>NC_081153.1:10548006-10882800 GCF_958295425.1 Solea solea | reverse complement strand
AGTGCCCCTGTGATTCTGAGAGCTGTGTTGTCTGGAGCCTAGTGCTCCTGGTAGGGTCTCCCAAGGCAAATTGGTCTCAGCGGAGGGGCCTGACGAAGAATGGTTCAAAGACCTCATGAAAAAACAACAGAGGAAGAGAGTGACCCTGCCCGGAGGAAGCCCGGGGCCCCCGCCTGGAGCCAGGCCCAGACGGAGGGCCCGTGAGCGAACGCCTGGTGGCCGGGTCTACCACGGGGCCCGGCCGGGCACAGCCCGAACAAGTCCCGTGGCCTCTTCATCGTCCTCCTGTGGACCCACCACCTGCAGGGAGATCGACTGGGGTCGGGTGCGCTGCCACATGGGTGGCGGTGAAGGTCGGGGATCTCGACGTACTGGACCTGGGCGGCAGAAGCTGGTTCTGGGGACATGGAACGTCACCTCGCTGTGGGGGAAAGAGCCGGAGCTTGTGCGGGAGATGGAGCGCTACCAATTAGATCTGGTGGGGCTTACCTCCACGCACAGCCTTGGCTCTGGAACCACACTCCTGGATAGGGGTTGGAAGTTATTCTTCTCTGGAGTTGCCCAGGGTGTAAGGCGCCGGGCGGGCGTGGGGATACTCACAAGCCCCCGGCTGAGCGCCGCTGTGTTGGAGTTTACCCCGGTGGACGAGAGGGTCGCCTCCCTGCGCCTTAGGGTTGCGGGGGGGAAAGCCCTGACTGCTGTTTGTGCTTATGCACCGAACAGCAGCTCGGAGTACCCGGCCTTCTTGGAGGCCCTAGATGGAGTCCTGCAAGGGGCTCCGTCGGGGGACTCCATAGTTCTGCTGGGAGATTTCAACGCGCACGTGGGCAGCGATGGGGAAACCTGGAGAGGCGTGATTGGGAAGAACGGCCTACCTGATCTAAATCAGAGTGGTCGTTTGTTATTGGATTTCTGTGCAAGTCATGGACTATCCATAACAAACACCATGTTCGAGCATAAGGACGCTCATAAGTGTACTTGGTACCAGAGTGTCCTTGGCCGAAGGTCGATGATCGATTTTGTGATCGTTTCATCTGATCTAAGGCCGCATGTTCTGGACACTCGGGTGAAGAGAGGGGCAGAGCTGTCAACTGATCACCATCTGGTGGTGAGTTGGGTCAGAGGATGGGGGAGGACTCTGGATAGACCTGGTAAACCCAAACGTGTAGTGCGGATGAACTGGGAACGTCTGGAGGATGCCCCTGTCCGAGAGGCCTTCAACTCTCACCTCCGGCGGAGCTTTTCCTGTATCCCTGTGGAGGCTGGGGACATTGAACCTGAATGGGCAGTGTTCAAAGACTCTATTGTGAAAGCTGTAGTGGAGAGCTGTGGCTCCAGGGCTTTAGGTGCCTCAAGGGGCGGTAACCCTCGAACATCGTGGTGGACACCGGTGGTCAGGGAAGCTGTCCGACTGAAGAAGGAGTGTTTCCGGGATATGTTATCCCGGAGGACTCCTGAGGCAGTTGCAAGGTATCGACGGGCCCGAAGGGCGGCAGCCTCTGCTGTGGCAGACGCAAAGCAGCGGGTATGGGAGAAGTTCGGAGAGGACATGGAGAAGGACTATCGGTCGGCACCAAGGCGTTTCTGGAAAACCATTCGGGGCCTCAGGAGGGGAAAGCGGGGGACCATCCAAGCTGTGTACAGTAAGGATGGGACACTGTTGACCTCGACTGAGGAGGTAACCGGACGGTGGAAGGAACACTTTGAGGAACTCCTGAATCCGACATCTGCACCCTCTGTGGTGGAGGCAGAGAGGGAGGCTGATGGGGGATCATCGTCAATCTCCCTGAGGGAGGTCACTGAGGTGGTTAAACAACTCCGCAGTGGCAAGGCCCCAGGGGTTGATGAGATCCGCCCAGAAATGCTGAAGGCTCTGGGTGTGGAGGGGCTGTCTTGGATGACACGTCTCTTCAACATTGCGTGGAGGTCGGGGTCAGTGCCAAAGGAGTGGCAAACTGGGGTGGTGGCCCCCCTTTTCAAAAAGGGGGACCTGAGAGTGTGTGCCAATTACCGGGGCATCACACTTCTCAGCCTCCCTGGTAAGGTTTACTCCAAGGTACTGGAAAGGAGGGTTCGACCGGTTGTCGAACCTCAGATTCAAGAGGAACAATGCGGATTCCGTCCTGGTCGTGGAACAACGGACCAGCTCTTTACTCTTGCAGGGATCCTGGAGGGGGCCTGGGAGTACGCCCATCCAGTCTACATGTGTTTTGTGGACCTGGAGAAGGCGTATGATCGGGTTCCCAGGGAGATACTGTGGGAGGTGCTGCGGGAGTATGGGGTGAGGGGGGCACTACTTAGGGCCATCCAATCCCTATACGCCCAAAGTATGAGCTGTGTCAGGGTTCTCGGCACAAAATCAGGCCTGTTTCCTGTGGGTGTTGGCCTTCGCCAGGGCTGCGCTTTATCACCAATCCTGTTTGTGATTTTCATGGACAGGATATCGAGGCGTAGTCGTGGGGGAGAGGGGTTGTGGTTTGGCGGGCTTGAGATCACGTCGCTGCTTTTTGCAGATGATGTGGTCCTCATGGCTTCGTCGGCCTGCGACCTTCAGCGCTCACTGGATCGGTTCGTGGCCGAGTGTGAAGCGGTCGGGATGAGGATCAGCACCTCTAAGTCTGAGGCCATGGCTCTTAGCAGGAAACCGGTGGATTGCCTTCTCCGGGTAGGGAATGACTCCTTGCCCCAGGTGAAGGAGTTCAAGTATCTCGGGGTCTTGTTCACGAGTGAGGGGACGAGGGAGCCGGAGATGGGCCGGAGAATCGGAGCGGCTGGTGCGGTACTGCATTCGCTTTACCGCACAGTTGTGACGAAAAGGGAGCTGAGCCGGAAGGCAAAGCTCTCGATCTACCGGTCAGTCTTCGTTCCCATCCTCACCTATGGTCATGAAGGTTGGGTCATGACCGAAAGAACGAGATCGCGGGTACAAGCGGCCGAAATGGGATTCCTCAGGAGAGTGGCTGGCTTTTCCCTTAGAGATAGGGTGAGAAGCTCGGTCATCCGGGGGGAGCTCGGAGTAGAACCGCTGCTCCTTCACGTTGAAAGGAGCCAGTTGAGGTGGTTCGGGCATCTGGTGAGGATGCCTCCTGGGCGCCTCCCAAGGGAGGTATATCAGGCACGTCCAGCTGGGAGGAGGCCTCGGGGTAGACCTAGGACAAGGTGGAGAGATTACATCTCCACTCTGGCCTGGGAACGCCTCGGGATCCCTCAGTCGGAGCTGGTCAATGCGGCTCAGGAAAAGGAAGTTTGGGGTCCCTTGCTGAAACTGCTGCCCCCGCGACCCGGCCCCGGATAAGCGGAGGATGATGATGATGATGATGATGATGATGATGATAAAGATTCACAATTTTAAATTAATGTACCTTAAAGTGTTGGGAGTACTATTATGTACTGTTGGTGTGTGAGTGTGTTTGTGTGAGAGCACACAAGGGATTGAAACAACAATTGCTGCTCACAAGTGTCTTGAAAAATCTCTTTCTGTCTTCTTCAGGGGATACAAGGAGATAAGGGCAAGGATGGTGACAGGGGACTCCCAGGAATTGGAGGTCCTCCAGGACCCCCTGGACACCCAGGAATTATGGTCTGTACATGTTATCATGTGTCTATTTCCAAATGAAAATGTAATGAAACATCATTCAAAATGCTAGCTTTGGTGAGCTCACTTTGTTTGATTTTTGTCTTTTAGGGTGAGCCAGGCAATGATGGTGCTGCTGGTAAAGATGTGAGTACTGTCTGTTTTTAGGGATTCTTTCTCATGTACAGGATTACGGTGACAAGAGTAATGGGGCGTGTGTGCGTTTGTCATTCCTTCACGGATATTTCTGTGTTTTTGTATTTTTACAGGGAACTCCTGGGCAGCCGGGTGAAAATGGGCAGCATGGTCAAAAGGTAAAAGCTGACTACAATACAGTGGGTTTGTGTGTGTGTGTGTGTGTGTGAACAACACGAGCATTAGCAAGCCATTGCCTCCACAGATTGCTGTTGTCTCTTTTTTTTAGTTCAGGGAGACTCTAGTTGTCGCTCTTCCATGCTGAACATACCCGCTCTCCCTCATTTCTGCATATTCAGCACCTGCACTTAACACAGTCATCGGTTCACAAACTCTCCGACCCCTCCCACCAACGCCCTCCTTCATCCTCACCTCAGGTCGCCGTTTGCCAAAAAAGGCAGCAGGCCACCTGTGCCACCCTCTGTGACTGCACAGCCTGTTGGATCTGGCCTCATACACAGCTTACAGTACCATAGGTGGATAAAGTGATAAAGTTATTCGCCTACCTCTGGCATAATGCTATTAAGCATGAGGGGAGATGCTAGATGAGGCCATTTGTCACGCTGACAGGACGGCATTGTCAGGGTTTTAGCTGCACAGAAGAGGAGAACGGGAGAGAGACAAGAACGGACTCCGCCATTCTTCTCCATTCTCCCTATTTCAAGAGCCACCTGTCTGTCTCTGACATGTAAACATTAGATGTGCATTATGGGTTGCTTTGTCCCCCATAAATCACTGTCGCTAATGTAGCGGCACTGTATTGTAAGGGTGTTTTGACGCAACCTGAATGATGAGCTCTGTCCGTGGTGTGGAAAGTGATATAGATGCAGCCAAAAGCTGTTTTTTTTGGGTTTTTTTTATAAAACAGGGTTAATAAAGATCTTACAGTGTGTCATAAAATTAGCCATCAGTTGTGGTATCTTTGTCACCCAACCCTTAGCAAGAAAGCAAATGTGCTTTTATTCCAAAATAATTTTTATTACTTTTACTTCATTTTCTCTTTTATCAAAAAAGGTTGGATTAAGGCCTGGATTAAATGTCAGGTGAATGGCAGTTTTGTTAGAAAAATGATTACTTTTTCGAAAGAAATGTCAGTTTTGTTTTAGAAAAAGTACTACTTTGAAGCATTATTAAAGATACAATTAAATTGTAATTGCATACTATTATGAGAAGACTAATCTGCGATAAATTAATTGATTGATAATGAGTTTTAAAAAGTTAAAAATGTACTATATAATTGGTGATAATGAGGTTCAAATTCCAAATTCTTCTTTATCTGAAATCCCTGACTTCAATTAAACTTGTCTGTGTTTATGTCCCAGGGTGAAGCAGGAGCCCCAGGCCAGAGGGGTTCTCCAGGCGAGAGAGGCCGCCCGGGGCCTCCTGGTGGTGGCGGGTACCACCACTCCAAGGATGCACAGCCCATGATTGGAGCAGTCGGACCCAGAGGGGAGAGGGGAAGCCCAGGCTCGTCGGGGACCCCCGGGCTCCCTGGACCTCCAGGTTCACCAGGAAATGACGTAAGACACAATTGGTGTTACGCTCACTATGCTATTAGTAACTTTTAATCATCTCACTCAGTACAGTGACTTAAGGCACTCACGGGCTCCAGCTGCTCTTGTAAATAATTAATTTTCTAATTATCAACGTTGATTAATCTTCGCCATGTTGTTTTTCTCCCTTATTTCTCCTCTAACTTGTCACAGGCTGTAGTCAATTATGACGATATCAAAGGCTTCATCCGCCAGCAGGTCATCAAGATCTTTGACGGTAAGAGTGCAGCTCATCTCTGTTTTGTTGAGCAAGTCTTTCCCGTCCATTTCCAACACTTGAGGTGCCTTTTCCCTTTAGATGTTTTTCCATGGCTCCCACTGGGAGACCACAGCTGTCGTCACCAAGAAAACCTTTGTTTCTTGTTGCATATTTCCCCCTTTCCCCAGAGAGAATGGCCTACTACATGTCTCGCATGCAGATGCCAGTAGAGATGGTGGCGTCCCCAGGTCGGCCCGGGCCTCCAGGGAAAGATGGTTCTCCGGGTAATCCTGGCACCCCAGGTGCACCTGGCCTCCCAGGACAGATTGGCAGGCAAGGCCGATCAGGTCCCCAAGGACCTCCAGGTGAGTCTTTATCACCGCTTTCCGCAACATCTTAACCCTACAACTCTGTTTTGTGCGTACATGCAGGTGTATAATGTCTCTTCTTGTTCAGGATGAGAAGCTGGGTGATGTGTAAGAGCTAACTGGCCCCGCAAACAGTGGTTCAAGTGTTATTAGATAGTTATCTTGGCAGAATATCAGAATCAGAAGAAACTATAATATCACTGTTACTCATTAAGCCAAAACAGGTTAGCATGTTGTGTCGCTATATGCTCACCATAGCAAAACTTGTCTACAGTCTACTGTACATTCCGTAAACTTAGGGGCCACTTTTCTGGCCACGGCTGGTCGCACAGATATGAAAATGTCACTACTTTTTGGAAATGCAGTGAGGCACTGTCAAAACCCATGAGCCCACGATTTGTTGTCAGCTGTGGCTAAAAGGTGTGACTTTCCCCCTGAAGGAGTACATGGACCACGTGGAGAAAAAGGAGATAAGGGTCTTGGAGAGATGGGAGATGTGGGACCGCCAGGAGCACCAGGTAATGAAGCCCACTTGTCTATGAAGTCATATAGTGGCACGTGTGAGCTTACATACAGTAGACCTATATAATCAGTAATATGGGAAGTCCTCGGCTAAACAAGTGCTATGTTTAGCACATTTTACAATAGAGTTTTCATATCACAATAAATCTTCCCTGTCTTCTCTTTTATCTGCTGTAATCATCCGCCTGTATTTCAGTGTTTTGAGCGCGCGCATCAAGCCACATCTGTTGCTAGACCCCATGCTAATGTTAAATCACATAAACGATGCCAATTAGTCAGAAAGTTTCCACTGTTGTTGATTAGTAAAATTGCCTGCATAATAAAGGTCTTCTTTTTTTTTTTCTTTCTTTCTTTTCTTTTTTTTCCCCAATTTTAAATAAAAAATGAACAGACTAGCAATCAGCCAAATTAACATCTGAACTGCCTCAATCATAACACATTTCAGATAGCATTTGCTAAATTAGCAAATTAGGGATCTGCAATTTGCAAGGAGCGGTTTATTTCATTTGTGGATGAAACAGCAGTCGCACTCGCAGCAAATTATCTAAACGAGGATTGAATGTTTGTTTCGTGTTTCTCTCATGTTCCTCTGATTAATAATAATAACATCACTTGTCAGTGAGTGCTCTCGTTGCTATTATTTAAAACAGTGTATAGTTGTAATTCCTTTGTACACTACATTGTACACTTAACTAATGTCTTTAAAGGTACAATGTGTAACATGTTTGCTACATTTATTGGTGAAGTTACATGTTGTTACTGGCTTTCCCTCACCTCATTGTTGGAGAAGCCTTCAGTTAGCATTAAAACTCAAGGGATGTTTAGTTTGTCCATTGTGGGCTACTGTAATAAAAAAAAAACATGGCGGTCCAAAATGGCGGCAGATGTAGAGCTGAACTTTCTCTTGATATAAATATAAAAGGCTCAGTAGTGCTGTGAGCCTTTATGTCTTTATCTATATGCTAAAATTAATGCTAAAATGCTTCATTACCCCCAGTAAAGCTCTGGGGTAATGAAAACTAAAAAAAAAATTGGTGATTGTACCCTTAAGTCAAAGTGTTTTTAAATTTCTGCCTCAAGAAAACAATTCCACCTTCATTTTACACGCAGGACCTTTAAATAAACGTTCAAAGGATTAGTTTGACATCAGAGAATATGTGAATATTGATGAAACTGCTGGTTGATAAGAAGGAACAGCTAGAATAACACTTCCTTCCTGCATCTCTGAAGATCATTAACACACAATTGACACAATTACCCGCCCTTTGTTTTGTGAGAACTTTTGACAAACATTCATGTCAGTCTACCCCATTTTTCTAGCACAGTATCTCAACGGTATGAAAGTTACCTTGGACTCACTGATGAAATGATTACAAAGTCAAGGTCACCTCACAAATGCTTTTCTTTTTTTCCTTTTTTTTGCCGTGTAAATGCAATATCTTAGTACCACAAGAGAATCTTAAAATGGGTTATTGGTAGACATTGAAAATATTACCCATACTACCTAAAGCCACACTGGTCAGCAAAGGTATATATCTCACTTTCTGAATGTGTTAAAATGACATAATTTGATAATTGTTTTTGAATATAGTCCCTTTAAGTTTAAATTAAGTACCAAAGCAGTTATAGTATGATTTTGACATGTCTATTTCTTCTTTTATTCCAGGTGTCCCAGGTCCACCTGGTTATGGTAAGATGGGACCTCCAGGTTCCGTTGGCCAGCAGGGTGTTCCTGGAATCCCAGGACCCTCTGGTCAGCCCGGTTCAAAGGGAAATGATGGCCGGTGTAATCCTGGAGACTGTATGAGCCATCAAGTAGAGTACAGCCCCAAGGGCCCACCGATGAAGGGCCCCTGGTAGAGGGTGTAGAAGAGGAGAAGGGGGGACTGAAGCGAAGAGACTATGGGAAAAGATAGAATGCTAAAGAACACGATCCAAAGTTACTGAATTTGATGAAATAAATGAGTCGCCGTTGTTGTTGAGTTGCATAGATTTTACCCACACAGATTTTTTTTTACTGTAGTTCTGAGCAAAGATCCACTAGTTGTTTAAAGGGCCCCACTGGAACTGAACGACAGAACACCAGCAGTACATTTTTATATTGTCATTTTTTCTTCTTCTTTTTTTTTTTTTCCATGAATGCCAATTTATTGCTGTATTACTGCCTCTTATTTCCTCTCTGTGTTTCACTTCTTTTGTACACTTTCAAACAACCCAGGAGAGGTGACAAGAATCACAATCTGTATTTCCTTCTCCTTGATTAATTCTGGCCTCCTCTGCTTTTTGTTTTTTCATCTCTCTCTCTCTCTCTCTCTCTTCCCAAAAGCTGTAGGAAGAGAATACACAATTACTGTAGCACTTTGCTCCCACCTCTCATATCTTTTCCTTTGTCGCTGAATCCCATTTGGATAACATCCTATTCATTTCATTGCATTCTCTGTCTCAGTGCCTGAGGTGTGATACATATTTGAATTCGACTCGTAAGAGAACATCCCTAGAATTGTATCCCAGTTTTGCAGAAGCATAAGTCACAAACTTGCGTTCATACTCCCTTTGACTGTTTTGTATATATTTATATTTATATATATAGTGGCTTTTGATACTTTTTTCAAAGGATTTGATAAAAATGCATACACATGTCTCGGCGCTAGTTTTTCAGTGTCGGTGGTTGTTCGGCACGAAATGCCACAGGGATATTTTTCTAAGGTCTATAAGCTTTCATAAAGAAGTAATGTGCTTGGTAAAAGACAAAGTATTTATAGGAGAAAATTGCATTTACACACACAGACGCACACACACAGAAAAAAAACCATATTGGCTATTGTAATTTCTGCGCTAAATCCAATTTTGCTAATTTTAACTGCACTTTGTGGAAATGCAGCCATTCTCGAACATCTCATCTCATTTTCTATTCCAAAATAGCAATCTGTAATGGCCATCTGCTCCACCAGGCACTTGTTTAAGAAGATGTGAGCAATAATTGAGCCCATTCACCACAGGTACTGTAATGCAACATACTTAGCGTGGCCACCAAACCCCCCCCATCATTCACACACACGAGGGCAAAGAAATTGCTCATAAAAGTGTCGCAAATGGCTTTTGTGGTTTTAAATGATGTTAAATGGGGGGGGGGGGATATCATTTGCATCTCTGTCTCTCTCGCATTTTGAATCATTAATGCGTCTTTACCACCTCCGTGGTTTTAAAGTAGCTTCTTCAAAGAGGCTGTCACATCGCGTGGTTCCCGCTGTCAACCTGTGTTGTCGCAAACGCCTCTCGAATAGTGTTCATTCATGGACAGACGAGACCGTACAGACACTGGGCCTCTGGGCACAGAGCGGTAAAAGACCCCCCCCACCACCACCACCACCACCTCTCCTACACAGTGGTACATCCAGGCTAATGTCAGTTGTGTGCCTCTTTTGTTGTTCTTTTATAATGCTTTGTTTTGTCTAATGCATTCTTATGTTTCTTTATGGATGGTTTATGTCTCTTATGTACTCGGTCTGCACAATGTTGTGGTCTTTTGTTCCTCTTTACGGCGAATTGATTGACTCTCCCGGTAACAAACGTTAACTGTCACTTTAAACAAAGGCTGTGGCCCCCCTGCTGCCCCCTTTTTTGTGCCCAGTTGGCCCCGTTCAGCAGTGCATCTGTGGATCCATCAACTCAACCGTCATCGTCATTGTTGTTGCAAGAAAAAAAGAAAAAGAAAAGTGTCTTAAATATGTTGTTTTTATGAAACATTTGTGAAAGAAAAACATAATTTTTAAAAGCAGAATTGCATAAATGTGTTTGTCGTTTCCTTTCCGCAGAAACACGCACGTTCACGTACATTAAGAGTCTCATTCGTGTCGTGCAACTTTGCGGCGTCGGCGGCACTGCAATAATGTTGACAAAAGCGCGCGAGTGTCTGCAGCTTCGCCGGGAGTTTATTTATATACGATATCAAGTTCGGAAAAGTAGAAATGAAAAGGAGCTGAAAAAGAGGTGAGTCAGACCACAGACATTCATTTGCATTCCCCCAGATGATACAGAAGAACATTGGACTTTACAAAAGGTTCCTTTTTATTTGTTTGGGTTTACCTGAACAGCCAGACAATAGCCCTCTTTACAGATGATTATATAGAACAATAAATAGTTTTTTTTGGTGATGAAAATAAATCAGTCATTAAATCGCTGACACCCTGTAGAAAGTTGACAGTGGCATAGGAGGCACAATTGGACTAGTGACTGATTCATTTTGAGGGAAAGTCATTATTTCTGCAGGAACTTTTTATTACTCACTGAATTCATTAACACAGGATTTTTATTATTTTTTTTGTTGGTGCATATCAAAACCCATTCCTTTTCCTCTACATAATAATCAACACGCATTTACAAAGATTTACAGCACTGCATTGTGGGAGATGGGAGTATCCATTGGGATATGCTGTTGCCAGGCAACAAGAGGAAGAGATAAAGCTAGTCGTTAGTTTCTAAAATGAGACTAGGGTAGAAGGGGGGGGGGCAATGTACACACGAGGTAAATCACTCAAGCTGACGGATGAAAATTATACATTTTACAAGACAGTACTAACTGTGAATTTGGCTGTGATCGTTTATTTTCCCTACACTCTAAGGCATCGGACGTGATGCTGTGTGATGACAAACTCCAATACAGAATACCGCACACATAAAAGCATTTAAAGTGACCTTGGTGTAAAAGTGTCTTTTCGTGACACAGTTTTCGGATTCCCGCGGCTCAGGCACACTGATGGCTGGGTGCAAAGCGAGACGCGAGACAAATGTGTTCCTGTTTCACTTAACGGAAAACAGGCTTCAATGTTGTAAATGGGACTGACATCCTCCTCAAAAAAACACAGGAGAAAGGATGTGTGTGTGTGTGTGTGTGTGGCTGGAAGCTGCTGCTGTCATCGTGATCTACGGGGATTAAGATCAAAGTATGTCCCACCAGTCAAAAAATGTATGATTGTGAGTTTCAGGAAGAGGGACGCCATACATCCAGTCACTATTTCTGTCCCCCAACCGAGAAGAGTTGTCTCTCTCTCTCTCTCTCTCTCTCCCCCTCTTCTTCCTCCGTCTCTCTCTCCCTCTCTCTCCCTGGAGATGCTGTGAGCTGCTTGTGGAGAGATGCACCTCTAAACACTGGGTCCCTTGATTGTTCCCGCCTCCTGTAGTCTCGGCGAGGTGTATGCGGATGCGGCCAGACACATTGCCGCCTCGCAGTAGCCCGGCAGACCTTGTGCACCCACTGCACCAGGGAGACCGTTGTTTCCGGCTGATCCCTGAGGTCCTCTCTCACCGTGTTTACCATCCCGGGCCACACCATCCACACCGCCAGGACCTGTGGATGGAGACAATTTTTCTTTGGTAAAAGTATTGTGAGAGCATTTTATTTCCCCCACAGTTTGAATTAGGGTCTACCTTTGAAATCTTATTACGCTCTCGTTCAAGAGCATCTGTTAAACGACTGGAGTTAATGGTGCTTATTAAATGCCTTGAAGCGAACTCTCCTGTGGCAAGCTCTGTAATGTCAAGTCCTTCAGTTATGTCCGTCCCCCCCACGCCCCCCATTTCTGACCTTTGTTCGGCATATATTTGGGTGGTTTTATATTTTTACATGCGGCAGAATTACATTTAAAAAGTGGACGAGTATTCTCGTTTGTTGGATCTCAGTTAAACCCATCAGTTGTGATGGGAAGTCTATGATTCATCATGAAAACCTTTTCCTGAGGACCTCATGGTCTCAGGTCTTCTTCAACTGAGCACGATGTCAGTTTTGTAATTTGTGTTTAATAAATGATAAACACGGCAGATTTAGATATTGTCAAAAAAGCAGAGGTCTGATGCCCATAGGTGACATCACTGCCAGTCCTTACCAGTTGTTGCTTATTCTTACCTGGTATTCCAGGAGGTCCTGGTGCTCCTGGGTGAGGTTTACCAGGATCTCCCCTCTCTCCCTTTGCTCCTCTCTTCCCTGTGGAAGATCTCATATGTCAGTTTTTTTGCTTTACAATAGTCAACTTTTAACTATGCAATAAAACCATACTCTGTTTTTTTTCACCTTTAAGCCCAGTGTTTCCAATCTGTCCCACTTCTCCCATCATACCAGGAATGCCTCGAGTACCTGGCAAACCATGTGGCCCCTGAGGGCCAGGTCCACCTGGATTACCCGGGGGCCCTGGAGGTCCCATGACACCTGCCCCGCCGTGCACGTCCCTCCTGGCCGCCAATGCGGCTAGCCTCTCTGTAACCCGGGAGCCAATGTCATCGTTTTGTGATTAAATTACATCTGATGAAGGGCGACTGATTGCACAGGAGATGAAAGCAGTTTCGGGGAAATGAGCTAATCTAATCTAATCTCCCCCATGGACATCAAAGGTGAATATTCGAGTCGGGAAACTCACCCTGCAACATCTTCAACACCACTTCGATAATATGCTGGTCAGATGAGTCGCGGCCCTGGAAAAAGGAGACACTGAGCGTTAATAAGAGACAGCATACATCCACGCATGTCGTGGACATAGTATGTAGTATAGCAAGTATGTAGTATGGATACTACGCATATGACCACTTACTGAGGGCCCCTCTATGCCAGGCATGCCAGGTACTCCTCGCTCTCCATTGAGTCCCCTAGGACCAGGAAGTCCTGGTGGCCCCTGGTCCCCTGGTTTACCAGGATCTCCAGTGGGCCCATTGTACCCAAGGTCTCCCCGAACTCCTTGCTGTGAGGAGAAGAAGAGAGACAATGAAAGACGTGGTATTAAAGAAAAGGAAGCTAATAAAGGAAGGAAGAAGTATTTGATCCTCACCTGTCCTTTAGGCCCAGGTTCACCAGACAATCCCTGTCGAGGAGAATATGTATATTCATCATTTCTGCCTCACAGACAACTCGCTGAGCTATGTCATGTAAATAGATAGATCGGCCATCTGGATTATTCACAGGAATTTGCATGCCCAAAACTCCTCAATGGTCACAGCATTTTCTGCAACGCGTCATTCTACGCCGCTGCCCTTTAAGAACCACAAGCTTTAATCGAAAGATGGAAAGTTTCACTTTCTTCGGGGTTCCTAAAAAAAAAAACAACTGAAAAGTTCCAGAGAGCGACGGGGGTTGCGCTGTAATGAGTTTTACCTTTTCACCTTTCTCGCCAGCCAATCCCTCAACGCCGGGGTCACCCTGCAAGTGACAGAGAGTGAGAGAAGAATGACTTGAGGAATAGCTTTTGTCAGCATCACGCCGGTACATGAGAACGATGTGGCTTTTTCCCGAGCAAAATATGCACTCACAAAATCTCCCTTTGAGCCAGGTTTTCCTTGGAAGCCCTGGAAATAAAAATAAAAAAATCATGTAAATGTATGTTTATGCCGCATCGTCATTCAAGCAAGTGACAAAGTGAGACGGATGTGATTGTATATCTAAAATGAGGAAGATATGGACGTGTATATACCTCCATTAACGCTACAGCATTTCAACAGGTGACTGGTTTTAATGGCGCGGCTGATCAATGCATACTGACATATTCATATTCATATTCACAGCTTCGTGGGACTTTTCATTCTTGGTTGAACACTGCCCCCTATGTACTAGTGTGTGTTACTGAAGTCTTTGAGGTATCTTTGAGTACAGACAATGATGCACAAAGTGTGACAAATAAATCCATGTTTGTTCATGCACACGACACACTCACTGACCTTGTCTCCCTTGATCCCACTAAGGCCCTGGGCACCTGGGACACCGATGGGCCCTCTCTCTCCTTTGCTGCCCTGTGAGTACAGAGCAGCAACATGATTTAGAACCACAGTGTGAAACCAGCTCGTGCTGACACAATGCAATGCAACTTACAGGTTTGCCAACGACTCCCTGTGGCCCAGCCGGTCCCCGCTGGCCTCTGTCACCCTACAGAAATCAGCGAAAGATCAGTAAATGGGCCTTAAATAAACAGCGTGTTTGTGTTTTAATGTTACAGTTCTTCATTTGTACCTTGGGCCCAGGTATTCCTTCCATGCCAGGCTCACCAGGAAGACCAGGTTCACCCTAGGAGAATGCAGTAAAAGTACAATTACTCACCGCAGTATAAAAAAAAAAAAAAAAAAAGGGAATATGTTTACCAGTGGTCCAGATGCACCCTGCGCGCCAACATGACCTCGCGGTCCAGGCTCTCCCTATCATCAAGGACAGAGTGGAAAAGAGAAGGGGGGGTTGATTAGACGAGGTGTACAAAAAGTGAAAGAGTTCAATATAACATGATGTGGTATGAGTTGGTAAAAGGCTTACCTTATCTCCAGGTCCACCTTTCGCCCCAGGACCGCCAGGCAATCCCTACAGAGAGAAGTGACAAGACTAGAATTACAAAGAGTCAAAGTTATTGTTGCCGTATCTTGTGCTTCCTGGTTGTACCGAGTACAAAAAGTGAAAACTATGTGGCTGCAGTGTTGTTGGCTTTAACCTCTTGTATGTTGTAATTCTGACAGTAACATGTGAACTTAATTCATATACCTTATAGTGTAAATATAAATTTTGGAAATATGGGGGAGTATGACCTGAAAATGGTTTTGAGTGATGGATGTGGATATTACACTGTGGGTGCAGGTAGTGGGTGGTTATATAGCGGATGTCTGGTAGAACAATCATGATAATAATGACAGAAATAAGCCTTGCTGCAGTGGTGGTCATTGCCATGCATAGACTCCTTTCATAGTGTGTGCATGTGTATGTGTAGAGAGAGAGATAGTATATCATAGTTCTGCAAATATCGCTGGTTTAAAGGCCCTTACAATTGATATTGCTCAAAATAACTATACATCTTCCAAATGTTTAAATGAATTGGGTAAATTGAAAGATTTTTACAGCCCACTCTGGGCCCTTTTGGACGACATACTATACTCTGACTTTTTTGACCGTTTCTGGAAGACATACTATACTATGACTTTTTTGACCGTTTCTGGAAGACATACTATACTATGACTTTTTTGACCGATTCTGGACGACATACTATACTATGACTTTTTTGACCGATTCTGGAAGACATACTATACTATGACTTTTTTGACCGTTTCTGGACGACATACTATACTATGACTTTTTTGACCGATTCTGGACGACATACTATACTATGACTTTTTTGACCGTTTCTGGACGACATACTATACTATGACATTTTAAGGTGAGTTTGGACGACATACTATGCAAAGAAATTTTAAGGTGATTTTGGACGACATACTATACTATGACGGGCCACACGGTGGTGTAGTGGTTAGCACTCTCGCCTTGCAGCGAGAAGACCCGGGTTCGAGCCCCGGTTGGAACAAGGGCCTTTCTGCATGGAGTTTGCATGTTCTCCCCGTGTGTGCGTGGGTTCTCTCCGGGTTCTCCGGCTTCCTCCCACAGTCCAAAAACATGCAATGTGGGGATAGGTAAATTGGACACTCCAAATTGACCATAGGAGTGAGTGTGAGAGTGAATGGTTGTTTGTCTCTATCTGTGTGTGGCCCTGCGATGGACTGGCGAACTGTCCAGGGTGTACCCCGCCTATCGCCCGATGTAGCTGAGATTGGCACAGCACCCCCCGCGACCCTCTGGTGGAGGATAAAGCGGTAGATGATGACTGACTGACTATACTATGACATTTTTGACCGATTTTGGACGACATACTTTTTTGATGACTTTTTTGACCGATTTTGGACGAGATACTATACTATGAAATTTTAAGGTGATTTTGGACGACATACTGTACTAGGACTTTTTTGACCGATTTTCACCATAGGACATACTGTCCTATGACTTTTTTGACCGTTTTTGGACAACATACTATACTATGACTTTTTTGACCGTTTTTGGACAACATACTATACTATGACATTTTAAGGTGATTTTGGACGACATACTATACTATGACATTTTAAGGTGATTTTGCACGACATACTATACTATGACTTTTTTGACATATTTTGGACGACATACTATACTATGAAGTTTTTGACCGATTTTGGACGACATACCATACTATGATTTTTGTTCATATTTTTTTTTTTTCTTTCTTTTTAAGAGTTCAACATTGGTGATTCTGCATATATCTGTATATATGTTTGGTCTAGTGGTCTATGACTTAGACCTTTTCTTGGAGCCAGCCACTCCCCAGGGCAAGAGTTCAAATCCCACCCTTGACAGAAACTATCATGTTTTTGGTGTCATTTTGGACGACATACTATACTATGACTTTTTTGACCGTTTTTGGACGACATACTATACTATGACGTTTTTGGGCAATTTTGGACGACATACTATACTATGAAGTTTTTGACCGATTTTGGACGACATACCATACTATGATGTTTTTGACCGATTTTAGAGGACATACTATACTATGACATTTCTGAGTGATTTTGGACGACATACTATACTATGATGTTTATAAAAAAAAAAAAAAATTTCTTTGTCAGAGTTCAATATTGGTGGTTTTGTATCTACAAGTGTAAAACAAACACTCTACAGTGTGGCCTAGCGGTCTATGACACAGCCGTTTCTAGGTGCTAGCCTTCCCCACAGGACAAAGGTTCAAAACCCACTCTCGGCTGACAATGAAGATTCTGGTGTAACTTTGGACGACATACTATACTATGACATTTTAAGGTGATTTTGGACGACATACTATACTATGACTTTTTTGACCGATTTTGGACGACATACTATACTATGACGTTTTTGACGGATTCTGGACGACATACTATACTATGACGTTTTTGGGCAATTTTGGACGACATACTATACTATGACGTTTTTGACCGATTTTGGACGACATACCATACTATGATGTTTTTGACCGATTTTGGAGGACATACTATACTATGACATTTCTGAGTGATTTTGGACGACATACTATACTATGACATTTTTGACCGATTTTGGACGACATACTATACTATGACATTTTAAGTTGATTTTGGACGACATACTATACTATGACTTTTTTGACCGATTTTGGACGACATACTATACTATGACATTTTAAGGTGATTTTGGACGACATACTGTCCTATGACTTTTTTGACCGTTTTTGGACAACATACTATACTATGACATTTTAAGGTGATTTTGGACGACAGACTATACTATGACATTTTAAGGTGATTTTGCACGACATACTACACTATGACTTTTTTGACATATTTTGGACGACATACTATACTATGACGTTTTTGACCGATTTTGGACGACATACTATACTATGACATTTTAAGGTGAGTTTGGACGACATACTATACTAAGACATTTTTGACCGATTTTGGACGACATACTGTACTATGACTTTTTGGACATATTTTGGACGACATACTATACTATGACTTTTTTGACTGATTTTGGACGACATACTATACTTTGACATTTTTCACCGATTTTGGACGACATACTATACTATGACATTTTAAGTTGATTTTGGACGACATACTATACTATGACTTTTTTGACTGATTTTAGACGACATACTATACTATGACATTTTCGACCGATTTTGGACGACATACTATACGATGACATTTTAAGTTGATTTTGGACGACATACTATACTATGACTTTTTTGACTGATTTTAGACGACATACTATTCTATGACTTTTTTGACCGATTTTGGGCGACATACTATACTATTACTTTTTTGACATATTTTGGACGACATACTATACTATGACATTTTTCACCGATTTTGGACGACATACTATACTATGACATTTTAAGTTGATTTTGGACGACATACTATACTATGACTTTTTTGACTCATTTTAGACGACATACTATACTATGACGTTTTTGACCGATTTTGGACGACATACTATACTCTGACTTTTTTGATCGATTTTGGACGACATACTATACTATGACTTTTTTGACCGTTTTTGGACGACATACTATACTATGACTTTTTTGACAGATTTTGGACTTCATACTATACTATGACCTTTTTGGGCAATTTTGGACGACATACTATACTATGACTTTTTTGGGCAATTTTGGACGACATACTATACTATGACGTTTTTGACCGATTTTGGACGAGATACTATACTATGAAGTTTTTGACCGTTTTTGGACGACATACTATACTATGACGTTTTTGACAGATTTTGGACGACATACTATACTATGAAGTTTTTGACCGATTTTGGACGACATACTATACTATGACATTTTTGACTGTTTTTGGACGACATACTACACTGTGACGTTTTTGACGGATTTTGGACGACATACTATACTATGAAGTTTTTGGGCAATTTTGGAGGACATACTATACTATGACGTTTTTGACCGATTTTGGACGACATACTATACTATGATGTTTTTGACCGATTTTGGACGACATACTATACTATGACGTTTTTGACCAATTTTGTATGACATACTATACTATGACTTTTTTGAGTGATTTTGGACGACATACTATACTATGACATTTTTGACTGTTTTTGGACGACATACTACACTATGACGTTTTTGACCGATTTTGGACGACATACTATAGTATGACTTTTTTGACCGATTTTGGACGACATACTATACTATGACATTTTTGACTGTTTTTGGACGACATACTACACTATGACGTTTTTGACGGATTTTGGACGACATACTATAGTATGGCTTTTTTGACCGATTTTGGACGACATACCATACTATGATTTTTGTTCATATTTTTTTTTTTTCTTTCTTTTTAAGAGTTCAACATTGGTGATTCTGTATATATCTGTATATATGTTTGGTCTAGTGGTCTATGACTTAGACCTTTTCTTGGAGCCAGCCACTCCCCAGGGCAAGAGTTCAAATCCCACCCTTGACAGAAACTATCATGTTTTTGGTGTCATTTTGGACGACATACTATACTATGACGTTTTTGACCGTTTTTGGACGACATACCATACTATGATGTTTTTGACCGATTTTGGAGGACATACTATACTATGACATTTCTGAGTGATTTTGGACGACATACTATAGTATGAAGTTTTTGACCGATTTTGGACGACATACTATAGTATGAAGTTTTTGACCGATTTTGGACGACATACTATACTATGACGTTTTTGGGCAATTTTGGACGACATACTATACTATGAAGTTTTTGACCGATTTTGGACGACATACCATACTATGATTTTTGTTCATAGTTTTTTTTTTTCTTTCTTTTTAAGAGTTCAACATTGGTGATTCTGTATATACAATCAACAAAAGACCCATAGATAGTTTGGTCTAGTGGTCTATGACTTAGACCTTTTCTTGGAGCCAGCCACTCCCCAGGGCAAGAGTTCAAATCCCACCCTTGACAGAAACTATCATGTTTTTGGTGTCATTTTGGACGACATACTATACTATGACTTTTTTGACCGTTTTTGGACGACATACTATACTATGACGTTTTTGACGGATTTTGGACGACATACTATACTATGACGTTTTTGGGCAATTTTGGACGACATACTATACTATGACGTTTTTGACCGATTTTGGACGACATACCATACTATGATGATTTTGACCGATTTTGGACGACATACTATACTATGACGTTTTTGACTGATTTTGGACGACATACTATACTATGAAGTTTTTGACCGATTTTGGACGACATACCATACTATGATTTCTGTTCATAGTTTTTTTTTTTCTTTCTTTTTAAGAGTTCAACATTGGTGATTCTGTATATACAATCAACAAAAGACCCATAGATAGTTTGGTCTAGTGGTCTATGACTTAGACCTTTTCTTGGAGCCAGCCACTCCCCAGGGCAAGAGTTCAAATCCCACCCTTGACAGAAACTATCATGTTTTTGGTGTCATTTTGGACGACATACTATACTATGACTTTTTTGACCGTTTTTGGACGACATACTATACTATGACGTTTTTGACGGATTTTGGACGACATACTATACTATGACGTTTTTGGGCAATTTTGGACGACATACTATACTATGACGTTTTTGACCGATTTTGGACGACATACCATACTATGACTTTTTTGACCGATTTTGGACGACATACTATACTATGACTTTTTTGAGTGATTTTGGACAACATACTATACTATGACTATTTTGACCGATTTTGGACGACATACTATACAATGCCTTTTTTGACTGATTTTGGACGACATACTATACTGTGACTTTTTGACCGATTTTGGACGACAGACTATACTATGACATTTTAAGGTGATTTTGCACGACATACTATACTATGACTTTTTTGACATATTTTGGACGACATACTATACTATGACGTTTTTGACCGATTTTGGACGACATACTATACTATGACATTTTAAGGTGATTTTGGACGACATACTGTCCTATGACTTTTTTGACCGTTTTTGGACAACATACTATACTATGACATTTTAAGGTGATTTTGGACGACAGACTATACTATGACATTTCAAGGTGATTTTGCACGACATACTATACTATGACTTTTTTGACATATTTTGGACGACATACTATACTATGACGTTTTTGACCGATTTTGGACGACATACTATACTATGACATTTTAAGGTGAGTTTGGACGACATACTATACTAAGACATTTTTGACCGATTTTGGACGACATACTACACTATGACGTTTTTGACCGATTTTGGACGACATACTATAGTATGACTTTTTTGACCGATTTTGGACGACATACTATACTATGACATTTTTGACTGTTTTTGGACGACATACTACACTATGACGTTTTTGACGGATTTTGGACGACATACTATAGTATGGCTTTTTTGACCGATTTTGGACGACATACCATACTATGATTTTTGTTCATATTTTTTTTTTTTCTTTCTTTTTAAGAGTTCAACATTGGTGATTCTTTATATATCTGTATATATGTTTGGTCTAGTGGTCTATGACTTAGACCTTTTCTTGGAGCCAGCCACTCCCCAGGGCAAGAGTTCAAATCCCACCCTTGACAGAAACTATCATGTTTTTGGTGTCATTTTGGACGACATACTATACTATGACTTTTTTGACCGTTTTTGGACGACATACTATACTATGACGTTTTTGACGGATTTTGGACGACATACTATACTATGACGTTTTTGGGCAATTTTGGACGACATACTATACTATGACGTTTTTGACCGATTTTGGACGACATACCATACTATGATGTTTTTGACCGATTTTGGAGGACATACTAAACTCTGACGTTTTTGTCAGATTTTGGACGACATACTATACTATGACTTTTTTGACCGATTTTGGACGACATACTATACTATGACTTTTTTGAGTGATTTTGGACAACATACTATACTATGACTATTTTGACCGATTTTGGACGACATACTATACAATGCCTTTTTTGACTGATTTTGGACGACATACTATACTGTGACTTTTTGACCGATTTTGGACGACAGACTATACTATGACATTTTAAGGTGATTTTGCACGACATACTATACTATGACTTTTTTGACATATTTTGGACGACATACTATACTATGACGTTTTTGACCGATTTTGGACGACATACTATACTATGACATTTTAAGGTGATTTTGGACGACATACTGTCCTATGACTTTTTTGACCGTTTTTGGACAACATACTATACTATGACATTTTAAGGTGATTTTGGACGACAGACTATACTATGACATTTTAAGGTGATTTTGCACGACATACTATACTATGACTTTTTTGACATATTTTGGACGACATACTATACTATGACGTTTTTGACCGATTTTGGACGACATACTATACTATGACATTTTAAGGTGAGTTTGGACGACATACTATACTAAGACATTTTTGACCGATTTTGGACGACATACTATACTATGACTTTTTTGACCGATTTTGGACGACATACTATACTATGACTTTTTTGACCGATTTTGGACGACATACTATACTATTACTTTTTTGACATATTTTGGACGACATACTATACTATGACTTTTTTGACTGATTTTGGACGACATACTATACTTTGACATTTTTCACCGATTTTGGACGACATACTATACTATGACATTTTAAGTTGATTTTGGACGACATACTATACTATGACTTTTTTGACTGATTTTAGACGACATACTATACTATGACATTTTCGACCGATTTTGGACGACATACTATACTATGACATTTTAAGTTGATTTTGGACAACATACTATACTATGACTTTTTTGACTGATTTTAGACGACATACTATACTATGACTTTTTTGACCGATTTTGGACGACATACTATACTATTACTTTTTGACATATTTTGGACGACATACTATACTATGAAGTTTTTGACCGATTTTGGACGACATACTATACTATGACGTTTTTGACCGATTTTGGACGACATATTATACTATGACGTTTTTGACCGATTTTGGACGACATACTATACTATGAAGTTTCTGACCGATTTTGGACGACATACTATACTATGACGTTTTTGACCGATTTTGGACGACATATTATACTATGAAGTTTTTGACCGATTTTGGACGACATACTATACTATGACGTTTTTGACCGATTTTGGACGACATACTATACTATGAAGTTTTTGACCGATTTTGGACGACATACTATACTATGACGTTTTTGACCGATTTTGGACGACATATTATACTATGAAGTTTTTGACCGATTTTGGACGACATACTATACTATGACATTTTTGACTGTTTTTGGACGACATACTACACTGTGACGTTTTTGACGGATTTTGGACGACATACTATACTATGACGTTTTTGGGCAATTTTGGACGACATACTATACTATGACGTTTTTGACCGATTTTGGACGACATACTATACTATGATGTTTTTGACCGATTTTGGACGACATACTATACTATGACGTTTTTGACCAATTTTGTATGACATACTATACTATGACTTTTTTGAGTGATTTTGGACGACATACTATACTATGACATTTTTGACTGTTTTTGGACGACATACTACACTATGACGTTTTTGACCGATTTTTGACGACATACTATAGTATGACTTTTTTGACCAATTTTGGACGACATACTATACTATGACATTTTTGACTGTTTTTGGACGACATACTACACTATGACGTTTTTGACGGACTTTGGACGACATACTATACTATTACTTTTTTGACATATTTTGGACGACATACTATACTATGACTTTTTTGACTGATTTTGGACGACATACTATACTTTGACATTTTTCACCGATTTTGGACGACATACTATACTATGACATTTTAAGTTGATTTTGGACGACATACTATACTATGACTTTTTTGACTGATTTTAGACGACATACTATACTATGACGTTTTTGACCGATTTTGGACGACATACTATACTCTGACTTTTTTGACCGATTTTGGACGACATACTATATTATGACGTTTTTGACCGATTTTGGACGACATACTATACTATGACGTTTTTGACAGATTTTGGACTTCATACTATACTATGACCTTTTTGGGCAATTTTGGACGACATACTATACTATGACTTTTTTGGGCAATTTTGGACGACATACTATACTATGACGTTTTTGACCGATTTTGGACGACATACTATACTATGAAGTTTTTGACCGTTTTTGGACGACATACTATACTATGACGTTTTTGACCGATTTGTGACGACATACTATACTATGAAGTTTTTGACCGATTTTGGACGACATACTATACTATGACGTTTTTGACAGATTTTGGATGACATACAATACTATGACTTTTTGGCCGATTTTGGACGACATACTATACTATGACGTTTTTGACCGATTTTGGACGACATATTATACTATGAAGTTTTTGACCGATTTTGGACGACATACTATACTATGACGTTTTTGGGCAATTTTGGACGACAAACTATACTATGACTTTTTTGGGCAATTTTGGACGACATACTATACTATGACTTTTTTGACTGATTTTGGACGACATACTATACTATGACGTTTTTGACCGATTTTGGACGACATACTATACTATGAAGTTTTTGACCGATTTTGGACGACATACTATACTATGACGTTTTTGACCGATTTTGGACGACATACTATACTATGACATTTCTGAGTGATTTTGGACGACATACTATACTATGACATTTTTGACCGATTTTGGACGACATACTATGATGTTTATAAAAAAAAAAAATTTCTTTGTCAGAGTTCAATACTGGTGGTTTTGTATCTACAAGTGTAAGCCAAACACTCTATAGTGTGGCCTAGCGGTCTATGACACAGCCGTTTCTAGGTACTAGCCTTCCCCACAGGACAAAGGTTCAAAACCCACTCTCGGCTGACAATGAAGATTCCGGTGTAACTTTGGACGACATACTATACTATGACATTTTAAGGTGATTGTGGACGACATACTATACTATGACATTTTAAGGTGATTTTGGACCACATACTATACTATGACTTTTTTGACCGATTTTGGACGACATACTATACTATGACTTTTTTGACAGTTTTTGGACGACATACTATACTATGACTTTTTTGACCGATTTTGGACTTCATACTATACTATGACCTTTTTGGGCAATTTTGGACGACATACTATACTATGACGTTTTTGACCGATTTTGGACGACATACTATACTATGACGTTTTTGACCGATTTTGGACGACATACTATAGTATGAAGTTTTTGACCGATTTTGGACGACATACTATACTATGACGTTTTTGACCGATTTTGGACGACATACTATACTATGAAGTTTTTGACCGATTTTGGACGACATACTATACTATGACGTTTTTGACCGATTTTGGACGACATATTATACTATGACGTTTTTGACCGATTTTGGACGACATACTATACTATGAAGTTTTTGACCGATTTTGGACGACATACTATACTATGACGTTTTTGACCGATTTTGGACGACATATTATACTATGAAGTTTTTGACCGATTTTGGACGACATACTATACTATGACGTTTTTGACCGATTTTGGACGACATACTATACTATGAAGTTTTTGACCGATTTTGGACGACATACTATACTATGACGTTTTTGACCGATTTTGGACGACATATTATACTATGAAGTTTTTGACCGATTTTGGACGACATACTATACTATGACATTTTTGACTGTTTTTGGACGACATACTACACTGTGACGTTTTTGACGGATTTTGGACGACATACTATACTATGACGTTTTTGGGCAATTTTGGACGACATACTATACTATGACGTTTTTGACCGATTTTGGACGACATACTATACTATGATGTTTTTGACCGATTTTGGACGACATACTATACTATGACGTTTTTGACCAATTTTGTATGACATACTATACTATGTCTTTTTTGAGTGATTTTGGACGACATACTATACTATGACATTTTTGACTGTTTTTGGTGGACATACTACACTATGACGTTTTTGACCGATTTTGGACGACATACTTTAGTATGACTTTTTTGACCGATTTTGGACGACATACTATACTATGACATTTTTGACTGTTTTTGGACGACATACTACACTATGACGTTTTTGACGGACTTTGGACGACATACTATAGTATGACTTTTTTGACTGATTTTGGACGACATACTATACTATTACTTTTTTGACATATTTTGGACGACATACTATACTATGACTTTTTTGACTGATTTTGGACGACATACTATACTTTGACATTTTTCACCGATTTTGGACGACATACTATACTATGACATTTTAAGTTGATTTTGGACGACATACTATACTATGACTTTTTTGACTGATTTTAGACGACATACTATACTATGACGTTTTTGACCGATTTTGGACGACATACTATACTCTGACTTTTTTGACCGATTTTGGACGACATACTATACTATGACGTTTTTGACCGATTTTGGACGACATACTATACTATGACGTTTTTGACAGATTTTGGACTTCATACTATACTATGACCTTTTTGGGCAATTTTGGACGACATACTATACTATGACTTTTTTGGGCAATTTTGGACGACATACTATACTATGACGTTTTTGACCGATTTTGGACGACATACTACACTATGAAGTTTTTGACCGTTTTTGGACGACATACTATACTATGACGTTTTTGACAGATTTGTGACGACATACTATACTATGAAGTTTTTGACCGATTTTGGACGACATACTATACTATGACGTTTTTGACAGATTTTGGATGACATACTATACTATGACTTTTTGGCCGATTTTGGACGACATACTATACTATGACGTTTTTGACCGATTTTGGACGACATATTATACTATGAAGTTTTTGACCGATTTTGGACGACATACTATACTATGACGTTTTTGGGCAATTTTGGACGACAAACTATACTATGACTTTTTTGGGCAATTTTGGACGACATACTATACTATGACTTTTTTGACTGATTTTGGACGACATACTATACTATGACGTTTTTTACCGATTTTGGACGACATACTATACTATGAAGTTTTTGACCGATTTTGGACGACATACTATACTATGACGTTTTTGACCGATTTTGGACGACATACTATACTATGACATTTCTGAGTGATTTTGGACGACATACTATACTATGACATTTTTGACCGATTTTGGACGACATACTATACTATGATGTTTATCAAAAAAATAAATTTCTTTGTCAGAGTTCAATACTGGTGGTTTTGTATCTACAAGTGTGGCCTAGCGGTCTATGACACAGCCGTTTCTAGGTACTAACCTTCCCCACAGGACAAAGGTTCAAAACCCACTCTCGGCTGACAATGAAGATTCTGGTGTAACTTTGGACGACATACTATACTATGACATTTTAAGGTGATTGTGGACGACATACTATACTATGACATTTTAAGGTGATTTTGGACCACATACTATACTATGACTTTTTTGACCGATTTTGGACGACATACTATACTATGAATTTTTTGACCGTTTTTGGACGACATACTATACTATGACTTTTTTGACCGATTTTGGACTTCATACTATACTATGACCTTTTTGGGCAATTTTGGACGACATACTATACTATGACGTTTTTGACCGATTTTGGACGACATACTATACTATGACGTTTTTGACCGATTTTGGACGACATACTATAGTATGAAGTTTTTGACCGATTTTGGACGACATACTATACTATGACGTTTTTGACCGATTTTGGACGACATACTATACTATGAAGTTTTTGACCGATTTTGGACGACATACTATACTATGACGTTTTTGACCGATTTTGGACGACATATTATACTATGACGTTTTTGACCGATTTTGGACAACATACTATACTATGACGTTTTTGGGCAATTTTGGACGACATACTATACTATGACGTTTTTGACCGATTTTGGACGACATACTATACTATGATGTTTTTGACCGATTTTGGACGACATACTATACTATGACGTTTTTGACCAATTTTGTATGACATACTATACTATGACTTTTTTGAGTGATTTTGGACGACATACTATACTATGACATTTTTGACTGTTTTTGGACGACATACTACACTATGACGTTTTTGACCGATTTTGGACGACATACTATAGTATGACTTTTTTGACCGATTTTGGACGACATACTATACTATGACATTTTTGACTGTTTTTTGACGACATACTACACTGTGACGTTTTTGACGGATTTTGGACGACATACTATACTATGACGTTTTTGGGCAATTTTGGACGACATACTATACTATGACGTTTTTGACCGATTTTGGACGACATACTATACTATGATGTTTTTGACCGATTTTGGACGACATACTATACTATGACGTTTTTGACCAATTTTGTATGACATATTATACTATGACTTTTTTGAGTGATTTTGGACGACATACTATACTATGACATTTTTGACTGTTTTTGGACGACATACTACACTATGACGTTTTTGACCGATTTTGGACGACATACCATACTATGATGTTTTTGACCGATTTTGGAGGACATACTATACTATGACATTTCTGAGTGATTTTGGACGACATACTATAGTATGAAGTTTTTGACCGATTTTGGACGACATACTATAGTATGAAGTTTTTGACTGATTTTGGACGACATACTATACTATGACGTTTTTGACCGATTTTGGACGACATACTATACTATGAAGTTTTTGACCGATTTTGGACGACATACTATACTATGACGTTTTTGACCGATTTTGGACGACATACTATACTATGACATTTCTGAGTGATTTTGGACGACATACTATACTATGACATTTTTGACCGATTTTGGACGACATACTATACTATGATGTTTATAAAAAAAAAAATTTCTTTGTCAGAGTTCAATACTGGTGGTTTTGTATCTACAAGTGTAAGCCAAACACTCTACAGTGTGGCCTAGCGGTCTATGACACAGCCGTTTCTAGGTACTAGCCTTCCCCACAGGACAAAGGTTCAAAACCCACTCTCGGCTGACAATGAAGATTCTGGTGTAACTTTGGACAACATACTATACTATGACATTTTAAGGTGATTGTGGACGACATACTATACTATGACATTTCAAGGTGATTTTGGACCACATACTATACTATGACTTTTTTGACCGATTTTGGACGACATACTATACTATGACGTTTTTGACCGATTTTGGACGACATACTATACTATGAAGTTTTTGACCGATTTTGGACGACATACTATACTATGACGTTTTTGACCGATTTTGGACGACATATTATACTATGAAGTTTTTGACCGATTTTGGACGACATACTATACTATGACATTTTTGACTGTTTTTGGACGACATACTACACTGTGACGTTTTTGACGGATTTTGGACGACATACTATACTATGACGTTTTTGGGCAATTTTGGACGACATACTATACTATGACGTTTTTGACCGATTTTGGACGACATACTATACTATGATGTTTTTGACCGATTTTGGACGACATACTATACTATGACGTTTTTGACCAATTTTGTATGACATACTATACTATGACTTTTTTGAGTGATTTTGGACGACATACTATACTATGACATTTTTGACTGTTTTTGGACGACATACTACACTATGACGTTTTTGACCGATTTTGGACGACATACTATAGTATGACTTTTTTGACCGATTTTGGACGACATACTATACTATGACATTTTTGACTGTTTTTGGACGACATACTACACTATGACGTTTTTGACGGACTTTGGACGACATACTATAGTATGACTTTTTTGACCGATTTTGGACGACATACTATACTATTACTTTTTTGACATATTTTGGACGACATACTATACTATGACTTTTTTGACTGATTTTGGACGACATACTATACTTTGACATTTTTCACCGATTTTGGACGACATACTATACTATGACATTTTAAGTTGATTTTGGACGACATACTATACTATGACTTTTTTGACCGATTTTAGACGACATACTATACTATGACGTTTTTGACCGATTTTGGACGACATACTATACTCTGACTTTTTTGACCGATTTTGGACGACATACTATAGTATGACTTTTTTGACCGATTTTGGACGACATACTATACTATGACATTTTTGACTGTTTTTGGACGACATACCATACTATGATTTTTGTTCATATTTTTTTTTTTCTTTCTTTTTAAGAGTTCAACATTGGTGATTCTGTATATATCTGTATATATGTTTGGTCTAGTGGTCTATGACTTAGACCTTTTCTTGGAGCCAGCCACTCCCCAGGGCAAGAGTTCAAATCCCACCCTTGACAGAAACTATCATGTTTTTGGTGTCATTTTGGACGACATACTATACTATGACGTTTTTGACCGTTTTTGGACGACATACCATACTATGATGTTTTTGACCGATTTTGGAGGACATACTATACTATGACATTTCTGAGTGATTTTGGACGACATACTATAGTATGAAGTTTTTGACCGATTTTGGACGACATACTATAGTATGAAGTTTTTGACTGATTTTGGACGACATACTATACTATGACGTTTTTGACCGATTTTGGACGACATACTATACTATGAAGTTTTTGACCGATTTTGGACGACATACTATACTATGACGTTTTTGACCGATTTTGGACGACATACTATACTATGACATTTCTGAGTGATTTTGGACGACATACTATACTATGACATTTTTGACCGATTTTGGACGACATACTATACTATGATGTTTATCAAAAAAAAAATTTCTTTGTCAGAGTTCAATACTGGTGGTTTTGTATCTACAAGTGTAAGCCAAACACTCTACAGTGTGGCCTAGCGGTCTATGACACAGCCGTTTCTAGGTACTATCCTTCCCCACAGGACAAAGGTTCAAAACCCACTCTCGGCTGACAATGAAGATTCTGGTGTAACTTTGGACAACATACTATACTATGACATTTTAAGGTGATTGTGGACGACATACTATACTATGACATTTCAAGGTGATTTTGGACCACATACTATACTATGACTTTTTTGACCGATTTTGGACGACATACTATACTATGACGTTTTTGACCGATTTTGGACGACATACTATACTATGAAGTTTTTGACCGATTTTGGACGACATACTATACTATGACGTTTTTGACCGATTTTGGACGACATATTATACTATGAAGTTTTTGACCGATTTTGGACGACATACTATACTATGGCATTTTTGACTGTTTTTGGACGACATACTACACTGTGACGTTTTTGACGGATTTTGGACGACATACTATACTATGACGTTTTTGGGCAATTTTGGACGACATACTATACTATGACGTTTTTGACCGATTTTGGACGACATACTATACTATGATGTTTTTGACCGATTTTGGACGACATACTATACTATGACGTTTTTGACCAATTTTGTATGACATACTATACTATGACTTTTTTGAGTGATTTTGGACGACATACTATACTATGACATTTTTGACTGTTTTTGGACGACATACTACACTATGACGTTTTTGACCGATTTTGGACGACATACTATAGTATGACTTTTTTGACCGATTTTGGACGACATACTATACTATGACATTTTTGACTGTTTTTGGACGACATACTACACTATGACGTTTTTGACGGACTTTGGACGACATACTATAGTATGACTTTTTTGACCGATTTTGGACGACATACTATACTATTACTTTTTTGACATATTTTGGACGACATACTATACTATGACTTTTTTGACTGATTTTGGACGACATACTATACTTTGACATTTTTCACCGATTTTGGACGACATACTATACTATGACATTTTAAGTTGATTTTGGACGACATACTATACTATGACTTTTTTGACTGATTTTAGACGACATACTATACTATGACGTTTTTGACCGATTTTGGACGACATACTATACTATGACGTTTTTGACAGATTTTGGACTTCATACTATACTATGACCTTTTTGGGCAATTTTGGACGACATACTATACTATGACTTTTTTGGGCAATTTTGGACGACATACTATACTATGACGTTTTTGACCGATTTTGGACGACATACTATACTATGAAGTTTTTGACCGTTTTTGGACGACATACTATACTATGATGTTTTTGACAGATTTGTGACGACATACTATACTATGACGTTTTTGACCGATTTTGGACGACATACTATACTCTGACTTTTTTGACCGATTTTAGACGACATACTATACTATGACGTTTTTGACCGATTTTGGACGACATACTATACTATGACGTTTTTGACAGATTTTGGACTTCATACTATACTATGACCTTTTTGGGCAATTTTGGACGACATACTATACTATGACTTTTTTGGGCAATTTTGGACGACATACTATACTATGACGTTTTTGACCGATTTTGGACGACATACTATACTATGAAGTTTTTGACCGTTTTTGGACGACATACTATACTATGACGTTTTTGACAGATTTGTGACGACATACTATACTATGAAGTTTTTGACCGATTTTGGACGACATACTATACTATGACGTTTTTGACAGATTTTGGACGACATACTATACTATGACTTTTTTGACCGATTTTGGACGACATACTATACTATGACGTTTTTGACCGATTTTGGACGACATATTATACTATGAAGTTTTTGACCGATTTTGGACGACATACTATACTATGACGTTTTTGGGCAATTTTGGACGACAAACTATACTATGACTTTTTTGGGCAATTTTGGACGACATACTATACTATGACTTTTTTGACTGATTTTGGACGACATACTATACTATGACGTTTTTGACCGATTTTGGACGACATACTATACTATGAAGTTTTTGACCGATTTTGGACGACATACTATACTATGACGTTTTTGACTGATTTTGGACGACATACTATACTATGACATTTCTGAGTGATTTTGGACGACATACTATACTATGACATTTTTGACCGATTTTGGACGACATACTATACTATGATGTTTATAAAAAAAAAAAAATTGTTTGTCAGAGTTCAATACTGGTGATTTTGTATCTACAAGTGTGGCCTAGCGGTCTATGACACAGCCGTTTCTAGGTACTAGCCTTCCCCACAGGACAAAGGTTCAAAACCCACTCTCGGCTGACAATGAAGATTCTGGTGTAACTTTGGACGACATACTATACTATGACATTTTAAGGTGATTGTGGACGACATACTATACTATGACATTTTAAGGTGATTTTGGACCACATACTATACTATGACTTTTTTGACCGATTTTGGACGACATACTATACTATGAATTTTTTGACCGTTTTTGGACGACATACTATACTATGACTTTTTTGACCGATTTTGGACTTCATACTATACTATGACCTTTTTGGGCAATTTTGGACGACATACTATACTATCACGTTTTTGACCGATTTTGGACAACATACTATACTATGACGTTTTTGACCGATTTTGGACGACATACTATAGTATGAAGTTTTTGACCGATTTTGGACGACATACTATACTATGACGTTTTTGACCGATTTTGGACGACATACTATACTATGAAGTTTTTGACCGATTTTGGACGACATACTATACTATGACGTTTTTGACCGATTTTGGACGACATATTATACTATGACGTTTTTGACCGATTTTGGACGACATACTATACTATGACGTTTTTGGGCAATTTTGGACGACATACTATACTATGACGTTTTTGACCGATTTTGGACGACATACTATACTATGATGTTTTTGACCGATTTTGGACGACATACTATACTATGACGTTTTTGACCAATTTTGTATGACATACTATACTATGACTTTTTTGAGTGATTTTGGACGACATACTATACTATGACATTTTTGACTGTTTTTGGACGACATACTACACTATGACGTTTTTGACCGATTTTGGACGACATACTATAGTATGACTTTTTTGACCGATTTTGGACGACATACTATACTATGACATTTTTGACCGATTTTGGACGACATACTATAGTATGACTTTTTTGACCGATTTTGGACGACATACTATACTCTGACATTTTTGACTGTTTTTGGACGACATACTACACTGTGACGTTTTTGACGGATTTTGGACGACATACTATACTATGACATTTTTGACCGATTTTAGACGACATACATACTATGACTTTTTTGGACGACATACTATACTATGACATTTAAGGTGATTTTGGACGACATACTATACTATGACATTTTAAGGTGATTTTGGACCACATACTATACTATGACTTTTTTGACCGACATACTATACTATGACATTTTTTGGTAATTTTGGACGACATACTAAACTACGGCATCTTTGACCGATTTTGGACGACATACTATACTATGACATTTTTGACCGATTTTTGGAAGACATACTATACTATGACTTTTTTGACCGATTTTTGATCATTCTGGTCGTCCAAAATGATACAAATAGTCATAGTATAGTAAGGTATCCGAAATCACTCAAAAACGTCATGTTGTCCAAAATCACCCCAAAAACGTTACAGTATAGTATTGCATCCAAAATGATAGAAAAACCCATTGTATAATACGGCATCCAAAATCAAATAACTATAATATTTTTTTCCAAATAACAAAAAATAAATGTTTTTTTTAAGAATTTTGTCTATTTAAAGATTTTTACAGCCCAGTCTTGGTCCAACTACAATGGCCAACCAGTGGGCCATGGCCCATACATTGGGAAGCACTGCAGTCGGGCACAGACTGAGGTATGGTGTTTTTACAACCTTCCTGTCACTGCAATGACCACACAGGAAAGTGTGCATCTCATGCTCCATTAGCCTTTAGTCAGGATGATGCACTCACACACAAACATATGCACACACAGTATATACGCACCACTCTGATTGTGATAAATTACTCGCAGTGGGAGGGAGAATGCTATTTCAAGGTGGTTTAAATTCTAAAAGAGTGTTGGTCACAGGGTCACTGTTTACCTGGATGATTGCCCAGAAAACTAAATATTCTAAAATTTACAGGCTACTTTGCATCTCCTCCATCTGTGTTCTGGCTTAGCTGAAGTGAAGAGGAGAAAACATCCACTGCCTACATCGTCTGCCTTGTTAAATAACCATTTACAGACAGGTTTATTTGGATGTGCCTTTAATGCCATTAAAGGCACATGCATCCTCAGATAAAAACCCACCTGCCCACCACTAAACTGAAAGATCACTCACCGCTGCTCCCTGAGGACCAGAAGGACCAGGCCTCCCAGCTTGGCCAGGGCTGCCCTGCAGGAAGCACAACAGCAGAAGAATTACTTGCCATCTTTTACAGTGATTGAAGTTACTCATCATTATCACGGCTGGCAGCCCTTACCTTGATTCCTGGAATACCAGGTGTGCCATCTTTTCCATCAATGCCCGGCAGACCCTGAAAAAGTAGACAAATGAGTCAGTGGACTTTCTCTGGCACGCTCTCCAGATAAAACTGTGTGGCACACAAACAAAAGAGTTTCTTGCTCACATTCTCTCCCTTTTTGCCAACTGCACCCTGCAGGCCCTGGATTCCTCGGCTGCCCTGTGGTGGATAAACAAATCAGCTTCAGTATTTTTGTGATCACCTGCACTCAATCTCTGAAAAATACTGAATGTCTTGTGCTGCTTCTTGGGCAATAGAATTAAAGGACAACATGAACAGGGGTCACCTACTTTGTCGCCCTTGTCTCCTGGCTCTCCAGGTGGTCCCCGAGGTCCCTCCTCACCCTGTAAACAACAAAGAGTGACTTGAAGGACTTAAGGGGGAACTGTGGGAATGTGTTTTTCTATTACTATATCTGTTGTTATGTTGGTGTGAGTGTTCTTACAGGAGGCCCAGGAATTCCTACAGGTCCGCCGATGCCCTTGTATCCACGAGGCCCCTATGGGAAAAGAGAAAATTGCCATCAATTACTTAAGATCATGGAAGATGCTAAGTCAAGGTAGCCTACTACTCATTGTGATTAAGGACTAATTAGTGCTTAACTCAAGTCACTAATGGGAGCTACACAAGAGCCAGCAACTCTTGCGTTGGCACGAAGCCGAGGCCCTAACGGCTAACGCGGCTAATGTTAACAGTAAGATGGATGGCTACAGCGGGTCATTAACTACGGATGGAGGTACCGTGGACCCAGACAACCCCAACTGATTAGAGAGAGGGGAGAGATTTGTATTAGCGTCATTTCCATATGTCCCCATTGCTGGTAATAAATGATATTTATATAGTGTGAGCAGGTTTGGCTGTACCTCTTTATCGGTGCCTGTCTTAGAATGAGAACAGCTGTGTACCCAAAGGTAAAAAAGAAAAAAAAAAAGATCATATGTGAATATTAAAAAGAAAGATGGTACTCACTGCCTCTCCTTTAGGACCCATCATTCCTGGATAACCCCTCAGACCTATCGGACCCTGAGAAAGAACCAAATTGCAGTCATGGGGTCACTGGCAGAACATTCGGTTCTTTCAATACAATATATTTTTTTGTATGTCTAACTTTGCCAGGTGGTTAAAACTTGAATTTTCAGCATACCGAAGGTCCTGGGATGCCCTGTTCCCCAGAGATGCCATTTTCTCCCTTGGGCCCCTGGTGTGAAAGATAAAAAGGGGGGGCTGATCAGTTATTGTCATCCTGTCCTGCGCTCTGTATCAACCCTGCTGCCAATCAAGGTACATTCAAAACATTTTCAGAAAATTGCAGGGGATCTTATTTTGTTTTTATGTCTGAGTCATTACTGGTTTCTTCTAATGTCTCTTTCATGTTGTTGTATAACGTGTTGGTCTAGCCCTGAAGCTTAAGTTGAGCTGTAGCTCTATCATGTCTGTTTTAGATTTGTGTGGGTGATTATGAAATACTTGCTTGTGATGTATAGGTTATAAAGATGAAGTTTTTATGCTAAGCTATGATGTGCTAAGGTAAGCAAATTGCCTCCAGGGTCTTTTAGGGTAGGTCATCTTATTAACCTACCAGCATCCCTGATGTAATTTGCTGCTGGCACCACTATCATGTCATTTCTGTCCATCATATAATGCATCAAATACAACCGCACGGAGCTGGTCTCCATGTACTGTAGTGATAAATGTGATATTGATCTTGTTCACTAATCTTGTGGGTCTTTGGCACCACAGAGTCATCAATAAGGCGATACTTCAACAAAAACACATTTATCATTGGTGGTGCTTTAGTCCTGACAGCTAGTGGAGATGTAAACGGCTCGTGCCAACTGTCCTCAAAAAGAAGAAAAGAGAGCAGCATCATAGAGCCTCATTGAGTTAGAGCAGGTCTTCTGCATTACTTGCTGTGCTGAGTGTTTCTAAGCACTACCAGAAGACTCCTTGTGTGGGAAGATCAGAGGCTAATTCCTAGGGCTTGGTTAGCCGCTCCCTTGGAGCCCACTGTGCGCTCATTAGCTCTGCTCAATACAGCGAGGTGAGAGGTCTGTGTGAGCCCTGACTCTCTCATCCTTGCTTCTATATACCTGGATCTTTACTGCCACTTTCATCTAGTTGCTGAATGCAGGGCCAGGTCCAGGCCTGACTAATCACAGCCAGATTAGTGCCAGTCATGTGCCTCGCGAGGCTTCATTAGAGCTCATCTTTGCCTTTGCTGGTCTTGAATGTTGTGCGAATGTGCAAGACTCTACAACATTTACTTAAGTATGGGTGTTTGAGTGCATCCTCGTGTGCTTTCAAGCAGTGATTGCTCAGCTTACCGTTTTTCCTATGCTGCCAGGCTCTCCAAGAACACCAGCACGTCCTTTGTGTCCCTGGTAGGCAATACCATGTCAATATGGGGTTCCAGCAATGTTGTAAAAAAAAAAACTATTATCAAAAACAAAGAGGCATACCTTGACTCCCTGCAGTCCCTGAGGACCTTTTGGTCCTGCTGGACAATTAAGAGGACACTATTATGGAGAGAGGGAAATAAGCAGATTAGGAAAAGTAAAAGCAGATTTGGAAGAAAGCAGATGTGACTGTATCTTACCTGGAAGTCTGCACTACCCTCTTCCCCGCCGATAAACTTTCCCGGAGGACCCTAGAGACACAGAGAGATATGTCAATCGATAGATGGGTCAAGAAAGTTCTCTGGTCGCAGATGACAGACATGTTGGATCTTCGGCCCAGAGATGAGCCAGCACTTTTGTGTTCTCACTTTCTCAGTATGTGTCCTTTCATCTTTACCTCTCTGTGTTCAAAGATTGAGTTAGCAAGTATCTCCACAGGGCCTGATGTACTCCTGCTAAAGTCAGATAAGACAGCCCACTGATCTAATGTAGGTTTATTTGCCCTAGGATAGCACTAAAGCTACAAAAATACACTCCCATGGGCATGGAACATCACTCTCAATGAAGACAAGCTCCTTTCCCTTCTAAGAATTACACCGCTGGGAAATATTAATAGTGTACCACTCAAATCTGTGTGAGATATCTCACCACCAGACCATTTTCGGCTATGAGAGGAATTTTGTTTTAATTATGAGAGAGAACATTTTAAAAAGACACATTTCAATTCCTGCTGGTTATGTAGAAAAGATCACACTTCACAGTGACACGATAAGAACTGACAACATAGCGTGGTGAGATCACCATAATAAAAGCCACAGTTTTCCACCATAGAATATTCTTAAATTATTTTGCATATGACAAACATACCTGCCTTTTTCTATTGTCATTAGAAATGACAATTTTTTTGTGTATAACTGTGAGAAATAAAATGACTCTCTGTTGCTATATTAAGAAAAATAATCCTGGTATTAGCCAACAGACTACAGTGGCTATTCTCTCCCATGTGGCAAGCTGACATTCATAACATGAACCTGGGAAAAAATGATGACGTAAGAAACAATCTGCAGTAACACTGCAATTAATTTCTAGAGCATATCTGTCCAGGCTGAGTTTCTGAACTTCAGTGAATTGTAAAGTTGGTATTGTCGAAACACAAGATGTTCTTGCTGTTTTGTTTAGTCCCACTAACAACAAAGTGATATTCAGCGCAAACCACATTTCGAAAGGGATCTTTGATCTTTTAGAAAAACACTAGGAAAGATGAGAGCTAAATAAGATGCTTTCTAGACAAAAACGCATGGTTGGAGACTTACAGGCTTGCCAGGAGGTCCATGAACTCCTGGAGCCCCAGGTGGTCCCATGATGCCCTACACAGAGGATAGAAAGAGACTTTTAATATAACACTGAAAAGGCAATACTTTGTGCAGTGTATTACATGTTTGTAAGCAGTCTGATACAATACTGCTGGGGTCCTTACCTTTGATCCAGTTGGTCCAATTTCACCAGGAAGACCAATTGGCCCAGGGATGCCCTATAATACGAAAACAGAGAGAACACAACCAAAATGATTTCCACGCGTCACAGCACACCCATGTAAGTGAATAGTGCGTAACTGTATTATACCAAACAAGCTACTTACAGCCAGTCCTGGGAGGCCTATTCCCTGTGCGGATAGAATGGACAAGGGGTTAATTACAATGTAACAGCTGGAACCAATCACAGTAGCAAATACTGTTGGCGAAAGCCAATTAATAATGGCAAATGTAACTCAGTATGTGTCAGAGTGCAGACGTAAACAGCTCTCAGGATGAAAACAAAGACACATAATCCAATCAGTGTATATTCGCCATGTCTTTAGCCTGGTATTAATTAAAAAACGCAGTGTAAGCCTCCTCAGAGGCAGAACATCCCACGGGGCGGGATCTTCTGTTTGTGCAGCACGAGCCAGTACATAATATGAGCACAGCTCCCAGATAAGACACCTGCCAATGACACACTACTAACGCTAACAAAGGATTTGACTTGAATTCAAGGTTTGACATTAGGTGACTCTGGACTTACAGAGTGGATGCTATGGGATAAATGGACACAGAGCACCACCAAGTGGTGTCGGATTGTATCACACATAATGTGAATTACCTGCCCTTGCATTTACTGTTTTTTGTTGGTTTTTTTTCGGTTAGGCTGTGTAAAGAAATAACTGTCATGCCAGCTGGAGAAAGCAACTTCCACATCTGGGTACACTGCACCCAAAAAAGCACATCTGTACAGGCATTTAGGCATGGAGAAAAAATATAGGGAAGGTGATTAAGATGTTGCCTTATGAGACCAGCTGGATTGCAATATGTCAAGGATTAGGCGTCAAATGATGTCGAATCCAGCCACTCATAAATCAGTTCATAGGTACAGGTTTTTTTTTTTTTTACTAATTTACATACTTTTATACACATTTTATATGCCACTTTAAACTCCTGTATGCATTACAGATTAAACCAGTGCTTCCCAAACTGTTCAGCTTGAGTCTTTGTCCTGTAAATGTCTCAAATGGAGAAGTAATACTGAAGTTTGAGGGGGTGAGGCTTTTGAGGATCAATCCTGATTTTTATCACATACAGAAAGACGGCATTGCGTCATCTAGTGACATACAGAAGTCATAGCAACCGACAAGGGGAGCGCAGTCAGCCTGTATATGTCAAAACAAGCCAATCATGGCATGTTTAATTAGTGGGTTATGGGATAACGTCAAATGTTTGTTTCCTGCCAACACAGATGACATTTTAAGCTGTGGACATCATTCATATGGCAAAGATCGATCTTCTCATTTTAATATCTGAACATTCATATCATCGTTTATCTTTTCTCGCAACAACAAACAACCCGATGTTGCTGATTATATTTCTGTACTTTTACTCAAGTGGGAGGTCCACCTGGACTTATAATGGCATCTATTTTCTTTACCTGTGTTTTTAGTCTAAGATATTCATTAAAAACAACAACAACAACAACAACCATATTGTGTATATAAATAATTAACCTCTCCATGTAGAAAATAATGAATTTACTCACCGGAGGGCCGGGCTCGCCGCTTGGCCCGAGTTTGCCCTGCGGACAGCAGAGAACAGCAATTTAACTCTAAAGGTTAACACGTTAGACTCCTACACAAATAAATGATGACAGTATCCTCAGGGCATAAAGTGTTCTACTGAAAGTGAAACAGTATTTTATCAGTGATGAAGGGGCATCTTCAGAGACACAAGCAAATACCACTCTCTTACAGGGGGGGGGGGGACTGTCATGCTCAACATCACTAGGGCAGGATAAAATGAACATCACTGTTATTTATTCACAAAATGCTAATATTGGACTTCCAGGTTTTATCTGGAGGTTTTATTAGACACTTGCCTTAGGGCCGGGGCTTCCAATTGGACCTCGGTCACCCTTTGCTCCAATCAAACCCTGAGGACAAGCAGAAATACAGAACACTGGCAGATAAATACAAGCATATTATGATAGAGGTCGCAGGGAAAGAAGGAAAAAGCCAGAGGAGCTTATTTTCATTTTTTTTATCAATGCTTTCCACCGGCTACATGTGACTTGAATTCACCTAGCGATAGTTATAATCACACTTTTGATCAAAACTGACATTGTTCTCACAGGCAATTAGGAAACCAACCTGAGATTGACATTCCAGGGCGGATTACTGTCTAAATCTCAGAGGAATTTGAGTGTGTTTATGTCGGCTTGTGACGTTGATGTACACTGATTACCTTCAGAGAACCTGCCTTACAATTAATGTCAGGGAAAATCACTGCAAGCAGTTCTTTTAGCTCCTGTGATAAACACGCAGAATATGTTTTCTACTCTTTGGAAAAAAAAAAGAAAAAAGATTGTTTTAAGAGTATTTTCAAACATGATTTCACACCATAAACACACTGAATTCCCCATCTCTAGGAGCAAATGCCTAGACCGTGTGACACATTACGTTATTTCACATGAAAACTGTGAATGCACTATATTTGTTAATTTATCAATGTGTATTTTTACACAGTGGTTGAGTCATATCGTTATATTAATCCTGTGGGAAGGAGATCACACTTTCTCCTGCCACATTTAGCCGTCCTCCCATTTTCCAGTAAACGGAGTGATTTAGATGTCTTATGCACGACCATATTCATATCTTGCTTCCTTGCACTCTCACATCTCATGCTCTCCAATTCCTTTTTCTCTGTTTCACTCCGTCTCATTGTCTGTGTCTGTTTACGTACATCAATGCCGTTCTCTCCTGGCACTCCATCGGGACCTGGTTCTCCTGGTTCTCCCTTTAGTCCCTATATTAATACAAACGCACCATTGTCATATCGAAGCCAAAGACACATACATCAAATATGCAATACATTTTGACACAATCTAATAAAAAAAAAAAAAACGCAGTACAAACTTACAGGTGGACCAGGAGGCCCAGGAGGTCCTTTCTCCCCCTGCAGAGAGACGGAGGGGAGATTTAATTATAGGCATATTGGGAATGGTACCTATGGCATTCACACACACATATAGTACTGTACATTTTATTGGAACACATCCAGAAAATATGGGGAACGTGTACGCAGTCTTAAAATAACTCGTTTTTCAGAGAAGAGGTTTAAGTGTCCTAGTATGCCCTCTGGGTTTTCTTAAAACTGGAGTAGAACTCATATTCATGTTTATATTAGCCTGAGTTTGTCCGACTATTATCACACCAGGTTTATTCAAGACATGCTTGAACATTACACACACACATGTTGTATGAGTTAGACTTATTGACAGCTTGATAATATATAAGACCTACTTTCAGTCATGTCCTTACTATCTAAATGCCAAAAATACTGTACAATCAAACATATTTATCTTCGACTACACCTTACTACAACTCAGTTGACTTCCTGGTTAAATAGAGGTTAAATAATACAAATAAATATTTCACGCTTTATACACTCTGATGACATAATAAGAACATTTTCAAAATTATGCTTTTGAACGACTCTGCAAGCAATTGTGATGTACTCAAAAGGTAGATGAAAACGTTTAGTTTCGACAAAGCAACTCTTTTTTTCTTTACAATATGAGGTGTATGCATAATATTTGACATCAGAGAATATACTTCCAACATAAAAGCTGAAATGTTTGCAGAATCAAAACCCTGAAATCAAAAATGACCTGCAGTCTCACTTTTACGGGATGTTTATTCCTTGCTCTACTGGACCAGCAGCCTCCATTTCAACATATTTGTTCAACCTGTGTGCAGTTAACCCCGTGAATAACTCAAATGTATCACATTACTGGGAGACAAGCTCTGGATTGAGCGTAGGGTCCCTTCTCAAAGACCCCTCTCTCTTTGCTGGGAACAGTGATCTTTTGTGCCGGTGTGTTTTCATATGCAGTGCCATCTGCTGGTAAGACTCCAGCCTCGCAGAGCACCACAGGGTTAGGTATTTCTCAAGGCACAAAGATGGTCTTTGTGACAGACCTGTCAGGCAAACCTGTGCGGATACTCACATCAATGCCATCTGACCCGGGAGTGCCGGATGGGCCTGGTGGGCCGGGCTGGCCCTGGAGTCCAGGTGGGCCCCTCTAAGTCACAGACAGAACATACCGTTTAGACTCATTTTATAAATGTGTAATATGAGAATAACACTAAAAGTAAAAATAACAAGGTCAATATTCTTTCACTATACAGTAATAATAGCTTGATGTAGTAATATTGAAATGTTTCACATTAAACTGTATTTAAACACCAAAAAATGAGCTACATCATTATAACCGTTAGACAGCCTCTAACATTGCAAAGCAAATAGACCATAAGTGCTGTACTTATTACTTTATGCCTTCTTATTTGATGATGAAGGAAGTGTAGCAATAATGCGTAATGCATAATTAATTAATAATTCAGTAATATTAATGGTAAAACAACACACAATATATATCAGTTCATTCTGGGGTATGTGGGTAAATATTTAATATAATCTGTGTAAAATGTCAGTGAGAACAAGGGACTGAAGAGGAATGTGGGAGGAGGGGTCATGAGACTGGCACTGTTTACCCCCCCACCGTCCTCATCCTCCTCTATGGAATATCATGTCAGTGTAATGGTCCATCGGGTAATAATCCAGTTTAGAATTCTGCAAGCGTTCAAGCGAAATCTAGAAAAACTTAAAAAAAGAAATAATCCTTTAGAGTGAAACACAGTCAGAGGTCCAGTTTAACATGTAAGTGTCTGTTTGAACAGGGATTTTCACACCCAGTGGACAGTGTGCTTGTGTGTGTGTGTGTGTGTGTGTGTGTGTTAGGCTCAGTGAATTCCATCTCTGTGATGACTGCTTTCTTTGCTCCTGAAAAACAACTAAAAAGGTTTTTCCTCAACTTTATCTTCAATGAAAGTCTTCCCCCCAAAAAAAACACAACAGATGAAATGGAATAAAAAGGGGAAAAATCCTTAGATTCAATATAAAGCTCCTTGGTTAAGAATAGATAAGAGTCCAAGCACGATAAGAATGATAATCCACAGAAGATAGTCCAGTTTCATTTTTGTCTCCACAGCAGCAAACACATTCCATATTCATCTTTGTTTTCTTTTTTGGGGGGGATTGTTTTTGTTTCTATTTACCTGCATGCATTTTGATCATCCTAACCAGCGCTAAGACAAATCACAACCCATTACACCACCTGAAGACGTCCAGAGATTTCGCTGGCTTGTTCCAAGGGCCCTCACCCTCACAGAACCCCAAAAATAAAGAAGCAAAGCCTTAAGACGAGCAGGTCTCAACCTCCACCGTCCACTCACCACTTGGGCCAGAGCCAGGCACAAGGTCTGCAGTAAAACCCAGGTCTTCAGGAAGTCACAGAGAGCAGCCATGGTCCCTCTCCCCCGTCGGTCTCTCCTTGATTCACCAAATCCTCTCCTCTTGCTCCTCTTTCCGCTCCCTTACTCCTCTCCAGGCCGGCACAGTGCAGAACTGGTGGAGCAAAACTGTCCGAGAGAAATGGGGGAGCGGGGGGGGGGGGTTGGTGGGGTTATGTGCACAGCCCTGACAAATCTACACTTAGGAGGGGAAGGAGAGAGCCGAGAGTGGAGGAGGGTGGATGAAGGGGGTGAGGAGGGTGGGATGCAGAGTTTGGGGAGGGTAAAAAGAGAGAGGTGTTCCTGCCCCAGTGTTGGAAAAAAGTATTCCGAGCACCCATCAACACACACACAGACAGTGTACACAAATACACACAAACTCTAGATTTGGAGCAGAGGGCCATTTTTTTTTTTTTTTTTACTCATTACAAACAATGAACACATTCACTCAGGTAAAGCAACCACAGGCTCCTCCCATAACTTGTAGGAGTGGACAAGTCTCTGAACATCCTTTAATCTCAATCTTACTTTGCATACGTGTCAGAGTATTTCTCTTGTCGTTTTTCTGACACTAACACTCATCATTTATGCAGTCCGTCAAAAATATTACCTCCTGAGCAGTGCCCTTTTTTGAGGGTGAAAAAAAAATAAAATAAAAAATCTACCTGATACAAGTTCCTGCAGTGGAAAGGCACCTTCATGTTTTACGACATTCATGAGAGCACTAAAGCTAAATGGAAGACAAAAACACACCCATCCATTAGTACATTACATTACATTACATTACATGTCATTTAGCAAACGCTTTTATCCAAAGCGGAGTAGACAGTTCACAGTGCCTGACAATTCAGTTCACAGTGCCTGACAATTGATACATAAGACAGACCATTTGTAGATAACATCACATAAAATGCCGTATCAAATCCATTTTATTTATATCGGCCCCGAATTCTCAAATCACAATCTGTATGTGAAGCAACGTCCTTTGACGCTCATATGGGGACATTTAATCGCTTTATCCTCACAGAAAGGGAGAAAATTGCAGCTGCCATAGGAGAACATGCAAACTCCACACAGAAAGGCCCTCACTCAAACTGGGCTTCCAGTAATATAATTTAAATAACAACAGTCACAGCAAGAGAGTGAAATAACTAAAAACAAATAAAATGAATGAGATGTATACAGATAAAAGCTGTACGGAAGTCAGAAAAGACTACAAACACTGTCTATGAATCCTCCCATCCATGCTTTGAAGGCCCATGTTCACCTAGTTCATTACTGACATCTAGTGGCCACTTTACATAGCGCAGGCTGCTTCCCACAGCAATAAAACATGGCCTGCTGAGGCTGCATAAACAACGGTCATGGAAATGTGAAAAATGACCTGATAGTGACCCCTGTTGTACAAACCTTACATTACACCACACAAAGCCATCACATGTGTCCACTAGATGGCAGCACATACACGCCCATCCACCAGTGGAGCTTGCTGGAGTGTTATGAGTGCTTTGGTTGCGACATCTGGGGGGAGAGCACATTCTGCTCTCCTCGGGGATGACGGAGACAGCACTGAGGATGCAGAGTGCAGACGCATTCATTAGCAAATTGAGATTTATTTTACACAACAGGGAACTACAGACCCCAATAAACAACGAGTTAGAAGTGCAGCTCGCTGGCGGCTTCTGTACTGTACTTGTTTTGCACAGATTTATTCTCAACACCAACTGAAAAAAAAAAAGAAAAAAAAAGAAGAATTCTTGCTTTTACATACTTTACCAAAGATGATTCATTGTTAACTATTGCCTGGTGAACACTTATTACTAAAAATCAAAATATAGTGTGGGGCGTTTCTGTTATTTTCTCCTCTCGTCTCGATGTTCCTACTGAACTCGCTTGCAATCAGACGAGTCACACGTGCAGTTGGACAAATGTTGTTAATCGTAGTCGCATGAAAACGGAGCGCAAAATCTGCACTTTTTTCTTTACGCTCCCGTAAAACTGTGAATTGTTTGCCGCCTCTCCAACACGCGCCTTTCAAAAAGTGACGAGGTCAGCAACATTTCTGCAAATCCAAAGGACAAACTGGCACTGGCTTGTAATCCTCAGGAGTTATTTCCCTTAAGGAAGAGATGCAGTGTGTAACTGATCAGACAAGTGTGAGGAGTGATTTAAAGGGAGCTGATATGAGCAGTTTCTAGTTTTCAGATTGTAAAATGTGCACTGATTAACCTGTTACGAGTGGAGATGAGTTTGTGTTGTATTGACTCGTGGCACACACTGCATATCACTGATATTCAAAAAGGGAGAGAAACAGTGAAAATACAAAACCCTGTATCTATCATCATCTTTCATGTGGGGTTGTGTCTTGCCCAAAGCATGTAGACGAGCAGAGCCAGGAATCAAACCCACAACCTTCAAGTTAAAAGAGGAATCCATTGAACTACCGTCGCCCCCTGCAGTGAAAATATTGATATGCTAATTTAGAACCTAATTTGACCAGGGAAGACAGACTTGGGGGGGAGATGGGTAACATCCATCCATTTTCTACCGCTTTATCCTCCACAGGAGGGTTGTGGGTGGTGCTGTGCCCGTTTGTCCATCACAGGGCCACATACAGAGACAACCATTCACTCTCACTCTCACACCTACGGTCACATTTAGAGTGTCCGATTGACCTAATCCCCATATTGCATGAATTTGGAATGTGGGAGGAAGCTGGAGAGCCCACCCCCGGCATGCAAACTCCATGCAGAAAGGCCCTTGTTGCATCCCAGGCTCGAACCCGGGTCTTCTTGCTGCAAAGGCAAGAGCGCTGACCCTTACACCAACCATTTGGCCAGATGTGTAACATATTATGATATATATATGTGCAGATCCAGACTGAGCCAAATTTTAATGCTAGGTTAATCCAACATGCTGCTGTGAGCACATTTCCAGACATATTTAACATGTCCTTAAGCAATTCTGTCCGCTGACCTTCAGCGAACGCGATCTATCAAACACTTTTCCAGACATCTCCTGTGCTTGGCTAAACAGCGTAGCCTTTCTACCTTCCTTGTTTCTCCATTTTCACTTCAACACCCTCGAAACTCAAAAGAACACGTCGCATTTCAGAAAATTAGGGGGGGGATCAAATGCACGGAAATGCGTCTAGATCCCAAAAAACCTGCCGCGCTGATCCTCTCACGGCTGAAAGCTGCAAAAAATCATCCTTCAGTTGTTGTCTTTCTCATTATAAATGATTCCCTAAGCCTCCTCAAACTTTGAAAAACAGACAAGGAAAACATTGGCCTCTCTACACCACAACCATCCCTCCCCCACCACCCCCAAACATCTCTCTCCTTCCCTGCGCCCATGTTTAAATTCTCACAGGAAAACGACTCATCTGCTCTTCATTCAAGCAATCGCATCGCGTCTCACGAGTGGATGGCATATTTGTCACAGTTTACTCCGCAGCGTGCCACCAGAATTCACCTTAAAACACCCGCCGTGTTAAAGTCTGGAGTATATATATATATATATATATACACACACACGCACGCTCATGCTTATGCATAGAAGTTCCGCCTAATTGAAACTTAATGAGTGACCAGGGAGGCTTTGGTCCTGCACTGGTGTTCAGCTGTCCGCTCTCACTTTTCCTGAGAAAGCGAGAGCGGAGAGCTCTTTATCGACCTCAGCGTCAAAGACGGGAACACACACACGCTCGCCATATGGACATGATAGGCAGTGTAAATATTATTCTTGAGCGCAGGTGTGAGGAGTAGCGCCGAAGTGATAACAGGGGAGGTCATTAACGGCCCGGCAGGGTTTAAGGGCGACCCTGAAGCCTCACGGCATGTCAGGCCTTCCACGGAGTGAGGCCCAGTTTACGGTGAGAAAAGAGGGAGGACGGGAACACACTGACAGGCTGACGATATACAGGCCGAGGATATTAGTAAGTCTGGTATAAAACACGTTCATCAGGGTGTTTCATCGCGGTTCTCTTGGGCGTGAAAATCCGCCGTTCCTTCGGAGGTTACGGCGCGTTCCAACTTTCAGCACATAATGAGATATAAATGTCGACACTTGACCATGCATCACTTGATGCAAAAAATTCCTTTTATTGAAGCACAGAAAGAGTCACATCAGGCCTCTCAAGTGACATGCTGTCGCTGCTGAACCTGAGATTAAAAAGCATGACCTTTAGTGGACGCTGACATGAGCATGGCACACACTGTATGTCAGAAGTGAGCTCCACCACCAAGATTAATAAATCTCATTTAAGTGTGAACACTTCAAACATTATAAATAAAGGGAATCCAGGTTATCGGACGGTTTCAGACCCGAACTGGAAACAGGCCGATTGTGTTAAAGCCAAGTTCTGTAGTCCTTTAAGGATCATGCTGCCACAGGTGTTTAACATTTTGTGCTGATGTAGTCATACACCAATGCATGAGGAAAACTTTGACCTGTCAGCGCCAGCGATAGTTCAGTAAAAAAAACAAACCTTAACTTCTTAATAACCAAGGTTACTAACATATATGCATACACTTGCTTTACAATACTGTAAATTACGTGTTTAAGTTGCTATAAACACATCATTTTTACAGAGATGTCATACATAGAGAGGATCCACATACTTGAATTAACACACTACAAATAAACTGTGTATTTAAAGAGAAAATATAAAACCTTCAAAAGTCAAGAGTAGAATGTAAACAGTGTCATGTCCTCAGTGTCCTCATGTCCACCCTTTCCTGAATGTGTTATTGGCATCACGAGAAAGATTATACACTGTTGATATTAGTGACTGTCCTGCGGAAGAGGAGTAGACATCTGCCTTTGTGAGAGTCATTTTCTCCAACCACGTCTAAAACCTTTATTTAAAATGTGAAAAAAGTATCACACGAACACCTTTCATTTCCTGTGAAGAGGCCACACTGAGGTGACAGTGAGCTAAACTTAACTCCTCTCACTCCTCGCTGTCTATTATCCCACAAAGTGACATTTGATCTGCACGATATGTTTAGTTTCACTGACCTTTTAACCCGCGGTAATTATCTTAGTATTAAGGCGAGATAATGAATCATAATTGCAATAACATAAAAGAGAAATGATCATTTCCTCAGGTGAAATTGATATCATTTTCTGAATTTAGCCTTTAGAAGGATTTCTTAGAGCACTCTGCATTTGTCCTTCCATTACACACACACACACACACACACACACTCTGACTCTGCAGTTCTCCTCATCTCTAATGAGTGTTTTAGCATCTTTTAGCTCACTCCTGTGGTTTTATATCCCTTTGGCTCCGACTTGCCGCTCTCATCACCTCATCTCCACCTGTTTGCATTTCAATAAAAGCTCCGATAACCTCACTGTTCGCTACCTGCCCAGCAGCAAACGGATAAAATTAGAAAAGGGGACGTGGACACGGACTTAGAATACAGCAGGGAGAAAATACAAACACTAACCGCTGTGGGAGAGAGACAGAGAAATACATTCCTGTGTCCTCAGCCGAAGAGATAATTAACCAAAACAGAACACATTTGCATTAGTGTCAGTGTGAGAGGATGAGACTTAAACAAAGAGGGGAAACTTTCCAAAGACAGATTTAGACGCTTTGTAAGGGTCTAAAAAGAAACAGATTAGAGGAGGCGAACAAGAGAAGAACGTGCATTGACTCCAGTAGCTTACACATGTAAATCAAAGTTCCGGTTAGGGTTCAAAGATGCTCCAAAAATCTAGAGTTAGAAATAGAAAGTCTTTATATCACAACAACGCCACAGTACCACTGTTAAGAAAGGTGTAATAACATGTCATGCCACCCATATCATCATCACATTAATTTATAAGAGCAGGAGAGACAAGCTTTTATTCGAGTCTACCTCTAAGTACAAATGATTCCACGATGGTTCCAGGCCATGACTCAGTTCAACCGCTGAGCAAATCTATGCAGTAGAAATAAAGTATGACTTCCTGTTGGGGGGGCCTACAGTGACATATATATATAAGCAAACCCATAATAAGCTAAATTACAAAGACATAGAACAGCTGCCAGAGAACATGCACATCAAAAACTGCATCACGGACCCTGACAATGAATATATGAATGTGAATATATTTACTTCTTCAGTCCCCACAATGCAAGCACTCACTTAATTACCGCATTTTTGACATTAACTTTAATGTTGCACTCATCCTTTTCACCAACTATATAAACACACCTGAGCAAAAGGTACTTCAAAATGTTTAAGATCAGATTGAAGTAGTGAAATTTGGAAATACGTCACAGTGCAAAGTTCACGTGGCTCGTTTTTATGAGCATAAACAAAAGAATGCTACTTTATTATTATATCACCACTAAAAATGTGATATAAAATGAATCATAACTTTGACTAAAAACAACGACAAAAAAACGGCAGTTTTTAAAGCCTGAATATGTGACCAATAAACACACACGTCCCCAGGATGTCCATATAAGGAGTTGTGCAATATTCCCAGCTGCACAGATCTGTGCCACATGAGCACTAAGGGTGCTATAAGCTCCATGTTTTGGCTTTACTCGCTACACCCCTGCTTCCTGCTTTTTGCACAAACGCATACAAAGGCAGAAGGAAGCCGGTGACCGTAGTGGAAACTTCCACCGCTTCGGGGTCAAATATCCTGAAATACTCCAAATAAATCCAGCTTGTTGTACTGAGTTGTCATAGTGACGGGTTGACGTGAATGTAAACGGTTCGTTCGGAGTGTCACATGTAATCAAAGGTTTTTGGTGGCTGCCAGATGATTCTCACAGATCTGAAAAAACAAAGTCACATTTGTTCTGTTATTGTTTGTTGCGCTTGGCTACATCTGGTTTTAAATGGCTTGAAATCAGCTTTTATTGTTCCTCAGAAACCAGTAGGAAAACAGCGGACGAAAAATTCAATCAAATCAAATTTTCCAATCTACGCCATCGTACACACGTACGTCAAGCCTGCCAGTTGTCTCCGTCCGCCATTGGGCCTGGATGAGGACACAAGGTTTCAGTTTTAATCATCTGGACCTGCTACAGCTCGTCCGGTGCTTCTGTTCCAACTTTGTAAATTAGAAAAGATTACTTCGTAATAATGAATGATAAAAAGCACGACTGGCAGACACACGACTGGGCATACTTGGAGACTCTCAAGCTGAAATGCAAAATGTTGTTTATCGAACGTCAAATCATGTACACACACAGACACACACATCACAGCAGGTTAAACAAATATAAATTTAAATTCTTTGGGCTTTTTACTCTGCTCCTTGTGATCCCAGTACCGTAACCGTCTGACGTGTAGCATTTGAACTGGCGTGGAATCAACATTCCCCACACAACACACACACACACACACGCTGTTGAGTAACACCAGATGCTACATGGTCAGCTTAATATCCTTTGGTTATTTGATGTTGACTTGTTCCTGTGGTGTGGAGTCATGGAAGCTGGGAAGTGAGTCTTCATATACTGGTCCTATGTGTGTTAGCTCAGGAAAGACTTCGCCACCTCCTTTCACTCCCTTTACCCGCGCCTCGCCACATCTTGACGAAATAAACACGGCGTCTTCCGGTGTCTGCGTGTGCTCACGGAGGAACGTGGTGAGTCAGGATGAGCATATGGCTCGCTGCGTCTCCTCCGTTTTACATCTCTATCCTCACAGATTTCTATGAAACAGACCAGCTGTGGCATTTCCATCAACCCCCTCTTTTTCATCCGCAAAGGATTCTCATCCCGTACGTCTGGAAGATCACGTTTTTTGATACGACTTGTTATGTTTAAAACTCCATAACCTGTTTGTGTGTGCACGTCCTGTGTCCTCTCATACCCCCGGCCAACATCCTTCTTTGTACTTGGGTGAACTCTTAAACCCTTCATTCCAACTTGTCTTCATTTGCATTATCGCTAACCATTCCCCTTTCCTGCCTCCTGTCCGGATCCATCCATCTCTTTATCTTCCACTCTTTCATTCCCCCCCGTCATCCCTCCCTCTTCTCTCAATAACATGCAACCTTCAGTGCTCCCTCACCGTGCATTTGTCACTGACATTTTGGACATGATGCGTTGCCATGGTTGATTGAAACCCTCTGTGGCCAGTGATCCATATTGCTGAAAACCCTGCACTTTAAAACTTACATCTGAAGTGTACTCCATTTCAAGACCTGGGGGGGGGGTCTGGCTGAGACTGAGTGGTACATGGTGAATGGTAAAAGTAGATGTGAGTATTGTTAGGCCTTTAACCCTTTAACACGTTTGCACATGTGCACTTTGCATGCATTATCGTCGTAATGTGACACTGTGCTGGGCGAAATTCCAACGGTCTCTGAACCAATATGTGGTTATTACGGTAATTTCACTCGCAATGTTTCAGGAAGCTGGAGAATCGGTGTTTTATCGTGTGGGAAGAACCGGTACATAGTTTCCATTTTTTGGCCCATTTTTGCACATAAGAAAGACATAGAAACATTGAGAGACTCAAAAAATTGTGTTTTATACTGGTGGAATTTGAAATTGTTGTGGTTCGTGCACAAAACGAGTGTTTTTTGGGCTAGCAGTGTTTTTCGAAAGAAGCCTTTTTTGTTTTTCTTCATTTCAAATTGTTAAAACCAGTATTTTAACATGCAGTAAATTGTAAATAACTGCAAAAATATTGGGAGGTCATTCTGAAAAAATGTTAAAATAAGCAACAACAAAAAAAACGTCCAGATGGACATTTTGAGGTTTAGGTGTTAAAGGGTTAAACTGTGGTTAGTACTGTTGCCTCACAGTAGGAGAAGGTCACAAATGAAGGCCTTCACGTGTGGAGTCAGGTGTGTACCCTTCCTTTCATCCTATGTCATCAGGGACTGAGTCAACGAGGGAACAGAAAACCCACACAAAAAAAACACACAGGCTGTTTTCCAAGTCAGAGCAGCCATGAGTGGTTATCAGTATTGGAGAGATCTCAAGCTCTGCCTCATCACCATCAATCTGTCTAAATGACTCTGTCTCTGCCGCGTCTCTCCACCACTGCTGTTGCTCGTCCGCTTCATCCGTGAATTTGATCTCCCCGTGGGTCATATAAACGGCTCTCTCCCTCTCCTTCTTGCTCTCTTTAATGACATTGTTTTTAAACCCCTCATCTACGTCCTTCTTTCCCATTTCCTATACCATGCTGCCATTTCTTACCACTCATGCGTGTGCATCTCTCTCTCCTTCTCCCCCATGATGGCAGCGGTTGAGGCATTAAAACCATAATTCACGGGGACATAATGTTGCAAGATTTCAGTGAGATCCACTCGAGAAGTTCCCCTGTGTGCGCCGTTGTTGTCAGTGTCATGTCCACATTTAGCCTCTCACAGACCCACATTTGATGCTTTGATTAGAATAATAGACAATACACTGCATTAAGCTAAACCTAATGAGGAGCTGGCAGCCATAACTAAGCATACCAAAGTAATACCTGTTCCTTTCCCCCAGGGTGTTGCTTGCAGCTTATGGAGTCCTGGTAAAAGTTTTACAGCGATTGCTGCCCAAGCTTTTGTAAAAAAAATGCATGCAGTTCGGTGTGGGTTTCATTTGGGCTTCTACATAAGGTGAACACAAATCGTTTTTAATGCGAAATAGTCGAGCCAATGGGGCTGAAAATTGAGTTGTTTCAGCCTCTCTCCCTTTTGTGCAGTTAGCAAGCCAGAGCGCATCAAAGTGGATCTATGTCTTCTGTCTGTCATTAACTGCTCTTTGCATTTTTATGGACAGGACTCACAGCAAACATACAAAGCAAATATAACCGCCCCGCCCCCCTCCACACACACACACACACACAAACAACTCTATCAGCCTATGCACACACTAATGAGCTCCAATCAGTGACCAAACCCGAACACTGTGGGCTACAAAACAAAGGATACCCCCTGAGGTGAAAAAGTGGAAAACTGCACCCAGGTGCTGGCATCAGGAAAAGGAAATTGAGAAGTGAGTGAGCAAGGGGCCAAAGGTTAGGGTGCATGTGTTACACGGGAAAACTAATGTAAGTGTATGCAGGGCTCAGTAGATTCTCTATCTCACATTATTTTTCAAAGTAGAGACTCAGTGTCCTGACGCCGCCATAAAAAATACACCTCACTTTCAATAAGACTCAGGATTTTTCATTGGTTTGGAAGGCACTGGCTGGGCGATCGGTTACCTCAACAGAACACAACAACACAACAAAGGTAGTGCGAGAACAGCTGGGACCAAAGCAGCTGCTTCCAATATGTTCGTCGACCGCTGAATACCTCGAATTACCCAAGCTCCCCTGCAAAACACGAGAGGTGCCTCCTAATCGTGCGCGCACACATTCACTCGCTCACACTCTGCAGTTTGAAATCACATATGAAGCAGATTTACGGGCCTTTATAGTTAAAATTACGTGTGTAGCCACTGCAGCTACACACGCCCCCTTTTTTTTTCACCGGAGGGGGCGGGAAAGAGAATGGAAACAGACGTGAACGACACAAACATGACATGAACTGTGATCGCATGAAGCAGGTTCGTTTCCACGGTGGCTTGCAGTTTAGCCTCCGTTGTGACAGGAACATTTGATGTATACGCTTTCGCTCATTCGTAGCCACCGTCGCGCTCTCGCCGATCACTTCTGTTACGATTCAGCACAAGGCGACGTTGGGGGCGAGGATGCAACAGTGGTACACAAAACATATCACGGCGTTCATCTGCCTATTTCTCTAATTAATTGGGCCCAGGCTTCAAACGGGTTCTCAAACTGTGTTTTACAAGAGACAGCTTGCGATGAATAATTGTATCTGGGCCGCGTAACAGGCAGCTCTCACGTAGCAGGCTGTACGTGTCACAGGCATGCAGGAATAGCTATTTAAATGGTTGAAATTTATAAAAAAATTGAAAGGCAGTGAATCAAGCGGGGAACGGATGCGAAAGGTCGATGAGAGACAGACGCGGATTTGGACGTACTGTGCTTAATGTTTCCTCTTCTTTTACGAGTTGGCAGGACTGAACACACGTTCTGACAACCCTTCACCTGTCTACTTTTAACATTTAACTAAAGACCAGCACTGAAAATGAGAATCTGTTATGACCTTACGTGCTCATTTGTCAGCTCATTATTTTCTCTTTCTTAATCTACCCCCCCTAAGTCAAACACATACGAGTACATTTCTTCTTCAGAAATTGCAGTCACCTTGATGATTTATCTGTAGGGGGTTCTCACTCCGTCGCTTTGTCGCTTCCATATGCTGGTCAGGAGAGGTAGACGTACCGGATTGTGAAAGAGGGACAACAGCAATTCTGTTTGTTTTGTCTCCATGGAAATAAACGATCGGAAACGGACCCGTGGATGAATCGGCCCTCGTGGCATTTGCATTCATTCTACAGCTCTATTTGTCGAGCTTTGTTTCTACTTGACCTGCGAGTTTGTGATTATGTCATTTTTTCAAATGAGTGGACACATCGGGAGTTTGATTAAGTCGCCTTTGGACGCCTTTTAGTGAACGCAGATTACGGGAGGGCTTCTCTTCGGCCTGTTGAATGCGGTTCATTCCGGTTCATCTTATTTTCAGGAACCATTGGCAAAGCTTCACTCTGTTTTCTCCACAAAGCAGCTCCCGCGGGCTCACTGTTGCCTGGACGCCGCGGTCTCCCAGAAACAGCATGACGGAAGGCAGTAAAGCTATGCTAACATGATCATTGTTATAATCATCATTATTATTATTATTATTAGGATTATTATTATTATTATTATTGTTATTGTTATTATTATCATTATTATTATTATTATTGTTATTAATAATAATAATAATAATAATAATAATAATAATAATAATGATGATAATTATTATTATTATTATAACCCACTGCAGAGTGTCACAGGCCAGTCTGAGCTGGGCACTTCTCACATTTCTCTCGTTTGAATAAACCAGACCTTAAACAGATGGTCATTAGTGACAGCGCCTATGAGGGTGTTAAGTGTTTTGGACGGGCTTTTAAAGAAGGAACTTTTAAGGGGAATCTGGGGCAGTTCTGGTCTCTCTCTCTCCGTCTGCTCTCTCCACCCTGCCCAGGAGGAAGGTTTAGATTGCCGTGTGGAGTGATGGGTCCCACTGCAGCACAGGGTGGATACTCTCGGCCTCTTCACTAGAAAAACATCACCACTAAGAATAGATTCAACAGAATAAAAACTGTCAGCAACTTTAGCCTCTACAAATAAAACTAAAACTTGTTTCTTCTGTTTCTCACAATCCTCTTTAGCACAAAACAGTGGCTCTCATTTGTGTTTTCATGCTTTTTTTTTGCCCTCTTTAATATGATTTGCCTCACGGGACAGGGTTCGGTGACAAGTGGTGCAGATGAGGAAGAAACCCAGTCGCTCTACCCAGACCAGAGGGAGGGGAGGCTGAATGTCACCTTCAAATCCAGCAGGCGGATTGATTCACGGCCTTCAGGGACCAGCAGGGAAATGCCTTAGCCTGACATGAGACACTTAACTAAACAACCAGTGTTCCCCCGGGGAAAGTGTTTAACTGCACCGGGCGATGAATTATGGCCTCCAAGCAATTTCTTTTAACATCATACTTTGTTTTATGCGGCGGAAAATGTGTTTGTGTTTGAAATGTACATTTCAATAAACAAAGTACTTAGCAGTATATATATATATATATATATATATATATATATATATATTCAATGTTTCCTTTGAGTTTCTGGGACAAACAGTGCAGGTAACTAACGGGAAAAAAGTCTCTTACTGAAACATAATTCATCGTGTAACAGATTTTTAGTGCCGTTTGCATTCCTTTTTAGTAGGATTTTTTTTTTTTTACCATTTTCAAAACATTATTTTTAATACTTTGACCAACAAGTCACACAAATCTATGAGAATACAGGATATCAAAACCTAATTTCTGGCAGAACACACCAAAATGTCAATAAGTAGATGTGATTCATTAGTGACAACTACATAAGTGGCTAACTCATATGACGTAAAACATTATTGTTTTAAATGTTACATAATTATCTTTGTTCTGTGTTGTATGGGTGAAAAGAGCCTGTTAAATCTCTTTTAAACCACATCTGCATGCACTGTGTAACCACCTTCAGTTAATATGTAAATAAATAAACTGGCAGCTATGTGTCAAGCACTGGCATTCAGAGCTGCTAGACTGGTAGTGAACTATAATGAAACTCTAATGCACTTTTTTTTATTATTAATATTAACAGCTATGTAAGTGCTTCTTTATAAGGCTACTTTATGAGTCCCTCAGATTTTTTTTCCTGGTTTCATTTTTTCACACTAAACTTTAAAAACATCAGCATCAGTTTGATTTGCCCTGCATCAACCCCTGAAAATATTTACAATCTATATGTATATTGTCCTGCACGTCCCAATAATCTATGGATACTTTGTCTGATGGAGTCGGATTGAGCACCTACACATTTACACAGCAACCGTACGAACAGCCATCAAAGACAATATAGAGGTTAAAATTTTGGGGGAACTTGCACATCTTGGTTTAACAGTCTGCCGGAACTAATTGGAAGAAGAAGAAGAAGACACTGAAGCATGAAGACTGGGGAAGTGCTTATACTGAGCACACTGGTCCTTCATAACTGACTCAGTAAATACATGTGAACATTCGAGGCTAATAATTCAAAAGAGTCTGATGTTTGGGTTCCCCTCCTGCCAAACCCTACTTAAACTCCTGCCTCCGCGAATTGATGTATTTTATGTGACATACTGCGCAGAGTGTTTTAGAACGGGATGCTGGGCCGTTTTATGAGCAGATACTTGTTTTATGAAAGAATACTGGAGAGCACTCAAACCCCTCTCAGCGCACAGTCACAGCCACTCTTCACTTTCACTCGGTTGTTTAAGTGAAAGCAGACTTTGAAATATTTCGGTAATATTTACTCTAGTGGTGCGACGGACCACTGGAAACAGTTCAATTGAGCGCAGTCTGTTTCGGGACACGCTAAGGTGTTCGTTTAAAACCACCTCCATAAATAATCACATCCATGCATCGCTCTCCGGATTAATTCACTCAGTGTATGGCTGCCAAAAAGATCTAATCCCATCTTTCCCCTGATCTGTTCTTATGAAAAATTTAGTGCATTAGTAATAAAATGTTCATATGTTCTTTTTATATATAGTTTTCCAGATTTTTTTAAATTGTGGTACGTGACAGATTTAAAATGACATTTCATAATTGCTCATGGCAAGAATGGGTACTCTGAGGAAGCATCCCTGCTGTGAACAGTAGGTAGAAATCATTTAACATAATCAACGCACAAGATGAATGCCCGTGAAAGCAGCATCATTATCTTTTTTTTTTTTTTTTAATGACAATCCTTCGTGTCATGTATACAAATGTGGGCGGTGTACATAAAATACATGTACACTGACCAAAACACAGGGGTTTAAAGCTGCCGGGTCATTAGGCGTTCACAGAACAGTGGTAGTGTGGAATGCTCGGGAGATAAGAGCCGTGGCCCCACGGTGCATGAAAAGTGTATGCAAGCTTAAGCAATCGTGAAAACTTGTCTCTGAATGGGATGTTGTTACGGGAATGAATGAATGAAAGTACTGTTTTTTTTTCCCTAACTGAGGCAAACAAATAGCCTTCGCGCTGGATGTGTTAAAGGGCAACGTTCTCTCATATTATCCTTGGATATTTTACTTGTCTTAGGTCAGTGGTGCTTCATCACTGTGTGAGAAATGAAATGAAGCAGGATGTACTCTAAGTGAACTTCTTGCCCTGCTGCACTAAGTCCATTCATACGACAATTTCATGAATAATCTGTGCTGTGATGTGAGTTGACAGTGAGGTATATGTAAAAGTAAAGATTCTTTACACTGAATGTTTTTTTTTTTTTTTACAATACATACAGTATATATATTTTATACTCGAGGGTTAATGAGCGTGTGACAAGGTGAGTGGAGACAAGAAGCATGCACGGTTCACACTACATCTACTAAGGCAGGAAATGAAGAGAGGCAGGAAGGTCACGGTCTAAAGTGACAGAAGAATAGGAATGAGTACGCAGACACGAGTGGACCGAGTGACTGAAAATATGAATGAGCGGCGTAAAACTCAAAACCGTGACAAACCGAGTACGAGGAGGAAATGGAAAAATGATGGGGTAGAAGGTTTTTTTTTGTTTTCCGACAGTGTTTGCCAAGATCATGAGACAAATCCTTGAAATTCACGGAGACGGAGCAAACCAAAAGCAAACCTATACATTTCAGGTGTAGGTAACTCGCAAACAATATTCTAAATAGTGTAGTACTTTTTTTTTTACATAGTTAAATTTAATTTAATTAATAAATCTTAGTACTAAGATTTTGAACCTAACTCAACGTTACTCAACAGAGTGGGAGTGAGGGAGAGAGGGAGGATGGGAGGGACCAACAAGTTGTCAGTCAGAGTTTTTGCTCGTGTGGTTGGTGGTACATATTTCTGTAACTTCCTCATCTAACCCCCGCAAACAGAAGTGCCATAGGAAGGAGGGAGAAAGTGAAAAAGGGGAAGGGAGGTTCAGTGATTTGTGCTTCTTGTGTGTGTGTGTGTGTGTAGAGGAGGAACACCTCTCTCTCTCTCTTTCTCTCTGCACTTTAAGAGCGTTACCACTTCAGCCAACATCCTGAAGCGGGCCACTCTCTACTCCACCCCTCCTCTTCTCTCTCCTCCAGAGCTATGCATGGACTCCAGCAGAGGAAGGCAGTGAGGAGAGCAACTTTTCAGAAGACAGACAAATGGTGGGAAGGGGATCTGCTGTCTTTTTTTACAGCGCAAGACTGACAATAGGAAGCAATCCTCCTTTCCTGTGTGTTTTCTGTGTAACATCAGCAGGATCAGCAACCTGTGGATGGAACAGCATAAAGGACAAGCAGCCAAAAGAGGAGAAGGGGGACACTGACACACAGGATACCTACCTGCTCACTCATCTGCTCTGCCTGTTGGAGTAACCTCCCTCTTGCTCTCTCCCTCTCCTCCCCCGGACATGGGCCGCCTGCTGGCCCTGGTCCTCGCCTACCTGGCCTACCTGTTGGCCATCGTCATCGGCTCGGAGCGTCAGCAGCACCGCGTGAGGCACGGCCCCTGCAGCTACACCTTTATCCTCCCCGAGGTTGAGCACTGCAATCCCTTAAAGGACTTCCAGGTCAGCAACACCCTGCAGCGAGACTCCCCATCGGAGGCCGAGCCGGATTTGAATCGGTCGAGGCAGGATAAGGCCCAAAAGGAGAGGCCTTCCTGGCAGGACAAGAAACTGGAGAGTCTGGAAAGTGCCATGGAGAATAACACCCAGTGGCTGCAAAAAGTAAGACCTGTGAACCGTAAACTAAAACAACCACTTTATCTCCTATCATCTAACTTGATCATGTTAAAATTTGCATTCCCATACACCTCACTGTAGCCTGCAGATCTTGTAACACAATCGTATTGGGGGGATTACAAAATTATTGTCAATGTAGTAAACTATTGGATAACATTTGACAGGCCTGAATTATTGATAAGCTCAGCGCTTTGCAGGGACTCCCTGGATACAATCTGAATGCACAACTAGCTCCATGACAACGCCTGCTGTAGGAGTATTTATGTGTATTTGAGACTACTGGGATATCAGAACTCCCTGTTGCAATAGCAGCAAACACAAGATAAAATAAATTTGCTAATCTCAAGTGTTGCCAAACATACCTCACACACGGTCAAACCTTCGAAACGAAAAAAACACCCGCACCCAAAAGGAAATAAGTACATGCAAACATGTGTTTTCGACTCGTGTTTCAGTTGATTTATAAGCCAATGAGGCCAAACTCTCCAGAGTTAAGTTTGAATAAATATGTACCGCAGTTTCTCCGTAAAATAAGTGTTTATCTGCGGGAGACACGTCGCTGCATGACTCCTGGCTGGGTTGTTACTCCTTGCAGTTCGGCTCCGATTGTGACGGAGTAAAACGATGAAAATGATTCGATTAAAAGTGCTTTCACAATAGTGTTTTCATTTCTAAGGTCATCGGGGCACAGAATCACTCAAATCAGTGTCTGGGACTGGCTGACTTACACGCCACCCTTCTCCGCCCGTCTCTCTCTATTCTTCTCTGCATCTCTCTCTGAATACGTGTGGAGGACACTAATCGCAGGGCTGATTATCAGTGTCGCGGAGAGTGTTTAGACTGGCCAACTGAAGGCAAACACGTTAAAAGGATTTGGAAAACGGGGGTTGTATGAACACCAGTGATCTTCCTGTGTTTTTCTCTGCCTTCCCTTTCCCTCGCTCTTTTCATGTTTTCTTTTCACTCTCTCGCTCTCGGCTTGATGAATGTTCCTCGTCTCACACCTCGGCTCATCAACCATCAGATCTGTAACTCTTTGTCTGTCTTATTCATGCTCCCCTGGCGCCCTGTTGGAAACACACACACACACACACACATGAAAAACACACTCAATTCCCCTGTGCACACTATGTCTGATGTTAAGTCTGTGAGCTGGAGACCGAGCTTCAATGGGAGGCATCCCAGGAGGCAACTCTTTATGTGTGTGATTCAGAGATGGAGAAAGAGAAACGCTAGGGAGAGACTTTTTCTCCTGCACACACATGTTGCCTGACATATTCTCACTCGCATCTTCTCATCACCAGCAACGGGACAAAACCCACCTTCACTTTCTTTTTTTGACAAATTCCTCCACAGAAAGTGTGGCATCAACCCCAAGATCCCGCCTTTCGACATGTCACTCCTACGCAGGCCAACGTGACTCATAAATGCTCATACCAAAGCTTTCCAACCTTTGACCTTAGATGGGAGAAGCCTTTCAGCACCTTGTGGAGCTCATTAAGCCCATCTGCATAACCCAAGATGACTTTGAGGCGCAAGCATGTCAGCGAAGCTTTGCACAGTCTCACTCAAAGCTCCACTGGGATGTTGCAACCATTACTTTGAGCCTTTCATCCAAACGTAGGAGTACACACACACATACACACACACTGCACAGAGGAATCTCCACCTGGATGAGTGCAAGGCTGCACTAATCCAGGGTGCAAGGCTGTGTCAATGTTAAAGTTGACTTATTACAGCAAAAACAGGAACATGAGAAAACTAGTTTTGTTTTCGACGTGCACTAACCCCTCGCAGCCCCCGTCAAGTCTATTCCGCTGCCTGGGGGGGTTTGGCAATCGGGATGTGAGCATGCCTCTGTTAGTACTTTTAAGATGTGCAGATTATGCTAATGCAGAAACAGGGCAGGGATTAAAGTGGCTCCCGTTGGTGACCTGATTTCTTGTATGTCCCCACATTACTTACACTATTACACTGTCCAGACGATTGTCTTTCATGCCTGGGATCCTTCCTCCATCTTCAATAAATTCAGATATTTTTCTACCTCACTTTGGAGCAGCCCAACAGCTGTCATCAGAGCACAATGGAGTTACAGTGAGCAGGGCCCACTTTTCGCAGATGTTAAATTTCCTGCGTTTCACCAAAAACTGTCAGAACTTCTTGGATGAGAGGAAACACCTTCAAGAAAAACTTCCAGTCAATTTGCTACAAACTCAGTGTGTTTATGACAATGTTTACCATGTTAATCGTGTTGGTTTATCATGCAAGCATTCTAACCTTAAGACAGAGTGCAGTTTAGGGTGATTGGAACGTCATTAGATGATTTAGAAGTGTTGGGAAAGTTTTTACTTGATGATGGATCAAAAAACTGGGGGAGTTGCCAAAGTTATTACAGTTTATCATGGCGGGAACATGAATTATTGTATCACCTCCATTCAGTACGTACAAATATCACACAAACTATAAATGTCAGTTTTTTTGAATCACCAAAAGAATGTTCAAGGAACTTCAAAGTCATTAGGATTTATAATTTTGACTGCTCTAGGGCAAGTGAAAAAAAAAAAAAAAAAAAGGCCTGCTTTTGGTACTACATGAAACACTTAACGTACAAAAAAACTACTTGGCGATCCATCCAAATTATTTTAAGACTAATGAAATGCAATCAAGCATTACATCTGGTGATGTGATGTCATTCGTGACACGTCACTTGCTTTTTCATTGCCAGAACAGTTGGGCTTCATAGTATAGTACCCGAAGGTCTCATACTTACTATGTAAAATGCCATGAGACAGTGTTTGTCGACCTAAAAGGAAATATTGGTTGCCATGTAATGTTTTCTTGATCGAAAATGGTGAACGTCAACAATATAATTGCTAAATCCGTTGGGTGAGCAGTGGTAGACTGAACAACCCTGGCTAAGGACAAATTCTTATGGGTTGTTATCACCCCCTGTCCCTCACACCCATTTCTTGGCGTGCCTACCACCAGAACACCCAGCAGATGAGTTTCCATCTTCATTAGTAACTACAGCTGAGAACAAATCTAAGTCTAGTGGCATAGCCATTAGGACATTATGATACAACTATGACTTCTCAGCACTGATCCCTCTTTTGTTCCTTTTAGACTAAAACATAAAAGAATCACAATACATCTCAGATGCGACTTATCTGCCAGCTTATATGACAGCGGCAATGAATGCAATTGGCAGAGGGAGACGACGTGTAGAAAGACCTCTGAATTACAGACGGCTGTAATAGGAACACTTTGGACAGGCAGACTGCGGGGGCTTACATGAGGCTGATTAATATGCAAGGATCTTTGGTTCCTCCATTGGATTTAGCTTTAATCAGTTTGGTAATCCATTCATTACCTTCATTACAGAGGGAGTTCTATCCCCCTGCTGTCTCAGCCACCCCAAAGACGGGGAATGTGAACAATGGATTTACAGACCAAGAGTGAGAAAAAGGGAAAGTTTGAAAGTGAAAGAGAGGGATTGAGAAAGTCAGGGACGAACAATCAATAGGTGATTTATCGACCGTACTGGGGGTGAGTATGGTTATAAAAAAAAAAAATATTGTAAGATTCTTGTGACAAGTGAGAATCATTGTCCTTTGGTGATGTACATTTGTGTTGGGGAAAAACTATTTTTCTGCACATAGCCTCTCATTAACTAGATCATTTTTTATGCTTTCCCCTCAGAGACCTAATTTTCCAGCCATGTAGTTTAATGAATGTAGTCTGATCTATTCTGCGCAGAAAAGTCATAAATATTAATGTTCTCGTGGTTCAATATTCTACTTTGCCTTATTGCAAAGGCACGGGCTGCTGACCATTAAGCGCCATACGATATTCCATCATTCTCAGCAGGGAAAGCAGTATTTGTCTTCCCCTCTGCTTTTGTTCAAACACACCACATTAATAAGAACATCTATTTATTGGAGCAAGCTGGGTGCCAGCCCATATTTTACTCCTGTTGCAACTTATGAATGCTTCTCTCTGTGAGCTTGTGATTGATTACAATGTGTAAACGACTGTCCCTGAGGTCTATCACATGAATATCGCCATGATGTTTCTCCTGTACTCCAATCTTACATTATCTTAATTACATAAGTTGGTAACTAGTGCATGCAAGTACCAACATACAGATCACAGCAAGTCGTCAGTCGTCGGGGACATTATCGAGTAAAGCGTGGGTTTTAATCTCAATCTGACATTGTGAATAATATGCCCAGGGTCTGTTTGCTCGCTTTACAGCTGGAGAACTTCATCCAGGAGAATGTGCGCTCTGGGATGGAGGAAATAAAGAGAACTGCGGTACACACCCAGACAGCAGCCATGCTCGAGATGGGAACCAACCTCCTCAGCCAATCAGCAGAGCAGACTCGCAAACTGACAGATGTCGAGACCCAGGTGAGCCCATCGTGGCGGATAGGACGAAAGCCCCCGGGCATAAAGCGCGTGCGGTCAGTCCAAAAGTACGAGTGCCTGGACCACAATGTCCCCAGTAAAATAAGTTTGGCGAAAAACCTAATTAAATGTAAATCAGAAATAACCCGCTGAGAAGCCGTGCCCAAAGGTGGTGGCAGCTGCTTTATAACAGCTGGTATTTGGTTGTGCGGGCTCTGATTGACACAATGAGATGAGCCCCACATCTGACAGCAAGCCAATTAAAACATAAAGCTCAGTAGCAGAGCACAGATGTGTCTTCAATCACACCACAGACCTGTTTTTACAGACTGGGCTGGTTTTGTTCACATGCTTTTTTTTTTTTCTGTTATCAAAGTTGAAACCTGAACAAACATCTAAGCGGCTTTGTTGGAGTTTTTGTTTTATCTGCGACTTCAAAACATGTCACAAAAAAGGGGCCAAAGTGATAACTCCGGCTAATATGTTTATTATAAGATCAAAAAAAATGAGCATCATGCAACAGGTCTTTGTTATACGAATGAATCCGCTCCATCTGTGTCTTCATCAACATGTCTCATCACTCCCATTTTCATAAATGCAAATATTTAATGAAGTTACTCTGTTGCAATCTGTAGGTGCTAAACCAGACAAGCCGCCTGGAGATCCAGCTGCTGGAGTACTCGCTCTTCACCAACCGGCTGGAGAAACATATTCTGCTGCAGACTCAGGAAATATCCAGCCTCAGTGATAAAAACAGGTGAGCAGACAAATTGCACAAGATTATTCAAATAAAAAATCTGCCAAAACAGTTGATGCTGATAATTCTGACACTGGATTTTACAAGTTTGTGTTGGAACAGTAGTTGGAGATTTGGAACAATGTGGGGGCCAAGTTATTTCGCCATTGATGTGATTGTTATTGCTCTCCAGAGATCATTAGCCGAGGACTGTGTTTTCCATTTATCTCTAAGGTAACGAACATTGAGGGTGCTGTTTTTCTTTGTCTGTTCCCATCCCTTCCCTGATTCAAAATACCCCGGCGGGGCTGCTGTGAGAAGCACAGAACACGTCTCTTCCTCTGCACCAAAGAACATTTTCTCAGGAAGAAAAAGCTCATTCTCAGAGAATAGCCACGGATTATATCTGTATATGTACACATATGAAACCAGTCCTTTTTGATACAACAACTGAAACAATTATGTTGAATGACTGAATATGATGTCAGCAACAAGGCACTTAACCACAATATAATGTGCATTGTGTGTTTTGCCAGTGCATGACAGGAGGGGTTTCCCATTCTTCTCTCCAGGAACACAAGGTCAGCTTGAGGCCAGCAGGGGTTAAGGACAGAGTGCTGGGCAGTGTGAATGGGAGTCGCTGTTTTCTATCTTTGTACGCGGTTTGTTGATCATTCCGTCCGTCTGTACCAAATGTGACAGGAAGAGCACAGTGCCCCAGCCCCAACACCTGTTACACATCAGGCCCTGCTTGGCCCTACTCTGCCCTTTGGCCCCTCCTCCTACAAGTTGGCTACTTGCGTCTGACATGAATACGTCTTCACAAGGGTAAACACCATGACAGGACGCATGAAATTAGAAAGGTCATAGTGGATTTGCAGCCAAGCAGCTGTGGAATAAAAGGGAGCTACGTACTGCAGTGTTTGTGTGTGTGTGTGTGTGTGTGTGTGTGTGTGTGCATCTGGGCTACTGCTGCTGGGCCTTAGGGCACAAAGCCTGTTTTTGAGCTACTGCCAAACTAAAAAGAGAGAGGCATGTTTGTTTTCATAAGAATTACATGTAAAATAGTGCTGGCAGGGAGCGCAGCACATAGCGCAGAGAAAGCAGACTAATAGCAATATCTATTTTACAACACAAATAATAAGACAAAATCACAAGCATACAGTAAAAGGGTAAACTGCCCAGAACGGGAACATGATCCTAAATACCATGTTTTTGTTAAAACATTGCTGCGCTGGTGGGTTGCTGCTGTGCTCTTATGAGTTTGACCGTCCTTCAAAAGCAAAACACACAGAACGGAGAACAATTTGTTAGCTTGCTTTGCCACATTTACCCCCCCCCCCCCCCCCCCGTAAGGGAAATATGAAATGGAAGTGATGTTACAAATGATTTGGATTGATCCAGTGTTCCTTCCAGGCCACATACAAAGTTACTACTTAAAGTGGAAGATTGAGGGTACACATTTAGTGTAGCAGCTGTGTACGCACAGGCCCGAAAAGTAGCTTGTTCAATCTGGTTCGCTGGATTGTTTCGATAAATAACTGCTGCAGAGTCATTAGTCAAAGCCATAAAGATCAGCCAGCAGGGATTTATGATCTTCATTTGGAGGTGGTGGTGGGTGGGGGGGTGTGGCACTCACACACACACACACACGAACACACACTGATCGAGCGGCATAACGCACAGGTCCATCTGTGAGTGCTGCTGCAATACAGGTGTTTATGTGATGTTAGCCCGATGAGGCTGTCATGTCATGTGTTCATTAGTCATCCTCGTGTAAATTTCCAGTGTAAAAGCCAAATGCTGAACGGATGGATTTTCCATCTTCACCCACTCTGCCCCGTCACAACCCAACATGCGTCTGAGCACTCGATGTAACAGTGCGTCTTATGGTCTTTACTTTCCTTGAGTGCGCTGTAGTATTATTATTATTATTATTTTTTTGCCCGTTTGACAGTTTTCTGGAGCAGAGGCTCTTAGCCCTGGAGGCGCGGCACGGGAGGGAGCTACAGGGCCTGCAGAGTGAAAAGCAGCAGCTTCAAGAGCTTCTGGAGAGGCAGAGTCGACTGGTGGGTCAGCTCCAGGGCGAACTGGGCAGCTCCACGCTTAACAGCACTTTGATTCAGAGACAGCAGGCCGTGCTCACAGACACTGTTCAGCAGCTGCTCACTATGGTCAGCCACTGCAATGGTAAGGAGAAGGCGGGGGGGCTTTTAATGAGCAGATTGTGCCGTCACAGTGTGATTTATTTTAAGAAAAATTGTAAACTCCATGCAAGAAGACCCGGGGCCTTCTTGCATAGAGTTTGCATGTTCTCCCCGTATGTGCGTGGGTTATCTCCAGGTTCTCCGGCTTCTTTCCACGGTTCAAAAACATGCAGATTTGAGGATTAGGCAAATTGGACGCTCTAAATTGACCGTAGGTGTGATTGTTTGTCTCTATGTGGCCCTGTGATGGACCGGCGAACTGTCCAGGGTGTACCCCGCCTATCACCCTATGTCTGCTGAGATTGGCACAGCTCCCCCCTGCAACCCTCGTGTGGAGGATAAAGTGGTAGAAGATGGAAAATATCTCCGGGAGCAGCCTGTGATTTAAAACACACTCCATACATGTATGCACAGTGTCTAATGCTACAAGAGATGGTCATGTTTGGGATTGGGATTAATCGTGTAGGCTGCCATCTGAAAAACACATGGTTGCCTGTTCTTGCAGAAATCTCCAATATGCCCAAAGAGGATTCGCTGCATTTCAGAGACTGTGCGGAGATCCTACAATCTGGAGTGGCAGAGAGTGGAATATACAGCATCCGCCTCCCCAACTCTACCCAGACTGTCAAGGTAGTACGTCTTTAAAGGTCACTGGCCTTTTCTTGCAAATATCACTTAACAGACTGTGACATAAAACTTTTTTTTCTTTTTTTTCTTGGGGGGGAGCATATTTTATCCATTTGTCTGGCTTGTATTTACAGTAGCACCGGGATCATTTCACTTGTATTAAAACTTAAAACATAATGGGACACTCACATACGTACATGCACACCACATAATGACATTTAGAGGGCTTCAGTTCCTTTTTTTTTTGGATCACAGTAAACAATAGAAGGACAAACTAGAATGAGGCAAGGGCAATTTGCTGTGATTTCTGGTTCAGGGCTTGATAGAAATGCCATGTTGGGTTAGAGAGAGCTGAAATAATAAGCAACAGGAGCGTTGTGCCCTGCAGGCTTCACCGTGAGTGGTAGTGCACTGCTGAATGCAAAAAGCTTAACAAGTACCTAAGCTGACCTGAAGTAGCTGGCATCTACCAGAGGGCTATCCTTTCTTTGAGTCACGGCTGGCATTCTTTGGCTTCACTCTCAAGAAAAAAAAAAAGAAAAAGATAACAGCTGCATTACTTTCAATCCACTTTGCTGGTTAGCCCAAACTCCCACTGACTCTTTGTTCCGCCGTTCTTCCTCTTCATTTCCTTTGGGCAAGGCAGCTACTTATTAGGCACGGCTGCCAACTGCAGCGAATATACATTCTCTGCGATTGCAAGTTAGCGCTCCTAAATCATTGCTGCTCTCAATCTATGCCATCTAATCCCACTGCGGCCGACAAGCTGGGTGGCTGCGTGGAAATAGGGCAGATACAAATTGGCCTATTTTCAAAGCCGAGACTGGGCTTCCTCAGTTGGACCGGAGACAAACGGCATACACATAAACGTATGTGATTTATCCCCGTTAACCCACATCATCCAACTTTTTAATTACTGTGGCTGTGACTAATGAAGACGTTCATTTATATAATGTTTCCTTATGCATACGTTTCAGATCTGTTCATGCACAGGACTTGGAAAATTGGAAAATAAAATATCACATTATCTTCTCCCCCACAGTTAATATGTTTAAATTATCCACATTTTTAAATTTTATTGTTATGGATTTTGTCCTTTAATGATTAAATTAAAGATCCGGTCTAAATCACAGTAATGACCACATTCAGGGAAATGACAGAAACGGTGAGAATCACATTTTCTGTAAGCAGTGGGATGCTTGTACGGCCGTAATGTGTGCTATTGCGGCTCTGAGGTAAAAGTCCTCAGTGCCTTTTGACCTAGATTCAGGTTTGTTTTGCTGGAAAAGTGCTGAAAACTTGTTTCCTTTCTAGCAGAAAATTGTGAGTCAAAATGCCAAAAGTGAGAAACCCGTACGGACTCTGTCCACGGCATCTGTACTGCGCGGCTGGATGAATTTAAGCAACCAGCAAAGCATATCAATTCAAGCGCATCAGTATTTATCCACACTGCATTTCTTAGACACTTGAGATCTATTATTCAAAGTAAAACGCCGTATTGATGTCACCAGCGCTGAGGTTAGGGCTATCTGCACAACCCTTTTGTAACTCCTTCAGTTACTAAAGGGGTCCTTCACTTTTTGTGTCTAATCTCTTCCCACCTCGGGGAGCAATTCACAGTCATTGAATCACAATACGCAAGGTATGTCCAGTTAAATCATAGTAAAACAAGTCCCTTAATAAGTCTCTATTACAACTACAATACATTCCTATTTGAGTTTCCTCACATATCTGCTAAACGTGCAGCCAAGTAAAAAAAAAAAAATGAATCACTGTGTGTAACCAAAAGATGAGGAGGAGATGCCTCCTCCTCAATCCTCACTCAAGGGGATAAGAAAACAAGCTGATATGTTAGTTTTTCTTTCCCACCTGGTATATTCTATTTAATGACACCATGAAATCTTACCCACTCTTTCATCCCTTATGCTTCCAATGCCTGCCTCAAATTATAGAGTGTTTTATTCCTTTTTTTTTTTTATTACTTTTTACAGACCACTTTGGTTCTTTTTTTTTTACGCCAAAATTGTAGGCCAAAGTCTTAGGCCCCCATTGGATTTGTTGATTTATCAACGATATAATGAAAACTCACATATAATTATTATTCAATCACATATCCAGAAAATAATGGGAAACATGAATGCAGTTTTAAAATGACAATTGTACAATTGTGTTTTTCCAAACTGTTTCATATAAGGAACCATTTTAAACTATATAACAATATATCGCAACAAGAGCAAATGTGTGCATAGTATAACATGTTTGAGTATTTCTGTGAGTTAAAGAAATGCTGTTACAGACTGTAACACCTTTTTTTACATAGGTCAAAGGCTGGGATAAAAAAAATCAGCAAATCTCCCACAATCCATGCAGTGTTCCAATCCAATCCAATCCAACTTTATTTGTTAAGCACTTTAAACAAACCACAATGGACCAAAGTGCTGTACAGAATAAAAAAAAAAAAAAAAAAAAAAGGCATTATACATTAAAGGTTCAAAATGAGATAAAACATCTTAAAATAAATTAGAATCAAAAACACAATAAGAATTAAAGAATTAGCAGCCATACAAAAAAAAAAAAAAAAAAAAAAAAACATGTGTTCTCCTCTCCAACAGCATTGGTTTTAAATGAACTTCCTTTCTCCATATTTGTTCCGTCCTCTTCTGTTCTCTCCCTTTCTCTCCCACCAAGGCGATTCCAACTCCTTCTTTCACACTTAACATAAAAATATTGTGCTCTTATTTTTTGTAATAAAAGGGGGCAAACTGTGAGACAAGAGTCTGTGGTCAAAGATTCTGTGGTCACTTCTCAGCAACTTTACAGGAATGTGGAACATTTTTAATCAACATTTTTGCTGCAGATTATACATTTTACTCACTAACTTTAAAATATTTACATCAGTCAATGTGCGGTGCCCTAGTGCCCCCCTACTGACCAACCGTCACTGGTAAAAGCACAACTCGATAAATCAACTGCATCCTCAGAAGATGTAAAAATGTACATTTGTTCAGTACTCAATAAACTTTGAGTTGTCCTTCCTTTTTATTCCAGGTGTTCTGTGATATGAAAACTAGAGGCGGTGGCTGGACGGTGCTGCAGCATCGGACCAACGGCTCAATCAGTTTTCAGCGCGGGTGGAGGGACTACAAAATGGTGGGTTCTTCAGACAGTGGCGTTGACGGGCATCACTATCAGCATAAGTGCTACGGCTCAGTGTTGTGGTGACTGAACAGGAAGTTCCAATAACTATCCATGGGTGGTTTGGCACGGAGAGGCATGGGAGGTGACGGGCCTGTGATGATGTGATCCCAGGTGACCTGTGGTTGTTGTATTTGGCTGCCCTGGTGTTTTCTACCACCGCCCCGTGTTATTGCACCTGCTCTTTCCCCCCCGTCCCTGTTCTCCCACACATGCAATACACATGAAGTTTTTTTTGTTTTTTTTATTTATATTTACATTTCTCCACATCATCTCAATACTGTTTGAGCAACAGACTAAAACAAATGCTCGAGAGCCTGCGATCTGAGTCTGTGTTAAAATCCACAGCGATCACACGAGCGGGGCTGTTTTTGGGTTTCTTTTTGATTGAGCAGCAAATGATGTCTCACCCATGCCAAACAATCAGTTGACACAGCTTGCATTTGAAATGAAATGCAAAGAGGACGGAGAAAGAGAGAGTGACGGGGAAAAAAAACAAAAAAAGAAAACAGCTTTAAAAACTCTATAAAGAACAATATTTTTACAAGTGGATTATAAATATTTGCTTCCAGTTCAGTTGGGGCCGTGGGACCACGGGGGCCCCATAGATGGCAGATAACATATGTACTAAAATGCTTCACTGCTCCGGGCGACTCTTTATAGCCTCAGAGGCTGAGGTCGGTGTTGATCAAAGGTTGCAGCGAGACAGATGAAATGATAAATGTGACTCTCGAACATACATTCACTCGCGCTTTTACAAAAAGTAACAATGAGAGAGTCTGACAGCTGGGGAAAAAGTGGCTTAGAGTCCAAAGGGGTAAACAAGGACAACATGAGGACCCTCTGTGCTCAAACAGACTCAGAATGATTCAATTATTATTATTATTATTCTTTTGCTTTGATAATGCAATAACACGTGCAGTCACACTTAATGCTTATACCTTATATCAACTCACATCAGTCAAAGCAGTATCGTACACTTGACAGGCCTCTGACATGAATTCAATCAGCGCTGCATTGCATGCCCGTTCTCGTCAGCAGTCTCTTTGAATGGAACATTGTGTGTCATTGCATGATCTCCTCGGAGTGACAACCTCCATTCCCGCTGGAAACTATTTCTGTCAAAGCCGCCTTCAAATCCACGATTTTTTCCATATCAATTTTCAATTCACACTGCTATTGTCGTAATGAAATTGTGTCTGTGTTGCTGCGGCTTTCACCGGTAAATGTGATTTGAAATCACGTGGCGTTTCTCCATTCTGTAACTGGTGCTTTCGGTTTCATCATCAAATAATTGAGAAATCTTGGAAAGGTGAGCCTTATAGAACAGCTTTAATGCTTGCAGGGTTTGAGCGGTAACGGTCCGTGTGGGGTGTGCGGAGTGGACTTTAAGTGGCACTAAACTGACCACTAAAAATAAAGCTAACATAACACGGCAACTGAAAATGCTGGAAATTGAGAAATTATTACGTTACGCTGAAGAATAAAGAGTGTCTCTTTGTTCGAGTCAAATTCAAAGTTGACTGATTGACTGCTGTTCATTACTGGGATTAATATATTATGTCATATTTTTCTTTTTTGCCATTATTCTAATCATTACATTTAGTAATTTAGTTATAAAGAAACTGCTGTTGAGTCATGCCCTCAAAACAAAGTCAACGATATGGTCTCAGCTACACATCCAGGTGCAACATTGAAGGAATATTAGGGTAAATTAATGTCTCAATTGACTGACACCTTTGGTTTGGGAGAGGGATATCAGTGAACTATCTAGGGCCATCGAAAATGATAAATGTGAGTTTTCTAAATTGAGGTCAGTTTTAAAAGTAACTCCAAAAAAACACTTGGCAGCTCCCTGGTAATATCACCGCCCTTGATGGAATATTAACTCCTCTATTGTTTCACCGTCTTTGTGTTTGTTCCAGGGCTTTGGAGAGCTGTCTGGGGAACACTGGCTGGGAAATGATATCATCCACAAGCTGACAAGCTCCCAGGAATACAGTCTGCATGTCCAGCTGAAAGACAGAGAGGGGAACGAAGCCTTCTCGCATTACGATCGCTTCCACATTGACGGAGAGGACCACAACTACAGGTAACCGCACAGCGTAACTTATATTATTGAGTTATTTTTATTCGTATAACCAAATTTTACTTGCGAGTCATGTAAGCTTGGACCATAGTTCATCCATCCGTCTTCTACCACTTTATCCTCCACATGAGGGGGGGGAGCTGTGCCAACAACCATCCAGTCTCAACTACAGTCAATTTAGGGCACATGTGTCAAACTGGTGGCCCGGGGGCCCCATGTGGCCCTCCAATCGATTACATGCGGCCCGCATACCACTGTGCGAGGTGATGGAATAGAAACAGAATATAAGACTAAATGTATTTGCCGGCAATATTTTTATAATAGTAATAAGACATTCGGTTGTAATCATTGCTTTATTAAATGTATTACACTCAACATGAAATTACATATATTTAAGCTGTTTTTATCACAATTACCCTCGTCATTATTTGCTAAATTTCCAATTTAATTCTCCATTTTTGTGCATCATAAATATGTTTTTATTGTGAACCATTTTATATCAAAACAAGCACTTTTACTTTGCAATTCTGTCTAATATCATAATGAATATATTATATTGCCCACCGGCTATAAATATTTGTTTTTCCACTTTCTTTCCTCTATGTCGGCCCCCGCTTGACCAGACTAGATGCTCATTGGCCCCCAGGTCATTTGAGTGTGACACGCCTGATTTAGGATGTCCAATTTACCTGAACCCCATATTACATGTGCTTGGACTGTGGGAGGAAGCTGGAGAACCCGGAGAAAACCCACACACACGGGGAGAACATGCAAACTCCGTGCAGAAAGGCCCTTGTTCCGATCGGGTCGCGAAACTGGGTCTACATTCTTAAAATCACTTTTTTAACAGTAAGACTTGACATAGAAGTACACACCAGTCTCTATTTAAATTCTTACCTCATCAGAAATTGTAGACGAATAGGACAATAATGGAAGTGCTTTGTGTCTGTTGTGAAAGGTATAATTATAATGTAGTTCGACCTCTTCAGTAGCTGCCTCCCATTAGGTTTTACGGCTCTTAAACTCGCGGCAGATTAGAAATAGTTTGTATTCCTTTCTCTTCTCTTCCGTGCGCTTTCTTGCCTGCGAGCAGTGAAGTTTAAGAACCACTTGGACCGCCCTTTAATCATGCCATTCAAAATGATGAGCTCAACGGAGGGCACGCGGCCACTTTTCATCTGCCGCCATTACCATTTCGCCCATGCAAAGTTGCCCCAAGGGGAGCCACATCCACTGGAGTATCAGAAGAACACTCTGCCATACCTGCTCCTGCCAGGAACTGACAACTCAGACAAAGCTCCAGTAACCCAGCAATCACTAACAAGATTACGCGTGGGTGTCCTGAAGCCATGCTTTCCCCTCCAAAACAGACAGGCAGAATCAAAAATAAACCAGAATAGTTTAGTTTCAATTTCATAGAAATTCACAGCGACCCGCCCCCGAGACTGATGCCCTGAGAGATCTCGAATCGTAATTGCACGTGGGTGTCTGCTTTCCAAGATCCCTAATATTCCGGCAAATTGCGTTTGCCTGAGTTTGTTCCACGTGAATTAGCGCAATGAAAGTCAATATTTCGCAAAATGTTGCTGTGGGCTACACCGTGTGAGGTGAAGCACCTGAGCGAATATAATCGTCTCTCCGTATAGCTGCTACCTCTGAGATCATGTTGGGTTTAACTGGTTCAAGATGCACCAGCTTTGCTGTTACTGTGGCTTCTTCGGGAGGGTTTCGATGATAAATCCCACGCTTTCAACTGTGGTTTCTGTGAAGCCAGTCAGCCGCAGCAGTCCCGCTTCTCAGCTCCGTCTCGTGTGTTCCCCAGAGCAACACGGAGGTCCTCACCTAAATCTCATTAATATTATTCATACATTAATCATCAGCATGACAGACCACTTTCCCCATTTGACTTAGCCAAGAATAGCTGTTCTTACAGTAAAACCAATGGTGTGCTTTCCTTGTAAATGTAACAGAATATATATTTTTTTTTATTAAAAGGGATGAAATAACAATATGAAGACACAGGCACCTTGAAAATTGACCAGTGTGTGGTTTGTGGTGTTGGTGGATGAGCTGGACTAATTCATCGGGACGTCGTGGCTCAGTTCACGGGTCACCCTTTCCAATAGGATATCCTGTATCCTGTGGTCGCCGTCCTGTCTCATATGATGCTTTTCAAATCACCAATCGTCATGAATAGAAAAACCTCAAATCCCAAAAAAAGTCCACTCTCTTTCGCTTCTATTCCATATTTGCTCTCCATCCCTGACACTCTCATTTCAAACTCTTGTTTTGCTGCCTCTCATGGTGTGAACTTACAAATTCAGAGTGGGTTCTTCGGGCAGGATCCTTCACAGACGGCGCGCCCCAGGTTACAGGGGGGTGAGGAGGTGGCGGGCATATAACTCATGGTTCTAAGTAGACAGAGCGACAGGACAGAGGAGAAAGGCCAGACAGCAGCGCTGACCTCCTTGTCTGCTTTCTTCGAACCAGTAATGCCACACAGACAGTTGGACAGATACTAAAACCACCCACACATGCACAAAGACTCCGCTGCTCTGCTGCTGTAAGGTTGCTCTCAGACTGCTTGATTTGCTTCCTGTAGGACAGCATGGAAGAAAAATAATGACAAGTTCAAAAGGTTCACTTTTTGTAGCAAGAGGAGATAATATAATTTAACACAGAGCTGGTTTTGGTTTGATGAGTTTTATCCAAAAAACACCCTTCTACATGAGACAGATCTTAAAACCCTGCCTTTTTTTTTCTTTTCTTTTTTAAAAAAATATGGACTCTTACAATCTACACACAAACCGACTGTAGTTCACAGTAAAACACATCTACAAACGGTCTAAATGCGAGAAATAGACGGGGTTGAACCACCGACTCCTACATGCTGCCTCTCTCACTCCCTCAGCATCTCAGCTCTGATCTCAGATCTAATCTCAACACATTAGATGATTTCAAAGACACTGAAGCTCAAAGGGTTTTTTTTTTTCAGGCAGCAACCAAATAACTGCCATTTGGAGCTGCCAACCAGCAATGTTTTCCCAACAGAGCTTTTAAATAATATATAGAGGAGCCTGGGGCTGAGCTTTTGTGCTCAAATTCTTTGCAATTTTTCCTCCCTCTGAAACCAGCCTCCACGCCGAGGGCTTCAGCGGTACAGCTGGACGGACAAGCAGCCTCACCCACTCGGGCACCCAATTCAGCACCAAGGACAGAGACAATGACCAATGCACCTGCAAGTGTGCACAGCTTGCATCAGGAGGTACACAGCCACCCTCTACTCCTCTCAGTCTGCCTCTCCTTACAGTATAACCTGTCTTGTTAAGCATTTGTGTCCATCGCCTTGTAAATGTCCTGAAGTGCATTTCATTTCTCCTCCAAATCAGTATAAAGTTACTGCGGACTAATGGCGCTTTTCCACCAGCACGGCACAGTGCGGTTATCTTGCATTTCCATTAGTGATAGTACCTGGTACTTTGTGCCGTCACAGGAAGAGGCGACACAAGATACAAGAATCAAGAATCGGCTTGATTCCGAAAGACTTAACAATGCCAAAAAACGTGGGTTAATCTCTCATCATTTAGGAGGAGCGTGTTTAGCGACAGCACTGTTGAAAGCGGCAATAGCTGTCGCTGTATTTCAGTCCAGTGACTGTGTCAGACGGAGTCTGTGCTCCGGTCATGCAGGAAGTACTATACAAATCATTTTAATTAACTGATTCTAATGATTCAGTTACACTGAAAACAACTGCTTTACAAGTCACTAGTCACTCGTTTGTGTGTGGAAAAAACTCAGGGATGACTCCGCCCACGTTGAGGATGTACACAAACTAAACTGTGCTGTGCCAAGGCGAAGCGAGTCGAGCTGAGGCCATAGGTGGAAAAGGGGCTTAAGTCACGCTGTACGCTTGGGTGTTACAGTTCACGACCTCAGATTTAATCAATTCCGACTTCTCCCTTGACCTCTCCGGCACATTTCCCCTTTTCCAGGTTGGTGGTTTGAGGCCTGTGGTCCATCGAACCTGAACGGCATATATTACCCCGCCACGTCCAGTGTGGTTCGCTACAACGGCATTAAATGGTACTATTGGAAGGGTCCCAATCTGACGGCAACTATGACGACTATGATGGTGCGACCGGCAAATTTCTGATGGCTCGTTCATGGCGTGGCACTCCGAAGAAGCACACGTCACCTTCTGTAAAGATACGCACAAAGCAGTTATATTTTGGGAGGACATTTAAATCGGACCATTTCTTTTTCCAGCTTCTGGACATTGGAAGGGTACTTTCACAACTGCCTGTGGACACACACACACACACACACACTCTCAGCAAAGGACTGTCCTGAGTGAGGAATTGCATTAACAAAATCTATGTACCATGGTTTCCAGTCTTTATTTTAATGTGTTTAGCTGGAAGAGGTCGGACAGTATGGTATGTTGTGGTGTCTGAATTCAATAGATTCACATACAGTTATTTGTATTGTTTACCTATTGTTTACTACTTTACATAATAGTGTATATTTAAAAAAATATCAATTTCACACTAAAGTCTTTATTAACTCTGTATAAAAAGCCTGTTTCAATACATAACTCTCCCTGTGACTGTAAGTGACTATATTCCAGTAGACTCAGAAGCATTGCTGCTTATTTTAAAACGTTACTTTACAATCCACAAACAATACATTATTAGATAACCTACAGTGCCTTCACTTGTTTACACAACAGCATAAAGAAGTCATGCCTCTCCTAAAACTTTATTATGTCAGAGATTTGCTTCATAAAGGCACAGTGTGCACTTTCACAGTGATGATCTGCTTAAAAAAGGAAATGTCTATCATTTGGGAACAAAGCTGTAAATGTTTTTTTTTACTTTGATGAAACAATAAAGTCCACACATAGTATTTGGTGCTTCTAACACACGTTTCGTTGCAAGCTATACATAAACATAAACATGCTGGACTCGGGAAGTCAGACAAGGACCGCCTTGCACCATTGGTCTGATGAATTACCCAATAACACCGGGGCAGTGGTACCCATTAGAAAGCGGATGGGTTTTACCTCAACAAACAGTGACCTGCGCCTGCCTGTACACGCCTGAGACGGCAGCCGCTGCTCACCGGAAGACGTCACGCGAGGATAACGGCTCCCTGGTTCACCGGAGGACAGAGTGGTTGTCTGCTCAATACATGTTGATTCTTTGATTTGTAAATGCAGAGTATTTCCCAAGTGCTGTTGAACAGAGCAAAGAATTTTTAACACAACTTTTTCAAACATCCTGCAGTACTATTTTGGATACTTGACTTTGAAATTAAATGATTCCACAAATACCGAGTCACAGTCCTTGACACTTGTGATGAATTTGTATATCCTTGTCCCATCAACAAACGCTCAAACGCTTACTGGAGATGTTATACTGTGTGTAAATGGGGAGTCGGACCCTCCGTTTTAACTTGATTTTTAAAGTTTTGAGCATGGCTCGATGAAAAGGTCAGTTCTTAAGGGCGTTCGTTTTTGGTTTTTGTGGAATTTTATTTAATTTCTGTGTGCAAAGCTGCGTTGCTTTGCTCTGTTTAACAGCACTTGGGAAATACTTTGAAAACAATGACATTTTCATAAGGGCAGGGGGGCTCATCATTTCGTCCTCAACTGCATAGGAGTTTCGATATGTCTTGCTTATTGAAGTGAGCGTCGCGCGTGTGCTTTCCGATTACGGCAAAATGGATACTAAACAAAACTGTGCATGGCTTTATTGACTTCCTGAAGGACTCCTCCTGATTTACCGCTGAAACGGGCAACACGCAGGCGCCGCTTACAACGGTAAAAACTACTCAGAGAGATAACGGCACTGCTACTGTGCCCGTCTGTGTCTTAAATTGTGCGCGCATGAATATAGGATGCAATCACGCGAGAATCTGTGAGGAAGCGGAAAAATATCATTACACGTGGACGGAGCGCTGGTGGCTATAAATACACAAAGTCTCCTCGACTTGACTTGAGCAGCGTATTGTAAACGCGTCCACACAAACGCACACACTAACGCACGTGCTCGGCGTGCATGCTGTGACCCCATTGCTAAACAAGTTTATTACGACCTCCAAGGGCTGGACAGGCGATAGATCACAGCAGGGGGGGGAGGCCAGGGGTGAATCCATCAAAGTGACTTTAATAAAGACCACTTGATTTGGCCTGCTGGCTCAACAGATAAAATGGGTGTTTTCAGGTCCAGTGAAGCCGACCGGCGTCTGGGCTACAATGCATCTCTACTTGTCCCTGTTTATTAGATGGGTTACTTGTACGCAGAGAGAGAGAAAGACAGAGGAATTCTCAATATGTGCCTGACTGATTATGTATACACTTTAGCAGTGAGGAAAAGTGTGGTAGTCGTTCTTGTTAATTTGATTTCCTTCCTTCAAACCGAAAATGTCAAATGGAAGTTTAGAGTTCATTTCTTTTACGCCCTCCGTGCATGCCGTTTGTTGTATTCACTCAGGGTGGTGATATATGACTGGAATGTGCAATGTATGAAATGCATCAAAGTCGTTTTTTTACTTGCTCGACGGAAACGTGGGGAGAGCTTTCTTTTCTTCCCCAGAGAAAAATCAATACTGATCTAATGGCAGAGCAAATTTGAAATTAGCTTAGTTTGGCATAACCCCCCCCCCCCCCGGATAAAAAGACCAGACGTGAGCTCGGACATGTCTGAAGGCATCGCATACAAGTCCACAAACACACACAGTTTTGAAGGTGATCAGTCTGCGTTTGCTTTATTTTTTACAGCTGTACAGACATTAGCTATAAGAACATCATTTATTTTCTAAAACTCAACATTTTTGGGTTTATTTGCATGAACCTATCAACCTCAGTTGATGTGACCCAGTCTAACTGCATCTTTCCGGTTTGCCAGACAGTGAAAATGACAAGTAACAACTTTTTAGTTCAATTAAAATCCCGATCAAATCCTTATTAGTATCTGCAGATGTCCCCACAAAGCATTTCAATACAACTAAACCTAAAGAGATGGAGAGGAAGATAAGTGTTTTTTAAGGGTGGGTGGAATGGCAGAAGAGGGGGTTGCACACGCAGAAGTCCTTGCCTACATTGACCTGCTTTGTACATTAGCTGATGTGTGAGTGGAAGATGGGCACCTCCTGTCATGCTGGTGCTTTAAAACTCACTGGAGGATTTATCACCTGACCGAGCCGGAACAGATAGATGCAGAAGAGGAGTAAGAAAAATGTACAGACTGCAGGAGACAGAGAGACAGGAAGAAAAAAAAAAAAGGGAGGCAGAGCCCAGTGCTCATAAGTCCTTGTCTCTCACTACATGTGCCCCAGTGTCTTTGATTCATAGGGGGCACAATGGCTGGCCGGGGCAAGGACCAGGTATGGTGTTTTGGCAGGAGGCGGAAAAGAGGAAGGGCCGGCGACTGATTTGTAATAGTCGACCTTGCTGTGTGGTTTACTGTGTCAGCATGCAGCCCCGTTTAACAGTGGTCATCGAAAAAGCAATACTGTCCATACATCAGCCTGTCACGCGAGATACATCAACAACTTGTCGAAACGTCTCTTGAGTTACTCTCAGAGAACGAGAAAATGCAAGCAGCAGTTGTCACGTCATGTTTAAAAAGTTAAAAAAGAGACTGCAGGAGGGGAGGGGAGGGGAGGGGAGGGGAGGGGAGGGGAGGGGATGCGGGGGGCCAATGTGCCACTGCAGGCCACTTGGGGGCACTGGTGGCACAATAAAAATCCCTTTTACCTTTCACTTCTTTTTTTTTCCCACACCTTTGGTCGGGGTTTATATCACATATATTCATTAACCCACTTTCTGTCACGCGTTCCCTTCACAGCAGTGGGTTAAGCGAAGGCTTCCAAGGAGGTAAAGGTTGACTGTGGGTGGGTACTGTAGGTGGATGTTCTAACTTAACCAGGCTGGAAATGGACGTCCAATAAAACAGTGTGACAATTTTAAGCTGCTCTTTAAAGAAAAGTGAAGCAGTGAGCACGCGGCTGCATGCTTAATTCTCTTGTTTTGCTTTAAAACAAACACAATTGAGGTAGAATCCAATTATAGTGGGGGGGAAAATTACTGTTTTTTTTTCTATCGTTATACCAGCGTGCAGGGTATATCTCCCTCTGTTTTCCTTACTCTTCCTCTTTATATTTCACAGGAAAACAGCAACAAAGCAAAAACAACGTACTTCATGACGTCGCTTTCATGCGAACAGCACGCTTTTCCCAGAGTGAGTGATGTGTAAAGAAGACATAAGGCAGGGAAGACAGAGTTGAGGGGCTCTGATTCTTCTCAGTTGAAATGGGCACGATATAAGACTTAACTCCCTTTGAATATGGAATCGTCATTAAAGCCGTGCTGCTTCCACAATCTGACAACCCGACGCATCGTACTGTGTTTACTGAGGATAGACTCAGCAAACAAACAAAACAACAAACAAACAAAAAAAACATCCTGACAGCAGCGGCAATACTGCATACAAAAGTGCACCGTAGACGGAGAAGGTCAGGGGAGAGTGGCAAGAGGCGTCGTTCCCCGGTGCTTGACAGGCCAAACATGCAAACTTCCTCTGTGAAGGTGATGTGCAGACGGTCGGCACAAGCCCACAATCTGGGTACAATTACACGATAAAGCTAATGTGATCTACAAGGTGACATTGATGTCGTATCACATCTCGCTCAACGAATCCTGTCACGTGGCACCAGCTGAGCGTCGTTTCAATCCCAAAAGTGTACTCGCAAATAGTTGTTGGCAAACTTCACCTGTTTATTCCTGCAGTCCTTTATCCCTTTACTGTGATGCTTCCAGCTGCATAATGTCCCATCAGATGCATTAATGTGTGCCCCCAAAATATCTGCAGGATCAGTGAGAGGCTCTCAAGTCGGCGTGGGCCAAGAATCCCTGCAGCAGATTTCCAGCAGCTAGTTGAGTCAATGCTTCAAGTAATTCAAGGTTGTTTCGCAGACAAAGAGAAGGGAAAAACACATTTCTCTTACTGTCAAGAGACCACAGCCAAAGACCAACATCCAGCGTCTGTTTAGCCAAAGTTTGCAACAGCCTGTTGTGCCACACAAGCACACGGGAGACAACAATGTCAGTGCGACAATGAGCCACAATTATCGGACTGACAGACATGATTCTTCATTGTAATGATGATGGGTACGCGGGGTTGTTTTGATTCAATTTCACAGACATTAGTGTTTGCCCCTGCAAACACTAATGTCCACAGAGAAAATCAACAGTTTTAGCTCGAGAGTACATGGGAGCGGTGGGGTAGCCGATGGCCTAGTGGAACGGGAACTTGGCGTGTAACTGGAGGGTTGCCAGTTCGAATCCTAACAGGTTAAGCGTTGGGGTACCTCAAGAGGGGCATCTGGCATAAAATTGCAATTGGGGGTTGCAACATTCAGCCAGTCCGAGTTTGCTTCCACTTAAGTGAGACTAACCGAACCTTTTGAATAACGTGTTTCACCTCCTCGCCTGAGGCGGCGCTGCACCAAGAACTACTGAAGGAGAAGACGAGACAACAATGAACAACAAAGCGCGCTCATCTGTTGGTTAGATTCAAATTAGAAGGGCTGGTGTGAATACGACTTAAGTCAACGCGGACTTTGTGCCACACAACTACACTGTATAAAACCTGAGTTATCCCTTTAAGTCCGGCATCGAAGAAGTTTAGATTTGAACCACATCCATCCCTTCAGCTCGCCGTTGCCATTCGCTGCCGCTTAGTTCCTAGAGAAAACTTCCTTGAACTAAAAGTCAAAGGATGGTTGACAACCATAAAAATGAATTTCTATTTTATTTTCCATTTTCTGTTCAGACAGAGACTTCTAGATAAAATACACAAAGAAAAAGTGTCAGCGCTCTGGTGACCTTCAAGTGCCGGGGTAAGAACTAAATTTACAGTAATTTAATAATTGATCAGGATTGTTGCCTTGTAATATCACTGCACTGCTCACAGAAAACTAAAGAGATCATGCGATCTTTCCTTCATGCGTCTCCACTGCAAAAGTATTGTTATATACTTATAGTAAAAACAATATATCTCTATGCACACGCATGCCACTCTGTTTAAGTATATTTGTGTGCACCTCTCTGTGCTCCAGTCTGTGGAAGTGGCAGCTTGTCTCTCGGGCAGCGAGCGTCTCTGCCCAGGTCATCAAGTATGTGTGCAGAAAACAGACAAGCTGCGTTTTCTGGAACCATCACAGAGCTGACAGGGAGAAGAGTCACCATGGAAAACATGGCACTGTGAAGAACTGCCTGCTGAAGGACGGGGCGGCTCCACGAAATCAATAATAAAGAATATAACAAGGGTGCCAAACTTTGTTTTGCACTGAACGCTCCAGATTGGTTTTGAGGAGCGCTGAACAATTTGGGGGGGGGGGGGGGTGAGGGGAATCTATCTAATTGTGATTCTTCTGCCAAACACTGCGATTTGATTTACGACTCGAGCCTCAGCGCAATACCGATTGTGCGATAGATTGAAAACGAATGGAGCATTACGGCATCAAAAATAATAACTAGGGCTACAACTATCTAATCAAATGTTTTGTTAAATGACTGATTTGTTATTTGGAACATACAATGACTGATCAATCAAATATCAGCCCTAATATTAACCACTCTACATTCTAATGCAAGGATAGCAACTTCAATCGATATTTTGTCCGACATGTATGTATAATATTAAAGTATAGACCTTGGGGCAAAATCACAGTTTGCCATTTTGCAAGTGCATTGTTTCAAAATGTGACATTTGCTTGTGTTCACCCTAAATTAGAGTGATTAGTAATAGTAATTGTTGTATTAGACGTAGAGATTTCATATCATGCTTTTAAGCCAAATGATATTCCTCGATGTTCAGTGCAGTACCTGGCCAGGACACATCTGAACAGGTTTCTCGTCTCGTATATGGCCAAATTCCAAGAGATCTGCAATCACTGCTGTAATTGGCTTCAACTGGCCATTAGTACGAGGCATGAGTCAGAGTCCAGAACACACGTCTACACACAGATGTGAATTCGATCAAAGGACCCCGGTCCCTCGCTAATGGATTGGCAGGAACTGAAATGTCGGTTTTATTTTAATTGCATGTGTGTATTTATAGTGCTGTGCAAAATTCCCAGGGCAACTTTTGTCACGCTGTCAGTGAGTTTAACTTGTGCGACACGTGTATTACTCAGGTGTTTATTGTGTAAACCTGGTGTTCTTCACAGCAGCTGTTTCTCGACATGAGATAGTAGAACACAGACAACACAGGTTTGTTTTTCCAGTGGCAGTAATTAAGGTTCCACTTAAGATAACCATGTTGGGGTGGGGCCCACTTAATATTTGACACTTCAACCTGAAGAAGCATTTTTTTTTGTTATTTTTGGGGTTTATTTTCTTCCGGACTTTTTTTTTTTTCCTTTTAAAGTTTCTTGTGTTTTCTGGGTGTGTTTCTGGAGTCACTGCTAAAACTGGTGGCGCAAGACTTTTGCACACAATACAGTGCTTAATAAAATATATCAGAGCACCACTCAGAGCCACAGCTGCCCTAAATTCACACCATTGGTAATAGTCCAAATCAGTTTTTTTTATGTTTGTGTAATAGTTAAGACACTAGTATGCAGAAGCTCTTTAACCAAAAAATTATAGTTGTTATCCATGAATTTTCAAATACTGTTTTACTAAAAAAACAACAGAAAAAGCAGTAAAGCACATTGTTATTATTTCTTGGTTAAGATGTCAAATTGTAGTTATTTACTTTGCATCCCTGAACAGAAAATTTTGTTTTAGTGGTTGAATGTTGACGTCTCAAAGAAGAAGCCATGTGACATCACACAGTCAACAGAGAACCTTTTATTAGCATTTCAATTATATACCACTGTCTGTGTCATCTATTAAAAGGGTTGATTGTTTTCTTTTATTTTACTCACACACTGCCAATTGTCATTACGAGGCCTTGACACTCTTCATAATATCTAATCCTTGTAATCACCGCTGTTGGCGGTCAGTGTGTTGATGTTGGTTACGCAAATCAGGTGTCTTGTGTTTATAACTGCCCGTCATCATTACGGAGGCTATCGGAGCTAAGAATCAACCAATTTCCATTATTAGAAACCTTAAGGATTGTGCAGCTTTGAGATGAACTGTGTTTTTTGTTTTTCCGTCATCAGACATTGAGTCACAGCACAGGTCGCAGTGTTATTGTGAGGAATTGCTGTGACAAAATAATGTAAAGTGAGTGACTGAATTAACATAAACCTTTGCTCAGCGACGGGGGACGACGCGATGTTTCACTCCGTGCGAGCAACTTGTGACACTCGGCGACCGTTTCTGCAGAATTGCCGTAAGGCGCTCGACAAGCAGCATCTTGATAAAAGCATATAAAGGAAGATATACTATTCACAAGTCTTCGATTTTATGCAGCAATATTTTAAATTGCGGTTTCAGTTTTTAATGATATTGACAAGTTGTAAAAAACAAACCACTTACAGCATACTTGGCAACAGCGCGGTGCGGTATAAAAGAGATGATGCAGTCAACTAGAGTTCCCAGGACTTTTTTTTAAATGAAAAAAAAAACAAAAAAAAAACAGGGGCACAATTTCACTGATGCAAAGCACTCACAATCAGTCCCATCTAATATCATTTAATTGCAGAGCTGCAGCTCAACCAGTTTTAGACCTGGGGCCATAAATGCATAAATAAATCAGACACCCAGTGAAACTGGCTAACAACCTAAACAAGCAATGTTTTATTATTTATGTCCTGGCTCCCATTTCATCTGCACCTTATTATATCATGGAGAGCTGGCTCTGGAAAAATGTGTGTATTATGGTATTAAGTAAGGTTTTTTTGCCTATTATACATGTCCTTCTACGACAGTATGGACAAGCCAGTGAGACATCGACAGGAAATGTACGTTTAGACTGAGTTTCTGTAGTTTTCCACCTATGATTTCAAAGTTTCGGATTCCTGTTACTAGTTTAATCATCTCATCAGGACACCTTCTTACATGGATGTTTGCTTGACACGCCAATTATTGTAAAAAAGAAAATATGATTATATGACTCCGCATTTGTATATTAAAAGCAATATAATTAGACAATGTTCCATTTACAAAGCTGCATAGAGTTATTGTTGGCTCATAATACTGTTTTTAGCACTGACCAGAGGTGGAAAAAGTACTGAAATATTCTACTCAAGTAAAACTTAAGTACAAGTAAAAGTACTGGTCTAAAAATGTACTCAAGTTAAAGTAAAAACAAGTAGCTTGTTTAAAATTTACTCAGAGTAAAAGTTACTGAGTTACTTTTTTAACAAGGTCACAAATGCTTTAACTTCCTCACTCACTCAGGGACCTTAATTAACGCCCATTCACATGTCCTCGTCATTCACCTGTCCTCATCATGTCTTCGTCATTCACCTGTCCTCATCATGTCCTTGTCATTCACCTGTCCTCATCATGTCTTTGTCATTCACCTGTCCTCATCATGTCCTCGTCGTTCACCTGTCCTCATCATTACCTGCCAAGGTTTTCGGTGCATGATTTTTATTTATTTATTTAAATGTAATTCAGGCCAACATTTTTTTTACTCAGTAACGGATGTCATTTAAAACGTAGTGAAGTACCGTACTTCCAAAAAAAACATACTTAGGTAAAAGTAAAATTACAAATTAAAAAAAATACTTACTCAAACCTACTCAATTACAGTAACCCAAGTAAATGTAATCCATTACTTTCCACCTCTGACACTGACCATACCATTTTTTTTTCATCCATTCCACTGTCAATGTACATGGTCCCAGTTCCCGTGTCCATTTAAACAAAGTAATCCCCACATTTCCATGATACAGAAGTGTTCCCTCCATGAGCTGAGCACCAGAGACACAAGACTGCAGCACATGATTAATAAGTCCAAGAGCTGCTCCAGAGTCAGTGAATAATAGAACAAATCCTGAGACAGTATGACAGCGCCCATTGTGATTTACTGGACTATATGATCAGACTCTACATTCAAATAAAACTAATTTGTACTTAACCCTTAGAACACAGAGAATTCCGGCTGCTTTTTTCCATTACTATGTTTGAACGTACAGTATATACAGAGGGGATAATAATGTCCAATATAGAGTATCTTATATCGTTTTTTTCAGCACAACCTAGGCAATCTGATGACATTTTTCACCAACTATATAAACACACCTTAGCAAAAAGTATTCAATGAATTAGTGAAATTTGGAACTTCGTCACAGTTCAAAGTTCACTTGGCTATTGTCTATTTTGTGACCTCTGCACAATTATTGCTACTATATATTGCTACTAAAAAACGCGATATAAAATGAATCATAACTTTGTCTTAACAACACATGAGAAGACGAAGAAAACTCATTTTAATGTATCTCAAGCAAAAACTCTATAAGGCCAAAGAGTCTGTCACAAATTCTGTGTAAAGTTTGGAGCAATTCATGTTTGTTGTAGGTGCTGAACCATCTAATAACTTTCTTACATTACAGTAAGCAAAAACCTAAGTAATAAAAAGATGAGGAGTGAAAAAGTTCGAAAAAAACACAGGCGCCATTTCCACACACAAAAAACTATCTTAAAGCTCTGATTTTAAACACAAAGCCACATGAACATATGCTTTCTTCCCTTTATCCGTGCTTTTTGCTCCTTCCGCCTGTTCTCTCCTTATCAGTATGCGCCTCACTTTCAGTCATCTTCTTCTGTTCTCCGACACACAAGCAGAAACACCCTCCCATACACGAGGGCGCCATGAATCACATGACACACCAGCGACTCTTTGCAGAGCTTTTGTAATGGCTTTGATCAATAATTGATCAAGGGAATCGTCTAACTGTTTCAAAGAGTGTAAAGGAGAAGAGGCAGCCATTTCCTCTTTCTCCCAAGGATCCATGTAAAGAGAAGCCATCGGTCATGCACGGCTCTGCAGTCGCCATGAAGTGCAACTCATCAGAACATATCCACATGTCTGACATTATACCTTAAGCTTTATAGGAGCTGCCAAGTCATATATGTCCAAGCACAGGCAGCAGGCTACAATAACATGTTGCATGCTGAGATTCTAAATGTCTCTCTATATACAGCTGAGATCTTAAATGTCAAAACCTCAGAGTTCAACTGGTTTCCGGTAGCAATTTGTTTTTTTGTTTGGGTGAGTATGAAGGCCACATGTAAAAAATAAATAAATACATAAAACAGCACAAAAGTCAAAATTCTGACTTTGATCTCAGAATTCATTCTGACTTGTTTACTCAGAAATTCTGACTTTAATCTCAGAATTTTGACTTTAATCTCAGAATTTTGACTTTAATCTCAGAATTTTGACTTTTTCTTTAATCTCAGAATTTTGACTTTTTCTTTAATCCCAGAATTTTGATTTTTTTCTTTAATCTCAGAATTTTGACTTTTTCTTTGATCTCAGAATTTTGACTTTAATCTCAGAATTTTGACTTTAATCTCAGAATTTTGACTTTTTCTTTAATCTCAGAATTCTGACTTTAATCTAAAATCATAATTCTGAGATTAAAGTCAGAATTTTTAGATTAAAAAAAGGTCAAAATTCTGACTTTTTTTTCTCAGAATTATGACTTTAATCTCAGAATTCTAACTTTAATCTCAGAAGTCTGACTTTCATCTCAGAATCCGTGCTGAATTCTGTCTTTCAATTTTTTTTTAAATGTAGCCCTAATACTCTTCTGTAAAACCCAAACAGAGAAAGTCTGACTTTTTTCTCAGAATTCTGACTTTAATCTCAGAATTCATGCCGTTTTATTTGTATTCCCCTTCTTTAATGTTTGTCATCTGCCCATCTAAGAGTGTGGTTCTGCTTAAATGCTCTATTTTCCCTTCTAATTATTTGTCAAGCCCTTTTTAATATTATGACAAAACAACTACTAAAGTGTTTGTGAGCACCAGATAGGTACGAGTGCATGCTGGTTGATGCAGTGGATGCTGAGTGTATAGCTCTTGTGTGTGTGTAACACCTCAGTGTATTCCCTCCTGCTGTCATGTGTTTTTTTGGCAACACTCCCCCAGCAGGAAAGATTTCTCTGCGTTCTTCTGCTTTCTCTCCACATGCTCAGCCCCAGGAACCCAGAAAAAAAGCGATAGAGGATGGAGAGAGAAGGAAAAAAAAGATACTAAAAAGTAGAATACCAAGTGCCATTGTCTAAGAGCTGTTTACGTTGTCTGCAGGCTGCGTGCTGTGTTTGACGTGTGTGTCTGCATGTAAATATGTATGTATATATGTACAGGTCATTTTGTGTTAACACCCCCACATGTACGGGCACCAGGTGTGCTATCGCAGGCTGCGCGAGAGACAATTCTTGTCAGTGGGAAAGGGAGAAGGCGAGCAAAAGAGAAAGGGAGTGGGTGAGTGAGAACTGGCGGAGGGAAGTGGATGAAAAATTCATATGGCTGCAGGTCCCAAAAGCCCTTCTGTCTTTGCCAGGAGTCCTCAGCTTCAAACTGCTCGGCAGGGGCGGTGGGAATGTGCCAAAGAAATGGTAGATGTGCACGCACACACGCGCTCACACACGCCCGAAAGAAACAAAGGGCCAGAAGAGGCATTATCAAGGAATCAGGAGTAAGCTGAAAAGAGAGTCAACAGCACAACTATCAACAGTATCCCGTAACAACAGCAATGTGTTGAGAAAAGCGTCCAAAAAGTCTTCCGGATCCTTTAATGCTGACAGGTATTACATGTCTGGACTGCAATGCATCATGTCTGTCTGTCCCAAACGGTGTATTGTGCCATAGAAAGCCATTTAATATAATTATGCCTCTTCTCTTTACAACACAAACACTGAAAATGAAGTAAAAGAAGCAAATTAGTCTAAATGAGAAGCTCACTGCCAGGCACTCTGAACAACTCAAACAGAAGGCGTCTTGTAATTATAAAGACAACAACGACAACAACAAAATGCATAGCAGTGACAGCCTTGAGCTGACAAACGGAAAAAAACAAACTAAACTTAACCAAACTAAAGACAGACAGAAAAGGGAAAACAGAAGAAGGACAGAGTGAGAAGACGACATCGAAGCCTCCTCTTTTCTCACCATTGCAGCGTTGCTATAGACACTGCTCCATCCTTAGGATGCCGAGGCCGAGAGAGTTAGAGAAGGTAAGGCACTCGAAGAAAGGACAGAGAACTTGTACAGCTTTCTTTTACTCTGTGAAAGTGGGTCATCAAAACCATGTTATGCACACATAACACACACACACACGTTTGTACAGCCATCTTTGTAAAGGCTCTCATAACCACACTTCATGCCTTACCCTAACCTTAACACGATTCAAATCTTAGCCCCTGCAGCTCCTCAGAAATTAGGTTCTGCCTAATCGGGATCCAGGTTGAGGACTCCCAAAAAGTCATAGTCTCTGGGGATGAAATAGTTTCCTTTTCTTGGTCTGTTTTTGCACTTTGAGAGACAAATGTGATTGTAATGTGCTATACAGTTCAAATTTCAAATTCAACATGCAATATATGTTATTTTTTTTTAATTTTTCTTCATTTTAAATTGTTAAAACACGATTTTAACATGCAGTAAATTGTAAATAACTGTCAGATATTGAAAGTTATTCTGGAAAAAAGGGACAAAAGCACTTTTATTTTTAGACATTTTGGACATTGGGTTAAGTGTTAAAGGATTAATGTTAATAACATTTATTGTCCACATGGTGGACAAGTGGCTAGCATTGTTGCCTCACAGCACGAAGGTCACTGGTTGGAATCCCAGTATGTGGAGTTTGCATGTTCTCATGCGATGGAATGGCAACCTGTCCACCCTGCACCCCCGCGACCCTCTTGTGGAGATTATGTTTAAGTGGTAAACATTCGTGAATTACATTTCTCTGACTGGTACTTTCAGACAAAGTGAAACAGGGGAATTACTATGCAAATACACATTGTTGCCGTGACTACACCTTGGAGGATTTCTTTTTAATCAATTTCATCATTCAATAATCTTTTTTCTCTTATCCAGGGTGCAGACAGCTTGGTAAATGTGTTCATATATGTGACTGTCTTCGCTTGCTGTGGATGTAGGGGGCTTGTGAGAGGAGGACAAAAAAAAATAATAGTTAGAACTGTTCGGTGGATTTATTTTTTGATTGATTTCACATCCCATCAGGGCACATTTTGTGCTGCACAACTGAAATAGTATTTTTTTTCTTCTTCTTTGTTTCCCCAAAGGGAAGGTATAGCTCCTAAAGACTATGCTGCAGATACTGGCCGGGCAGCAGGAAAAAAAATATACACAGAAAGCTGTGGGTGTTCAGTTCCACTGAAGCCGGAGGATAATGGATTGCAGGTTAATGGCAGAGTCAAACTATACCCCAAAAGAAAACAATATATAATGGCACAAATACAGCATCCGCACATTTGTGGGTTTTCTTATCTGAACTAATACCGCTTTCTCATATTATTGTGTCCTCAAAGCAACATGTGGACCATAGGTGCTTCTCTGTATCTCAAGTTATGAATGGCACAGTAGTAGGGGGGGGTGTAAAGCTGTAGTCTACTATAATCTAAATTGGATGTAAAGGGACAATTAATGGAAGCAGCCAAAATGTACTAAAATGCACTTTTTGCACAGATGGGTCACACATTAAGTACACATGTGATGACAACGAGCCAATCCATGGGCCACGATGGGTCACCGATTGGTTTGATTAGTGTGAAAAGTATGTGAATCACACATGGTGCAAGGCCTCCCGCCCTCTTGAAAAGCTCTGGAGACTTGTGGAATCAATGCCAAGACTGCACTGGCAGCGCATGGTGATCCGACACTTCAGGAGGGCTGATTTTTCCTGTACTTTCTAATCCATCTGGTTTGAGACTGTGTGTCAAAAGCTAAGAAGCAGGTAAATGTTAATTTCAATGACAATCTGTGAATGCAAATGTCTATGCTTTTATCTCGAAATCCTGTTTCACTGATGGTCAGATGTCCGTCATGAAGTTCTTTCATCACCCCGAGTGTAGACATCCCTGTGTTAAGACCAGTGTTTTATGCTCTCACAGTCAGGATGGTCATTCCTCGGCCAGAGTGGAATCAGGCCCCGGAGAGCCGATTGTAAGACCTATGGCACATAAACACATGACTGCTCACATGTGCACACACACATACATAAACACCCATTTGCCAACATGGCACAATCACAAGAGTGATGTCACGGGGGGGGGAATAAAAAATCACCTTTAAAGCAGAGTGGGTGGAAGTGCTCCTTCCCAGTGACACAGGCATGTGACCAGAGCAGAGTCATAGTCTCCTGGGGGTGAGTGTGATGATCAAGAGGACCTTTGGGAGCGCAAGTGAAGCTTTGCCTAAACAGCCTTCCACTCACTTCCAGAGTCATCTCCTTTACAACTCACTAACATGGGCCCCATAAATTCCCAGGCCCAGTCTCTGTGGACCAATACCGCTGATGGATGTCAAAAAATAAAAGTTATGATGGACCGCTCGTCTCGTGGGACCAGTGGGAAATTGATGTATGTGTGATTTCAGAGTCTATACACAAAAAAGACATCATTAACCTGTGGCCTTATTAGGATCTGGTGGTCTCTCTATCCTTTATGACCATCACTGCTTGCTTCCCGTGACCTCTCCTCCAGACCTCCAGTGTCCACAGCTGTGGCCTAAAGCCCGGAGTGCGGCCCGCAGGCACAAACGCAGCAGCTGTGTACGACACATGTTCACCACAAACTCCTCTGTCTGCTTCATTTCATCCTCACTCTTGATTTCACTCTTCCTTCCGACTCACCCCCGTCCTCCGTCCTTTTCGGCCCAACCAGTCCACTCAGAGCAGGTGATGCCCCCAGAGGGCCCGTTTTACACCCTTCACTTAGTCCTAATGTTGTCCTCCTCCAGCTCCTTCAACCCCTCAAAGAAACCCCGCTGTGAGTGACAGGCAGAGACATCTGTCCCAAGAGCCGGCGGGGAAAAAATGAGAACACCTCAAGTAGAAGTTTCAAAACTCATTGAGAGTGAAAAGAAGCCGAGGGGGAAGCTGCTGAGGGTTATTTTGTATCGCAGTCGACTTTTCAAACGTCACTTGTTGAGCATATTTTGACAGCATGGTGCAGCGCTCTACGACATGGGAAAACAGCACTGTACTTTATTTTTATGATTTATTGTGTTTGCTATGGAGTGTAATTACTGCGTGTGTGTTTAGTTTAGCATATATGTTCCCCCCTTTGTCTGATTTGTCAGGTCAGTGTGTTGAGTTTGTGCCGTGTTTTTGAGTAGGCTTTTGCAAAGGTTGACCTCTTTTTATTGAGCACAGATTTCTACTCGTTTGCACATTTTCCATTGCATTTGTACTTTTAACACTTTGACTGCCTGGTCCACGAGAATAAACACTGTGTGTGCTTCACGTCCTTCAACAGTCGTTCTCATTATTAAACCTGTGCTTAATAATACATATATATATGTATATGTATATGTATATGTATACATATATATATATATATATGTTCCATTATGTGGTTTATGTGGAACAGTCTTTCACTGCACAGAATTCATAGAGAGGGGTTAAGGGAAAATCAAAGCACTATAGCACCAGACTGCGAGGCTTCTTCCTTACAGCCAACTTGTTCAATGGTTTTGGCAACTGATTTTCTTTACCAAAGCAGAAAATCGCTGAATACAAAACTATAGAAAGACCAACATCCACAATGACATTGTGAGCTTGTGTTTCCAATTTCCCAGCCTATAGCTTCCTAATTAAGGCTAAATATGTTTGTAAAACAGCTGGGTGCCGTTTCTTTTTTAAGGGAAAAACTGAAAATAGAAAATCTATATCTCCACATGTGTAGTTCATGGTTGGGGGGAAACAACGGTTGATTTAGTGAAATACTGAGAATTCTACATTATCTACATTATGTACAGCATTTTTTTTTTATCATGATTCAGCCACTACGAATCAGTGTTCTGTGTCTATCTCAAAGTGCTTTGATTAAACTAGACAGTCATATTTTAATATTTTGCTTCAGTTGCCAGGAAAAAAGTTTTGAACACAACATGTTGCAGATGAATTCAGTATGAACTTTTCAAAGGTCAGGCAAGGAAAGCCTAGTATACGTTGACACTGAGGAATGTTTCGTCTTACTACACAAATGGTGTCCATTTAAACTTTGGATTATGTTCCTTGTAAATGTCATTTCCTGACTGTGTGGATATGACATATTATTTAAATTCCATCGTTTTTTTTAGAGGACAAATGTTTTGGTTTGGTCTACAATTACACGTACTTTGATATACACGCACACAGCTAATCGACAAAAAAAAACCATTCACTACATCCATTAGTTGTACAGTTAAAAATGTGCACAGCTCGGTTAAGTAGCTCGGTATCATTAGTGGCACATATTAAACACTAATTATGATTGATACTCAGCATAATAGTAGCAGGACAAGTAGGTTTGTAATGCAGCATCGAGAGAGCCTCATCACCCTAAGGTGCACATAGATGAAATTCATCAGGTGTAAATATATATTCGATATCTCTCAACACTGGGCCTCTGACTCCAGCAGTTTGTTCCATTACCATTCCAGCGGGTTTATCTAGAATATGCCTTTTACAGCTCATTATGCCCACTTTAGACTCCCATAAGGTCATTAATCCCAATCACTGTGTTCATTTTCACAGATGCCAAACCATTATTCCACACTTGGCATATCTTTTTACCCTTCTGTACTGTCTCTCACACGGCTGCTCTCTCTCTCACACACACTCACACACACACAGACACAAAAGTATCACCACAGTCTCCTTCTACTTTCAGTTTTTTATGCAAACCAACGACAGGGTGACACAAACAGAAAACCGTGAGGGGCATCGTATGAGAATCATGATCAGATAAATGCTTGCCAAATATATGCAGAAGTGACAAAACTACAATATTATCTAAAAGCGGTGAGTTAAATTGAAATATTTGACTTAAAATACACACTAACGGACTGGTTTCAGCAGTTTTTCTATGATGACTGAAAGACTCGGGATCACACAATAAACGGCTGCGCCTGATGAGGGATCACAAACTGAAGCCAACTGAACGCATCTAGCGCTCACCAGAGCGATCATGTTTTGATATTCCTGCTACTTCCTGTCGTCTTCCGAGGCTATTTCCTGTGTCCCACTTAAGCAGTAATCAGTGCACAAGACCCGATCAAACATGTTAGATTGACTGCGACTGAGGTCAGGTCGGGTCTTTTACCCTCACACAAGAACAGATTTCTGTGGCAAAATCGCCATGACAACTGTCCCCAAATAGTGCTGACTGGTGCAGACTCATGCCCAACTGTGAATCTTAGGTAAAATTGGGCAAAAAACACAGGAAAGGCTCCAGAAAATGTTACAAAAATAGATTTCTCCATATACCCGTACAATCATCCACTTCTTTGTGCTAAAACAATGTTTGGTGAGGTTCACAAAGATTCCTACAAACTACCAAGATACATATTCTAGGTTAATATGATTTCGGCCTTAGATACAAGTCCATACTGTCATGCCTTTGAGTCTCTCTATTGGCACATGGAAAAACCTCTATTCAGTGTCAGAATGTTGGTCGGAGTATTAGGAAACCAGGTGCTGGGCAGCAGGGATGCTAATGCTCAGTGGGGCGCTCATTAGCTGTCCTGCACATGAGGTTTCATCTGTCTTATTCTAACCACACGGCTTTGAAGCAATAGCCTTGCGGCGGGAGGAGAAGAAATCATAATAGAAAAAAAAGATTATTTCAAAAGGAACTCAAGAGCCCTGGACCATTTTAAGCTCAACCACCGGCTTGAACGAAGGATCTTGTCAAAGTCGTCACAGTTTGCGCAGTTGTGGGGTCCACTTTCCCACTCACTCAGATAGGAAATTTGTCTCAGACGCTTGGATCTCACTGTCTCACCAGGACACAGAGGCTATAAATATGAGAAGATGAAAAAGATTTGAAAATCGAATAAAGGTGACCAAGTGTGGAAAAAAAGTACAGAGTAATGTATTCAACACGGTCCCCCGACGATGTAATTTCCTGGGTGTTTTTCCATCCTTCATTCAATGGATTTCACACTGTGCAATTCTAACAGACAAAAATGTTTTCCTGCGGTTTACGCCCCACTTTTAACAGGTATTGATTCTTCTAGACGGACGCGCTATGTATTCAGCCCTGAATACAAACACATACCTGCTGGACTGTTTTAACAGCAACTTACTGACTTAACTTTTACTTGGCCGGCAAATCAAGTTTCTTCGACCCGAGACAGCCCGTGTAGAGTGAAGTGATACCACACAGCAGATGAAATCATTTATGCATCACAGTAGCTCAGATTGCAATCCTGCAACTCTCTGTGTTAACATCTGAACTTTCCACAGCTCTCTGCCCAGGGAACACAATCTGTAATTCAGCAAAGGGCAAAAATCTCCAGAAATTTTGCTCTCTGTCTAAGATTTTAGCCCATTTTCTTTTTTATCTCGTCAAGGAAGACAGTCAATTAAAAAAAAAAATGGAGTGGGGCTACATTATCCTCCACTTCTCCCACACCTCTTTCTGCCCCAATTTATCCAAAGATTTTTGTGAGTACTCCGCATTTCCTATTGCTTTTTAAAAAAGTCAGAGCAGGTGGTCTTTTCTGACATTTGGCATACTTTGAACTGTGACAGGTGATTGAAATATTTGGTTTATTTAGTTCCTTATTGGCGTTTAATCCAGAGGTTTGGGGGAAGAAAATCATTTAGGGCTTTTGGAAGCTTTTTTCACAAGTTAATTTGGTGAATACTGTACGAATAATACCAATAAGACTGAAGATACTGGCAAGAGGCCTCTTTTATAAGGAGTGAGACTTCTTCAAAACTCTCCAGATAGTCTCAACTCAAGCAACTTGAAGATTGATGATGATTTAACAAAGTCAAATTGAATAAAACACTTTAGTAGTGGAGCATCTCTAGTGTGCAGGGATTGGTGCCTGCAAAAGAAAACAAGTCAAAGGTATTTTGCATCATACAAAAAAGGGATCCTTGCAATAGCAAGTTTGATCCAGGTTTGTGAGATCATTCCATTTCCAGTAAATCACATTGCCATTTCAAAAACGTGCAGTAAGGAGTAGATTTGTGTCGTCAGAACCCGGAGGGCCGACGCGCTCTAAGCCATGATTTTTCCTTCAGTAATCCAGCATTCACTAATCGATTAGGCCGAGTTTGCTCGTGTTTCTCATCCATCCTCTCTCAACAGCTGCTGCTTAGACTTAAATTAGTTCTTAACAGCGCTGAACCCACATGACTTAAAACAAGCTTAAGCAATCATTTCCAGTGGTGAGTTTCTATTGAGTTTTAATCAAAAATCAAGACTTGGTTCTCTCATCTCTCACGGTTCCCTGGCCCGCAGATTTTACAGGTCAAGGAACCATTCAGAAAGCTTTAATTAGCTTTCTCAAGCTAATGAGTTCTCAGACATCATACAAATTGCTCTGTCAAACCCTGACTTTGAGCCAGTTCTTGCCAGCTTGGAATGTTTAGGTGTGAGCTCCGCAGGATAAAAGACCCTTAATCATGTTCAAATGCGTTGCCTACTCAAATGAGTAACGTTTCATTCTCCTCACTTTGTGCCTTATTTGCGGTTAAAGCCGCCCCCCGGCTTCCCACGACAGACACCGTCAAACTGTTCAGAGTGACTTCCATCATCATTACATTCGGATAGAATATCCCTGGCACATATTGATGGGAAGTTGTAATAACAAGTCGGGGCTGATGGACGGAGAGCTGGAAAGGGAGGCGACGGAGAAGAAAGGTAATTTCAGACTTGGGAGTAAATTCAGGGCCCTGGATGTCTTCATGGAGACGGTGGTGCAGTGAGGAATCGCAGACAAAAAATATGAGCTTTGGTTTAAAGATGAAATACGGCACTCTGGCTGCATGCACGTCTCCCTAGATCCAATTCGGCTCACCCTAAATGGGGATGGGTATTGCCTTATCTGATAACTTGCCAGACCTGAAGTGTTTTCTCAAATCTACTTGCCCAGGAACTGAATTTCAGCCATACGAGCGGTAAATGAGGAGGAGATTTATGTGACAAGGCAGCCGGGGTGGTCATTTTATACACTTACTTTATACATTCACTTTTTCACATTCACAAAGAGGGCATTAGGGCTCTGGGCCACTTCATACAGGAATGGAATAATGCTGCTGCTATCTGATTTCGCCATATGGAGGTTATTGTTGTCAACTGTGCAGCACTGTCAACACATTCAGGTGAATTTGTACCCAAAGATTAGAAATACACTATTAATTCTGACTTTTTAGCACGTTTCAGCTTCCCATGTCAGGTCATATCCCGCCATCACTCGGTGGGTAGGGGTTTCGTAGAGAGGAGTTGTATCGTAAAAAGGTCCAGCCATTATTTACCTCTTTCCATCTCTTTCTCCCTATTTCTCCATCCCTTTTTCCTCTCACTAGCTTGTGATGGGAGACTGATAGAGCTTGGAGCGCAGCCACTCGCTGTCAAGTCCCGGCTAATGGAATCAACATGGTTGACGGATAAACCCACCGAAAATAAGTTGTCAGAGATCTGCGGGTCTTTCATCAACCTCCCTGCCATATGTGGCACTGCCTTGACCCTTCCCGACGCCACACCAGGGGAGTGTTTTATCTTCAGCATGCTGAGATTACATTTCAAGTTTTTATTTATTAATGTATACCTTTTTTTTTTTTGTTCTTTGTGACATAAAGAATTGGGTTACAGTTGCACTCGGGGTCATATAGATGCTCCATGGTATAGGTTTACCTGATGTCTCTCCTCTTAGTTATACATGAGCTGCACCGATAGTCTGAATAAAATAAGATTGTTTGCTTTTCGCCAAAAGTTAGAAGAGAGGTTATTATAAACATACCTACTTACAGGCAGCAGATTGTGGGATCATGGGGGGAAAAGCTACCCTATCTATATGTAAAGCTAGCACTGTAGCCTTGCAGCAAAAAGACCTGGGTTCATGACCCACTCCGAACTATAGGGCCTGGAGTTTGCATGCTCCCCCCGTGTGTGGGAGGCTTTTTTCTGGGTTAATTGAACACTCTAAAATGACTGTGGTGTCAACGTGAGAGTGAATGGTTGTTTGTGTCTATATGTTGGCCCTGTGATGAACCCGCGACCTGTCCATAGTGTACCCCGGCTTTTGCCATAATGTCAGCTGAGATTGGCTCCAGTTGCCCCCCCCACGACCTTCATGTAGCTTTGCACATTCCCATGGCATGCGGTGCTCGCTTTCACTCTCTGGCTCCCCTTGACTATTTCTACCACAAATTCAATCTAACTCTGCTGGAAAATACAGGTGTTGAGAAGGACACGTTAAAAGGTGCCGTTGATAGATGGATTACATTCCCCTTTGTACAGACCCAAGGTTGCTGTTTACCTGTTGCCAACACAAACCGAATAATTATACAACCCAAATGTTGAGCTATGAACTTTTCCTTCCTTTAATGGGAGTTAAGTGAATGCAGTGAAGCAAAACGTTCCAAATCCTTACTTTAAATACAGCCTAAAAAAAAAAAATGTGTGTTTAAAAAGACAAAGTGAAGGAATTAGATGATTTAAGGCAATTTACATTTGGTGTTTTACGCCCCAAAGCTGAGAGGGAAAGGCTCTGATAAACCAAAGTATAAACATTTGCACCAAATAGCAAAGACCTTGTGTTTTTCATGTTAAATTTAAAGACAACAAACAGCTTCTGAGTGCCAGAACGACCACGTTTTGATGTTCCTCGTTCCAAAAGAACACAGCTAATGTATGATCAATACATGTGTTGCAGCTGTCCCTACACGATTGCATTCATTCGTTTCATGTAAACCGGCTTATACAAGAAACCCTTTTTTCCATCTACAGCACAGTATGTTGAGAGTTTTTCTTTTTCTTAAATGATGTAACCCTCACCCATTTGCCAGAATCTATGAAAGCAGTTGTGCTCAGTGCAAGCCTGCTGCCGTGTTTCTCTTACCTGGAATCAATGGATTCCGTCCAGTCCTTCGAACTAGGGAAGCTGGATTAGCCTCCATCATACTTTATGTATCTCTTAAAAAAGTCTTACAAGTTTCCCACACGTTGACGTGATTAACACGATGTTACACTGTGCACAAAAAGGAGATGAACTAGGTCAAGGATTTCACACATTCACTGAATCACTGAGTGCTAAGCATTTCCGCCGAGCTCCACCAGGAGCCACTGTAGATCCGTGTGAGCCGTGGACACAGACAAGCAGACAGTGAGATGAGTGGGGGGCATGCAGGGAGGTAAAAAGAACCCAATGTATTAGATCAGCCACCCCACTGGCTTTGTATACCAACAGCTGTGCTCTATAACCCACTTGACAAGATTAAAAGTCCAAACATATAAACAAATAGACAATCTGCATCCTGGCTCGGAGAGGCTCAGTCATCCAGCTTGGCTCCCTCCCTCTGTCTTCTTCTGCACCTCGTGAACTGCAGGAGAGACCGAGGGAAGGGAGCAGGAGCATAATTCAGGGCTGCTTATGAGATCACAAAATGTGACCCACTTCAAAGTTGCACTGACTAAAAGACAAAGGATTCTAATAATATTTCCAGGAGACACCTCATAAATCCCTAACATGCCACGCATGCAGATAAACCCAATCTCTATGCTCTCTGTGGTTAGCTTGTGGGTGCTGTTGCAAGGGTGTGCAGACAGAGAAGAGAAGAAAAGAAAAGAAAAGAAAGAACGTGAGACAAAGAGAAATGACTGATGACATATCCAGCTGTTCAGCAGTACATCTCTCACTACACAGCCATACAGCAATCCTCCTCCAAGCTACAGCATCCATCCATCCGTCCTCTTGCTCTCTGGCGCTTTGTGTTTTTTGTTTAGTTTGTCCTGACATGTTAATGGGACAGCTGATGGACTGGCAGCCTGATCCAGCTAGAGGGGCAGGGATTGCTGGGTTTATTTTATTCTGACAGCGAGGGGGAAGGTCAGCCTGCACATAGCTCACCTGCCTTCTCCTCTCCTCTCTTCCTCACTTTCACATCTCTCTCATTCTCCCTGATTTCTGCCTTTGTCTTTTTGCTTCCACCTCCCACGATGGGATTTCAGCCTTATCAGTCTTAGTTCATTTCCTTTCTCATCTTAAGAGCCCTTATGAAACATTTCCCCAATGACTGACCAACAGCTGCAAGGGAAATTGGGATAACAAATTAGACGAACTTTGCAATACTGAAAGAAGTAACCTGCAACAAAGGTAAGAGACATTTAAAAAAGCACCTTCTGTGAAGAAGAAAAAGCGAAAGAAAAAGGAAACATGCAGGACAAATCTCGATGAAAGTTTCTTTAGCCCTGTAGAATGTCAAGCAGGAAAAATGTGTGGAAAGTAACTAAACATAGACAAGAGCAGACAGTGCAGCTGTGGTGAGTTTAAAGTTTATATTCCGGCATTGTTTAAGCTCCTGAAAACTCATCTCTGATCCTCAAAATTGTATTTTCTGTTCTGGCTTTTTAAAAACTCACTGGATATATAACTCTTCACCTTTACCTCAAATATTTGTAGCTCTATGCAAATGTAAATGACCCCAGATCCCTTGATTATTTCCACTCATCTGCAGCCACTGAATAAACTCATCACACCACCCTCTGCTTGTTTTATGTATTCATAGTTACTGTGCACCATACACTGCCAAGTGGTAATACAGGATTACTTGATGCATATAATGGAAAAAGTCCCAAATCACAAGTTTGGAAGAATTCCTTCCTTTGGCACCATTATTATGGAAATATTTACTAGGTTTAAACAAGCCACATTTTCATTATATTAGTCCATTAAGCAATGAATCCGTCAACTCTTAGTCCACACAAAATGCACACACGGAAATGCATTTCTGTTTGTCTGCAAGTTCAAAACAAATGCAAAATCGTTGGCAAAATAGCTCTCCAAAGGCTTTTCCATCTCCCAGTTCCAGACAGCTGTTTTAAAATTGGTCAGTATTAATGGCTGACCAGGCAGGTCTGTGTGCTCAATACCACAAGAAGCCCACACCACATTAGACTGCTGAGACAGGGGGTTGATGCATTTGTGCTAAATGCCTTAATTGGTGAGACAAAGGTAAACTTTTCATCCTGGGGGGGCGGGATGAAGACGGTTCGATCCCCACATGTTCTTAAGATTGTGAGACCAAGATAGGATATTTTAAATCATTTTCACAGATTTTGAAAGATTGTGAAAGAAGAAGGCAGTTAATGCAACATTAAAGATGTGGCCTGCCATTAAAGTTCAAGAGCAATATGGTACACAAGCTGGATAGCGATACTACACAAGAACCTGGATTGTACTGATTTGTTAAGAGCAATCCACCCATCTATCCATTTTCTACCACTTTGTCCTCCACACGAGGCTCCACACGAGTAGAACATGCAAAGTCAAATGCTCAAACACATAAGGGCTCTTGTTCCAGCTGGATTTAAAAATAATTGAAAAGAGATTACATTTTAATTTAAAGGAAAGTACCAAAAGCTACTTCCACATGGTAAAAGTGAAAAGTCCTAGATATTGGGACTGGATATACTGTAGTACAGTTCAGCTATATATATATATATATATATATATATATATATATATATATATATATATATATATACTGTATATATATATATATATATATATATTTTTTTTTTTTTTTTACAAAGGTACCAGTGCAGTTCAGAACACTGCAATATAGTTTGGAACAGTAAACCCTTAATCTGGCTTGAATTTCCATCACAGGGTTTGTAGGCTTGGGTGGCAATAGCTGCATCAGCTACGTAAAAAGTGTAACATCACACTGGAGCGACACAATGGCACGGATTTCATGTGTTCTTCCCCATCCCATTCCTGATAACGTGGAAGTTTTTGTCCACCAGTGTCTTTAAATCCACCAGAACTTAAAAAAGTGGGATCAAAAAGGATCTGAATCAAAGTTTGTTGGAAAAGGGGCTTCAGTTTAGCTCCGTTATTAAAGCTGCTTTTAGCTCAGTCATTTGAACGGAATAAAAAAAGTCAATAAAAACAATAAAGAGCCGTGATAGATAAAGATATTAAGGAAGGTGCGAGAGAAACAGTAGAATGTGTTTCCTGCCAATTCGTGATTATCTCTCTCCATTTATTTACTCTTCATTCTTCCCTTTAAGCTAAAGAAACCTTTAACACCCTTAATCAACCTCTATCCTCAGCCAGGGCCTGAAGCGGTCTTCACTCGCCTACGTAATTGACTTTTCTTGTTTGAGAGGCAATAAAAGTTTATGACTATTAAACATAACATCAAGCGGGCTGTCTTTCCACCAAACTATTAGTGGGGGGAAAGGCACGTTGTGAACCAATAATTAATTGCTTACTCTGGGGAGGCCTAATTACCAATTGTTAGTGGTATTAGCTGATTAGTGGGTGGATTTGACAGCCCTGAAAGCATGGCAGTTGACAGAAGAGAGAATAGGGCATCCATTGGTGCTTGGAGGTGCCGATATAATTGGTCTTTAATTTTTGAAGTGTGCAGCTTGTGCAGTGTGATGGCGAGTAGAGAGTGATGGAGCTCTTGTACGATTTTAATAGTGGTGGAGTGGCAAAACGAGGAGAAGGATAACAAACTGCTTCTTTAAGCCCCAGCGACATGATTCACGCATTCATTCCATGCGTGAACCATGCTATCCGTGAGATGTACCAAAATGAGTTGACATTTATTCCAATGCCCCCCCCCCCACAAGTTTCATGCCTGTAGGTCGTTCTATATTCGACACATCCAGGTGACACCTTGGGGTCAGGACATATAGAAACCGACAACAGTCGCTTTCTTCCCTTCTGTATAATTGAGAGTATTTTTAGAGTTTGGCTTGAAATTGATATGGGAGACAGGGGTGTTGCTCAGCGATCCATCCTTTGGTGCCAACCTTGGTGGCCACAGTGACAAATCTAGACATAGAGGGTTCTCCTTCACCAAATTAGATCAGGCCAATGGACCATGAAAAACATGTCTTCATGTCCCTGGGTAGAAATAAGTCAGAGTGCTAAAGAAATTAACTTCCCAAAGCAAAAACTCCAGCGTGACTTTTACACTTCGACACCACATTATCAAAGTTGAAGAAACATACATTACACACATTAATTGTGGTAGTCATTTTTTTTTGGTTTGGGATGTTCCATGAGTTACACGATAGATTTATGAAATCTACCGTGTATGTAAAGACAGACCAAGCTTCATGAAGCAATTGGACCACTCCCTTATTCTTTCATACCTTTTCCTGTGCATTTTAGTGTAATGTAAATTAATAAATAGTACATTTTTAACCTAACCCTATGAATTTATTGGACGCTACATAGGAAGCTGAAATATGTACGTCACACTGACTCAAACTAAAAAGATATGGGTAAATAATATCACAGTAAATACTTCAAATATCCCTACATCAACGTATAATCTGTAAATAATTAGTCAGTTGTTGTGAAGTGGCTTTCTTTTTAGTTGCTTGTAAATTGTATACCTTTGTTTTTGATGTTAAGAGTTGAGGATTTCATCTTGGGCTCTGGGCGTTTGTGATAATATTCATTATAATCTGAAAAAGACATACACCAGTCGAATGATACAGCATATAAATACTAAATTGATTGGATTTTGCTTTATATTTAATGGTGTTTTATCTTTGAACTATGCTTTGAGGTATCAAATAAGCATATGAAGTAAGTTAATTTGGTAGTAAATGTTGCTTCAACATCCTCTTTCAGGTTTTGTTGCTATTTCTCTTACTCTGTTCAAGATAGTTTTCCCTGGCTTAAGAATGGATATAATGTCATACCATAATAATTTGTATTGAATATATATATATATATCTCAAGGCATGTGAACTGAAATAAAAACAAAACAAAAACAGGTGCCTTATGTGAAGAAAAGCAAAGCTGAAAGAAATACCTGGGGAAAATGCAACACCATGAAAGAGCAAAAATAAGTACATAGAAAGAGACATTACTTGACTTTTTTCTCTGCACGGGCAAATTGAACATTTCCTGAGCAGACTAATACTGAGAGCTTGTTGCATTACTGAAGGACGGAATTACAGAATGCAATGTCCTCTCACTGCAGCTCTGCTCCAACAGATTTTAGTTGGCAGGAAAAAAAGTGGTGAGTCATCCCTTTTTCTAAATTCAGGGATGAGTGAGAGCAGAAATTACTTCCAACAGAGGGACTGGGATCTGACTGAAGCTGCCTTTTATCAGCTGGTTAAACAGGGCCAAGTCCTATCATTTAAAAGTTGTTAATTTGGAACAGTGGCAGACTTGATTGTGCCACATTGGACACAATTCAGAACACATTTGGATCATCTATGTCAAAAAATTGTGGTTGCACAATGTGTGCGCACAGGAGGCCGATGGGTGTCTGCATTAGTAACATGTCAAAAGGCCGCAGCTGGTTTTGACATTTGGGAATCAGAAGCAATTACATTTCATGATTCCAATCATCTTTTTTGTGTCTTGATGCATTATGGTTTGAAATGTACTCACAGCTAGAAACAGCCACAGTAACGCTTTAAGCCGGAGCTGACAGTCATAGGGTGGCGGCCCCAAAAACTGATACCACATAATGAGTCACAGTGACAGAAAATCAGAGACAGAACTTCTTATGACCTCTCAAAGGTAAGTCTAGCTTCTTTGGTGTTTTTTTTAAATTTTTTTTTAATTAAATGTAAAGAAACAAAATGGCGTAGCGAAAGTGGAGGCATGAAGTTCTCAAAGTTCTCTTTGAAGGATTGACAGTCCGACCTGTCCTCTTCTCGCAATTCAACACAGCAAGTACCACACACACACTGCTTCAGATCCCTCCAGTCCAGTTCCTCTTAATATCATCATTTTTGATTGTGAAGAATGTATGGCTCTGTGATCTCCTAATGTGACTTCATCTAGCATCATAGCAGACCAAAAGATATGGCGCTTTTCCACTAAACAGTTGTGGCTTGGCACGGCACGGCTCGACTTGTTTTTTTGTTTTTTTTGCTTTTCCATTAGGGTTTGTACCTGGTACTCTTATTACCTGCTCTGATGAGGTTCCAAGCGAGCTGAGCCATTACTAAATGTGCCGTCTACAGACTACCGGTCACTCATTGGTCATGAGCGTGGCGTCTGACACAGGAAATAAACCGAATAATGCCAAATTGTAGATCTGAAAAAAACCCAAAAACATGCGTTAACATTCAACATTTACAAGGACATTTTCAAAAAGTCTATGAGTCTGGTGTATTTAGCGACAGCACTGTCAGAAGCCGTGAGCCACATCGCAACCCGTTCCGGTCATGCAGGAAGTAGTGAACTCATCTTTTTAACTGATTCAGTACACCGAAAAGAAGTTCTTTGTCACGGCATTTTCTTGCAGCCAAACAAACAATCTAACCGGCGTAGTGCCAATAGTGTACTCTGACTGAAGCGTGGGCCTAAACCACTGTGACTGACCGTCTCATGTCTGTGCTGCAATATATTGATAACAATGGAAATCTGGAGGAAACAAAAGATCAATTTAAACATGTTGCGAATGCCCGCTGCCTGCAGCACGAGTTTTTCTATGTAATAAATGAGGGTTTAATGCTTTAGTAGATTGAAGATTGTGGTTTTTTTCCCTTTGTAAGTTTTTGTTTTTCAAAGATGCAACGGATAGAAATTATTTGAAATATAAGATTTTGGTGGCTTCCTGCATTCTCACATTCTTTTTTCCTTCTTCACATGTGGTCAGATAATTGGTGCATTTAAAGCGTCGCAGGTTGAAAGCGTTCTTGATGATCAAAGCTCGTCTGTTTAGAAAGTGTTGTAACACGGTTTGCCCTCAGGCGAGGTTAAAGGCTTCATCACAGGGCTTTCATGTCTCTCCGCTCGCTGGATATCGTCTGCCTCAGATAAGAAAACAATAAAAGAAAAATCAACTCAAGGGGAAGTGAGAAGAGGGTGATTAGGACCTGCGCTGAATAAGAACAAGTTCTGATTTTTGGAGCACTGATGGCCATAAACCAGCAGAGCAGGAGAACCTGCGGGATATACGAGCCAGAACCCTAAGGGCCATGTCTCTTCTTAACAGTCGCAGTCGCGTTCGATTACTGTTAACTTTGTCAATGCGATGACCTACAACACATGAGAGGAACTTGGCTACCTTCGCTGATGCCTCCATTCTGGAGAAAAAGAAAATCTTCTTCTTCTATGGATTTTTACCTTGTCCTAAGGCTGGTCAATTACATCAATAACTCCCAACAACAATACCAAGAGGAGAAAATAAGGTGAGGGAGCTCCTCTGAGAGTTCAGTCCCCCTTTCTTTCTTGACGTCCTGCCAGGCAGGTTGTAATTTTTCCTTTCTTTTTTTTTTGTTCTCTCCTTTCCTTTTCACAGCCTTCCTGCAATTTTGTAGCTGTCAGAGCCTGGCAGCATGGCAGTTTTACTGCGCTCCTTCACTCTGTATCACAACAAGATGGAATCACTGCCTAAAGGTTGGCAGCCAGTGAGACATGGCTTGTATGCTAATGGCCAGTATGGGCATGGGGGTTGATGATGGTGCTGGTGGTGGTGGCTATCTATACCCAGGCAGAGCATGGTGCCAAAGCCTCTGTGCCAGTGTGTGTTCGAGGATGAGCAGTCCGTCGAGAGCAGTGCGCGGTCTCCGTACAATAACTTCACTTTGTATTCAGAAGACGGCGAAGTCGCATATAAATCCTTTTTTTTTTTTGTTGTTGTTGTTGTTGTTTTTTAGTTGTGAGTTGATGCATCTAAGGCAAACAGGACGCGCGCGTGTACAGGCTGGGGATTTAGAATGACATACGTCTTAACATACATATTTATGGGTGTGAAGTTACAGCACCAATCATTCACAGGAAGCAGGGAGCTGACAGTCTCATTCTTATTAAAGCAACGTGCAAGAGTGGGATGTGTTTTGCTTTCTAGAACTTAAAGGAATACTTCACAGATTTGCATTTTGTTCTGTATTACTAGAATAGGACTAGTATTTTTGAAAAATTGTGCTTCCCAACCTCAGTTTCCCCTGAGTTGAGAAACATCTCCATTCTTTTCTTTGTGACGTGCCCACCAGTGACACTTGGTCCTGTTAGCGTAACTGTCAGCAAAGATGGTGGACACTGTTTACATTCTGGGAATGAGGTCCCGTCCCTCTACGAGTGGGTCTAAAAAGTACAAAATTAGCATAGCAGTTTCAAGCCTCGGACCAAGTGTCACTGGTGAGCACGTAACAAAGAAAAGAATGAAGATATTTCTCGACTCAGGGGAAACTGAGGTTGGGAAGCACAATCTTTGTTTAAAAAATACTACCTCTATTCTATAATACACAGCTAAATGCAAATCGGTGAAGTACTTTAAGGTTGTGCCAGAGAGCAGGATTATTAAAATCACATCCATATTCAAGTTCTGCTGTCGTTACATCATCACTCACATCATTAGCAATCCAAATTTGACAACACTTTTAGAACAGCACAGTTTCATTCACCTTTAACGTCATCTCCTTTTGTGATTCTTTGAGGATTATTTGCAAGTTTAAAAGCCTCTAAAGTCGAATAGTGCACAGTGCAGGCTTCAACAATATTGCTGGTTCAGTTAAAGGCATGAGCAGAAAAGTGTCTGCCTGTTAGTTCATTGTTGGAGCTAAAACTTATAAGCCTTATAACAATAACCTTTGTTTCTGTGTGCCCAGGGATGTTAATTAAAGCGCAATAATACTTCTGGTGTGTGGTTTTATTCTCACAAAGGCGATGGCCAAACGAAAAGAATTGCCTGTAGAGATCTTTACAAGTCCACTAAATTAATATCTAATGGTGTAGAACAGTGATATTTAGGGTGACTGAATTATTTTCACCAATAACATCATCCTCAAACTTAATCACAATCCAGGAAAGCGACAAATACTTTTAAAAGTAACCTTATGTCAGATTAATGGGGTGAAGGTTGTCTCTAAAGCTGTCAACAACACGCAAATGATCTTTCCGAGGCTGTATTCTTTCATTGAATTGAAAGATAAGATGGCAATAAACATTTACTTTATCTTGTAATATCCATTGACTTTTAAAATTATTATTTTTTTTATGTACAGACACACAGTGCTCATCATTAAGGGGAGGCTTTTACCCCCAAGCTGAACGATGAGCGACAAAGACAACCTCCCCTCCGAAATGATTAAAACAGATGATTGAAACCAGTAAAAACACAGAATAAAGCAGTTTGATGTGAGAAGAGTGTTTCATGGACCCACACACACACACACACACACAAGATGTCCAGAGGGAATACAAGTGGGTCTGTTTGCTCAGCCTGATTTTCTGATGACTTCAGATCCAGATGTCTGATGACTAAAATCCCGTTTCATTTTAAGAGAGCTGGAAATGTTTTAATGTCTGACCATCCAGCCCACAGCCAAAATATTATAGTATCGGAAACGCAGATGTGAATGTATTGTACTCAGTGTTAAATGATCTATGTGCACAAATAAAGGCCTTCTGTGCTCAAGAAAAGCACTTTGTACTGACAAAGTGGTCACTTTCCTCTGCCCACTCCTGCTTATAAGGAATAAAATGAGACTCCAATACTTCCTACGTGTAAATACTCCACCTTTATGGATGGCACTGGGAATCACGTTCTATGAAATATTCAAATGAAATGAAAGTGTTCGAGACGGACGCGAGGAAAACACCTCTTACTTCGCGTCAAAGGTGATGAAATTACACAGCAGTTATTTCGCAGGATAAATAGATGCAGGCAGACTTGCACGTGACACGCGGTGGAATTATGTGCATGGCTAGCAATGTCGAGGAAATGGAGACAGATCTGCATGCCGAACGATTGATTATCCCTGACTCAGTTCAACACAGCCGTTCATTTATATGATAAACAGCTGCATTGTAATTCAAGCACTGTTTCAAGTCTGTTTCTTTGTTTCCACTGCCTCTGATTTAACAGTGCCCTTGTGTTATAGGTTATCCTTTTATCCTAGTGTTTATCCATTATCCCCCCCCCCCCCCCTTGGTTTATGTGACTCATCGCTCGCTGTCGGAGAGGAGAAACCATATGCAAGACTTAAAGTCTAATTGCCATCACATCACGCTAGGAGAAACCTGTGTGCTGTGTGTTTAACTCATGTAAACACGGCATGGCCTGTAGGAACATGGAAAAAGTGTCATATTTCAGTGCAGATTGTATGATTTTGTGTTTGTGGGGTGTAATTAACACGTAAATGACTATGTGCTACATGGCTGCCAGACACAGCTCTTCTTAAACCACCTCAAGGCCATGTTGAGTGTAATGTGTCCAATTTAGGTTCATTAAAGCACAATTATGGTTATTTTAACGAGGATTTCCACACAAGGAATAAACAGTTAAACTCTGTTTAGGTGAACTTGCAGATTCTCAAAAAAACGCAATTACACATATTAAAGAACATGTTCATCCTTGTGCCTGTGTGCATCCGTGACTGTCGCGTTTCTGCTCAATGTGCCAGAGTGTTTCCTTTTGATCACTGTGTGTGTGGAAAAAAAAGTCAAAAGGTGCTGAAAAAAAAAAAATGTCCTGAACCGCTCACTGCCCAAGCACAGCCAAACGACACACACACAGACAACAGATCACAGAGCAATCGGCTGTCAGACAGAAACAGTCACGAACGAAAAAGAACACAGAGAGTTCAAGCCTCGTTTCAAGCCAGTGTGAGATGGGAGAGGATGAAGAGGCACAAAGGCGTGTATTCACCAAGGAGATGCATTTAGAGACAGAGAAAAAGTTATACTTGCACCAACTATGATCAAAGCAACTCGTCGTTTCATTATCTGTCACTTATATTAAGTGTGTTTACTCTCCCCCCCCCCCCAACCTAGTTGCCCCATGCCCCCCCCCCATCCTTTGTGATTTACAAATGCACAGTTGCTTGTTCACTGTTTCTTGAAATAATGATGAGCGTTCTAAATCCACAGCCGCTTTGATGGGGTTAAAGCAGTCGAACTCACCAACTGGAGACTAAAAGGGGAAATAGATGAAGAAACAGAGAGACAGACAGAAAGAGTTAGGGAAGTGGGGTAGAACAGGCTAATGGAGTGAAACAAGTACAAGAATATAAGCCTATTTGACCCCCCCCCCCCCCCCCCCCCCCCCCAAAGGGGGCAAATGAAGGAGGGAGTGGCACGACATCGGAGCATGTCATTAGTTACAATCTCATTTAGACCCACTCACAGATGATTGACAGTGCCACTGGCATGGAAATTGATTTGAATGGTTGCAAAGCCCCGTCGAGTTGCTTGGCAGAGGAACTCCCTCTGGTTGAGTGATTGGAGAGGTTAAGTTGAGATCAGAGTGGCTACTACCTCCCCCTGTAAACTATTACTTGAGAACAAATCACAAAAGTGGACCTCTTTGCTGCTGTGGGACGAGGAGGAAAAAGCATGGACCTGGTCTTGGGTCGCTTTCATATTTTTTTTTTTATTCTCATTCTCCATAAGACAATTTTACATGCAGTAATCTTAGCCATATATGCTTCTGTTGCAGAAGAGATTGAAACCAAGGTGCTGCTGCCAGGGGCATGTGCTAATAGTCTCATCTCACGATCTTAGCCAGCCGACACTTTGCCTTTGGCTTAGCAATTTCTAGGCCTCTCAAGTTTTCCGACATGAATCTCTACGATTCAGAACGATGTCACAGGGTGTACAAGATGTCAGACTCTTATACTGCGAACGGAAACGTGCAAAAGCATATCTTTTAAAGACCGTGGAGAATTTGCTGATTTGGATAGAGGCACGCGTACATTTTGGACGCAGAAAATGCGGAAGATGAGGTGTCTTTTAATGGCAGCGATCACTGGCCACAGAAAAGCTCAATTGCAAACGAGAGAAAACAAGGTTTCAAGCAGAAAGTTGAGGAAAACGGTAGGAGATGACAACAAATTGGCCCTAAATGCCACCACTGTATGCTTCCCGTTTATAGACCTCGACAATGCAATTAAGCATATTTTTTAACAGTCTGAAGAGAAACAAAACATTCAATTTGTGTAAGAAGGGAATCCACAGCATCCACTCTGCTGCGAGGCAAGTGGTTACAACCACTGAGAAAGTTACAGATGTTTCCGTGGTGTTTTCAATTCATTTTGTCAAGGAAAAATTTACTGTGTCATTCTTTGCCAAAGCCAGAACAGAATATTACACATGCTTAATTAGGAAAAAAGGCGACTGGCAGTTTGAAAGATGCAACATGAATACCTAATAAACAACTGGTAATTGTTATGACTTGGAGATGGAGGGGGGTGTTTGTGTAATGGTCTCAATCCAAATTTCTGTGAAAACCATTGATGGGAGCACAAATTATTTCGATTCGCAAGCAAAAAAAAAAAGTTACTTTTCTTTAATGTCTGTGTGAGCCTTTGGTGGATGTAGCCTTGAATGCACCATTACTCTCGCCCTCTCTTTATTTCCCTCCTATGTCACTCCATCCTCCCGTTTCTGTAACACCCCTTTGTTTTGTAATACTCCGCCCAGGGAAATGAGGAGAGGCAACAAATGATACCAGGGACAGTCACCCATCTGTCGGCTGAGGCAGTATTGATCCCTGGCTCCAATCAGGGTGAAAAGTAAAAGATTTCCGTAGGTGGACTCCAGCAGCCTAAACATACAGATCCACGGAAGTGCAACAAAAGCCGATTTTGGTACAGTATAAGTGTGAGAACAATCAGATGATTGTCCTCGGCTGTGTTTCCTCTGCATAATTGCGGTTAATGCGGCTCCATTCAGTCAATAATAAACCAAACATCTGAGGCAATGAGTGTCTGGGCAACTACGGGAAAAAAAAAAAAAAACCCTCACAGAACCAACTTCAAAAGGTTACAAATGAAGCGGATGATGCCTCTGAACCGCGGGCACTTTTGTGATACAGTATGTTATGTACGAGATGACGAGATGCGCGGCGAGCACCGAGGGGCGATTTGGACAGCGGATTAATTATACCGAACACTCGGCCATACCGCAAACCACTATAAATGTCCTCGTCCCCTGCCTCGCTGCGGCAAACAGATGAGTTCATAAACAGACAGCGGAGGACAGTCTGTGTCCTGAGGCAAACATGTTTGTGAGTGTGTGAGAATGTATCTGGTATCGCACGGATGAAATAGATGAGGAGTGATAAGTCATTTCCGCCTCGTAAATGTGGGTGGTGTGTCCGTCCGTCTGTCTGTCTGCACGCGGAAGTGTCTGAATCCCCCGAGTCCACAGCCGTCTCTCGCGATCCGTCTCAGATGGTACAGTGGTTTTGTCAGCGTGCTGTTGTGACACTTTAATTATAGTCTACACATTCTCATATGCTCAGGGTCAACGCACTGACAGCGGAGCTCTTAAACGACATCATTCCGAATGCATGCAATTCCCCTCGTTTAAAATTGAACGGCAGATGTTCCAATGAAATGGGACAATAGACTTTTTTTTTCTTCTGCAGTAACATGTTGAGGACTAGTGTTTTGGTTTAAAGCTCCAGTGTGTAACTTATAGTAGAGTAGAGTATTAATGAAGAGCACATTTTTTTTTATTTCTGATACAAAGCTCAAAAACAAGCTGCTGGAAGTCAAAAGAAACAAAAACATGCATGAGCTGAGCTTCTGCAGTGAGGGAGAGACGCTGCATGGAGACAGACACACACACACACACACTCAGGCTGTCTGCATGAGTCTTTTTAGGAGGAAACTTTCAATGGGTGATTCTTGGCAGCGACATCAGAACCTTCCCACTCCTGAAATAAGCCTGCAGGACATTTCTTACAGGACAATCGTCGCTTGACCAGCTTTAGCTGTTATGGTTCTGACTTCCCTCTGTCAGTCCTGACAGAACACAGGAAAGAGAAAGTAGTCGGGTGAACTCACCTGACGATGGTTTGAATGTATTTGTTTACGCTTAAAAGTCATGCACTGCACCTTTAACCATAGTCCAGTGTGAGGTTTTGATCGAAGGTGTTTTTTTTTTTTGATATTCTACTAAAGTGACTCTGTTGCTGGAAGACTTATCTCCTGACAATACTAGAAAAATACTTTCTTCTCTCAGAGGCATTGTACCTTAAGTGAGTCCAAATGTCAAGCTGTTTTGTTTCTGGCTGGGCCCGGCTGTTACCGGTGTTTCTTTTTGTTTGTCACCATTTGTAGTTCAAGCTTCCGCAGCTGTAAGAGTTGAAGTAGCTTTTCCAGGTCCTCGCCATTGATGGTCGCCGTCTTGCACAGGTTATGACACAGGGATAGAAATGGGCAGTACAGCTATCCGCTGACAGACGGACATTTTAATAATGGAAATGCGTCTCTTTTACTTACATTTAAGTTATTGACTCCATCAATTACACTTTAATCTCCTCATGATGTGACAGAAGGACTGTGGTTATACGGAACAAAAATATGAACATAACACTTGTTTTGGTTTTGTCAGATTTCCTTTGTGCAAACAAAAGGCCTTTTTGCTCTCAAGTTTGGTTTGCTACAATAACCCATTAACGTGGCAATATTATTCAAATGTCCATCTGTTAGTGGATAGCTGTGCTGTTTAAGGGGCAAGATTATTGCACACGGCGTGCCTTTTGTTTCATTCAACTCAACACTAGCCAACTTTCCATAGCCATTATAATGTATGGGAGTCCGCCGGGATCAAACACTGTGTGATAACCCGCGAGGTAAACGTTGTCAAGGTGAATCGCAGAGTAGAGTTACCTGCTTCCATCCACAGCTCCTGACGATACCCTATAACCTTGATGACCGACAGCCCTCGCAGACACACTGTACAATAGAGACTATGGAGCAAAGAAAATCAGGATCCACTGCTTTACAAGAGAGCTCTTTTTTTTTCTTTAACATAAAATACTGTGACACACAAAGGCGTGCGATTCACAGCTACAAATGAATGAAGTGTCTGCATACGCAGCTGTGTGTTGTGTCGTTCAGGGTTACGTCTCTCAACCTCTTGCTCGCAGGTGAGATTTCTCCTCCGTCTCGTTCTCTTTGCCCTGGATTCAGTTGGAATAATGCGGGGGGGGGCAGAGGTGGACATAATTCTCGTCATTCAATTACACACCCTGGACATGATTTCCCTTGACTAGAACACACTCACACATGCACACAAATGCGCACATCTTCGTCTCTCTCACTCCCTCTCTCTCTTTTCATCTTATTGTTGTAATGGAACTCTAACTAGGGCCATTTCGAGTTGAACAAGCTTCAGGATGAATTACACTATATAGGCACCACAAGTCAAGGCAGCTGTGTAATGGATTTTTCCTTTTCCTTTTTTTTTTTCTTTATTCTTGTCTCCCTTCATTGCTATGTATTCTGCCAGCCAATGTATGTAGTGTATGAAGTGGTAGTTGAGGTGTGAGGACGCAGGATTAGATAAAAAAAAAAAAAAAAAAAAAGGTATGTTGCTCCGAAGGCTAATAAACTCAGTGTTTCTGTTGGGCAGAGGAGAGATAACTTTGTCCTTGGCTCGCTCATAACCTCATCAGAATCGCTCAATGAATCACCGAGCGCCATAACTCAAGGAAGGCAGGGGCAGCTGTGATACAGTTAAGAAATACCCTTGGTGAGGAGAGGGGAGCGGCTTCTTCGGTGGAACCGGGTAAAGAAAACATGTCCTGTGGTACATATGAAACGCAAGCGCGGCTTCTCATTAGTTTCTTTTTATAAATCGCCTCTCCATATCATCCGGGGGAATGCGGCAATACACTGTATGCAAAGCATGCGTTCCGTCCGTATACAATAAGAAGAATATGTGGAGATGAGAATAAAAATGTAACCCCTTTAAAAAATGAAAGCTATAAAGAATTGCTATTAATTATTCATCACTCATTGGTTAAAAAAAAAACAAACCTCAGTGCTGGTTTCAATTCACTGACAAATTCAAAGGCACAAAGAAAAAAAAAAAAAAACATCTGAAAATATGACTGTGCGAAAATAATCTGTGTGTTTGTTATGCACACACACAGGGGTGATATTCCCTGTGAGGACTTGCGAGCTTAACATGTCTCAGACAAACCCAGTAGGGGTTGAGCTCCTATAGCTGTGGATGAGAAACGAGCAGCAAACCGACTTACATTGTGAATTAACAGGATTAAGTGTTTTAAGAGGCTTGTCAGGTAAACCTGAACCTGTCTGCCGAGAAGACTGCGGCCGACTCTGAGCTACTTTCCACCACTTTGAAGTCTCAAACTATCTCAGCCATGACTGGCATATCTGAGAGCAGTGCAGCACAGCTACACGGGTACAACGCTGTGATTTGGCATGCACCGGTATCGGCACATTCCAGGATGCTGAAGTGAAGGTGTGCACCTGTGCATGCACGCACAGATTAAACACACACACACACACACACACACACACACATACATAAATTGAGCAAAGCTATACTGCTGTTTCAGTTATTATTCTCCTCCCAGTTTGTAGCTGTGACACCCTTTCATGACATTAATTAAACTCATTTTCTCATTATTTTTTGCAAATATGGCGCCTGAAAACGAACAAAAAAAACTGTCACACCTTCATATTCTGACACTGTAGACACACCGACCAAGAGTAAGCACATTTTTCATCAAACACAGCACCACTGTAGCTTGCATTAGCTGCATTAAACCAGGTCACCTTCACACCAGCCATTAAAAAAAAAAAAAAAAAAAAAACTGTAATCCAGAAAACTACTCTGTGTGTGCCCTTGATTTCAGAGGCATGAACCCTGGAATGTAGCAGACTGGGATGTGGGTTCCTGGAGGCTAACCATCGCATGCTAAATTAAATCTTAACTTCAGGGTCCCCCCTGTCACATTTTAAGAAAACTGAACATTCTCTGCAGTGGTTTGACCAAAATAGATCTCCCACAGTGGTGATGTGTACGCAAACTGTTGTCTAACAGCCTAATAAAAAATAACTACTCCCTCTCGTGCCTGCAATGGCAACACTTTAGGACATGTGAATAACAGTTAAACCAAATGGCTCTGTTGTACAAACGTCTCATCTAATGACCGAAGTCCGCATTATTTAGCGTAGGTGCAATACTTACCAACCAATTTTGGTTACACTGATAACACGAGTTATATTTTCAAACAGTTTAAATCTTGTGTCTGCAAAGAACAAGTGTACAAATGTATGCAGTCAATAATTTCAGACCAGAACCTGTTATCTCCAAGCAAAGTATTTGGTCTCCAAAAGGCCAAGATATAGGATCCCTGGTTCTTGTGTGTTTGTGTGTGTAGGTCCATACACAAAGGTGTGAGCACAAAGTGCATTTTAACCAGCACACATGCAAATGCCCTATTTCATAATTGTCTTAAAATTGGCAACAAATCACACAATGATGGTTGCAGGCCATACCATTGATTCCCCATGGACCATACCATCTCCAAATATTACAGCTACCCAATCTTAAATGTCACATTTGCTCATGAAGAATTGGAAACAGTGATTATTGTGGCCGTTGCTATGGAAGCAGATTTGGAGTGACTCACGTACGAATAATCCCAGCCCTGCAAAAGTTCACCTCAGAGAGGGTCACTTATTTTTTGGATTTCTATCACAAAGGGAACATACCAACAACTGCGCCTTTCTCCCTCACACACCTTCAACAGATCTGCCAACAGTAATGATCCAGAGATATGTATACCTGGATATGCAACTCACTTATCTTAGTGATAAAGTAAACTCATTTGTTCTGCTCTTCGGTGAGCATTAAGGATAACTAACATGTAATTGGAGTTCATTATAACATAGGAAAGGGCACCAGGCCAGTCGCAAAACAGCTTGGGAAGTAATATGGAAGCAGGAGCAGGAGTGACAAACTACTTTAAGTTGAACACTGGGACCATTTAAAATGCCATCTCCTTAAATAGCCACATATGTTGAGTCACTTTACCGTGACGCTAAAAACAGCTTAGATGAGGACAGGGAGGGACCATCACATTTTAAACTGGAAATAGGTTTGCTAAAGCATGACATGCTGTGAAGGAAAATCACAGTCCAGCAAAACAGATTCACAGGCAGCGGCAGCAGCAGCAGCAGCAGCAGAAGCAGAAGCAGAAGCAGCAGCAGCAGCAGCAGCAGCAGCAGCAGCAGGCATCTGTGCACAGTCACCATTAAAAGTTACACACTTTGAGGTAACATTAGAAATTCTATAAATATCAATGAATCAAAATGTTAACCCATTTCTAAGAGATTTCACAGCAGGTTAAATGCTTAATTACGCGGGAATAGATGCATGCAAATTAAACTAATGTGCTCCTGATTCAACTGCATTGTTTGCATAGTCGGCAGCAGGGGAATAAACGGGGAGGGGTCCACACAATGAACCCCCCCCCACCACCTAAGCCCACAGCACCTGTCCAATAAAGAGGGAGAAATCAGCCATGCCATGACAAACTTAGGAATAGTCAAATGTAATACAATATTCTAATGAATGAAAACTAAGGAAAGTAGTAGCCAAACAAAAATAAGGAAGCAATATTCAAAGGAATTAAAGCAATACTCAACTATTGAGGCTATATCCCTGGGAAATAAAGCAATATTCCAGGGAAATAAGGAGGTAATAAGTAAGGGAAAAAAAAAATTAAGTAAGGAAACCAACCACTTATCCAACTAATTAACAAAATCAACAAACTTATCAATTTACAGAAATTAAAGAAACGCATTTTAATTGACAAAGAAATACACAAAAGCAACCAAAGTTCCAACCAGAACAAGGAAAACTAAAGGTCGAAACCAGAACCAGGAACATGAACAGAGCTAAAACAGCAGCCAGATCCAGGGCCAGCGATGAGCTGCACCATCACTAGAGCCTCTAACAAAACAAGTGCATATAATCAAATCATTTAATTCAAAATGAATTGAATTAAATGATTAACATTTATAAATTGAGTGATCAACAGCCCACAAAAGATTTCACTTACATCCCACTCTGCCAGGGTCAACCAGAGGATGAAGGCCTTTAGGCTACGGCTCAACCACAGTGCAGCAGAAGGCGCACGGCAACAATCAACAGGGACCTCAGTGACTGACAAGGGCAAGAAAAAGCCGACCTACCTCGCGGATATGAGGCTGCACCCAGGAGAGACTCCAGCGGAGCCACACAGCCAAGACCGGACCACAGGTCAGCCACGCTGCAAATGGAGACCACGTTAGCAATGAGCATGCAAAGGAGGAGATAACAGGCAAGGTGCATTATCTGTGTGACATAAATAATTTGCTTAGTTTCCTGTGTGCTTAAATGCTTTTCAAATAGAATGAAGGTGTATTCAACTTTTGAAGGAGCAAGGAGTTCCCAGGTGATGACGATACAGTATAGTCCAGCTACTGTAGGCATCATACCCTTCAGACTGATAAAGGTGTTGGCAAAGTTTGGCATGATTGAACATTTAATTTACTACTAAAAGTTAAACCCTTATCCAAAAGCATAAATAACCCAAGAGCACACACCGATCAGATCTGCTCTAAACAAAATGTAGTGCGATTTTCCTCAGTTCATCCTTCAGCCCAGCACCAAATGTTGCAGAAATTGCTTCTGTAATGTTACAGTGATCCTGTTAAAAACAACCAGATGGAACCAAACCATCATATAACAAAAAAAAGTAAATATCTGTATTGTCAAAGTTGCCCACTGAGCCAAGTTGTCGACTACAGTTTCTTAAGATCTAATCCCTCACATTAGTATCAAGAATGACCCAATACCCGAAAAATAATGCCCATCAGAAACACTATTAAAAGGTGTAGTGTAGACTCGTGCCACTGGGCATCTTTGACTTTGACCCTCAACAAGTCTCTGAAACTTAACAGTTGGCCAACAATGATATACTGTGTTAATCGTGAAAAGGTGAACACTTTCCCAAAGTATCTAGATACCCTTTCATCTGGTGCTACCATCCGGCTGATCTGTGTAATTCTTTATAGCCCGAGGATTGGGTGAAATTTGAAAAAACTAATCTACAGAATGTGATTTCCCTTGGACCTGTTCTCTCAAAGGTACAAGTACTTTTCTGGTGGAAAAGAAACATTTTAACAAAAGGCCGATTGGTTTTTCAAGATGGCGGCGTGAGGGAAGGTCGCGTTCGAGAGAGCTGTTGCGCTTATTAGCTGATTTATTCACTTAATCCTACAAAAATTACATTTCAAACTCCCAATGGTTTATTAGCCTAACATGAACATTGACAGCTACTTTCTGAGACAATCCGACAGCATGCCACGTAAGAAAAATCAAGCTCCCGATGACGTTGAGCACAACCAACGGGCGAGCGAAGCCCAAGCAGGAGCTAGCATCATAGCCGACACCACAGCTGAAACTAGTTTAAGGGCACTTCGGGAAGCGGTGGGCGAAATTACAGCTAACATATCTAAAGTTATTGACGACAAACTAGGCCCACTGTCAGAGCTCTTGAAAATACACAGAGAAGAACTTGACAGTCACGGGAAGCGAATAACGGAGGCCGAACAGAGGATCTCAGCGCTGGAGGATGCCGCAGACCCGGTCGACAGAAAGTTGGAGGCGCTGGAAAAGATGGTGTGTGAATTACGTGAGCGGTCCGACGACCTGGAAAACAGAGGACGACGTAAAAATATCCGTATCGTCGGACTCCCAGAGAAGGCTGAAGGAGACGACCCGACTCAGTTCTTTGAGGCTTGGCTCCCTAAAATTCTTCGCATCGCAACGAAGTCTGGTCGCATAAAGTTGGAGAGAGCGCACCGCTTACTGGCCGCAATGCCCCCCTCCACCCAGAGACCGCGCTCGGTGCTGGTCAGGTTCCACAATTATCAAGATAAACAACGTGTGATGAATGCGGCGTGGGAAATGGGAAGGAAAAATGAAGCGTTGAAATACGTGGACGCGACGGTGATGATATTTCAGGACTTTTCAGCATCTGTTCTCCGCAGGAGAAGGGGTTATGACGGAGTGAAGAAACAGCTGAGAGCGCTCGGGGCCGACTACAGGCAAGTCTACCCCGCATCACTGAGAGTCACCTGTCGCGGATCCACCAAGATGTTCCACGACCCAGCCACGGTTGAGAAATACGTCCAGTCACTGAAGGATGCCCCTCGTGATGATAATGATGATGTGTGAGCATTAATCTGTAAGTCTGTCGGACTTTTAGTAGACTCTTAGTAGGTTTTGCTGTCATATAATGTATAAGCATTAAGCATTACACTTGATTTCTGTCTGTTACCTTTGTAGGATCATTATAAGCAATGCCTCCGGATTTCTCGGATAGATATCTTTCTTTTGTTGCTGGAGAAACCTTTCACTCGAGCTCCTCCAAGTTTAGGAGAAGGACAGTGTATATTTTATGCCAGTGTTTGGCAGAGGGTGCGTTAGACGCACTGTTTTTTGTTATGACCTTCATAATGTTCTGTTTCTGTTTTGTTTTATTTGGCTCACTTTGTTAGGGATTTCATTACAGGCAATGTGTTCAGGTAATATTTTAGTTCAGAACCCATGATCATGTCAGCCTTGAAGCTATGCACCTGGAACGTAAATGGTGTTCATACGCCTGTCAAACGGAAAAAGATTTTAACTTATCTTAAAAAGGAATGCGTTGACATAGCACTATTGCAAGAGACACATCTAAACGACAGTGAACATTTGAAATTACAACAAGGAGGTTTTGGACAGGTTTATTTTTCATCTTTTACTTCAAGGAGTAGAGGTGTGGCCATTCTAATTAAGAGAAATGTACCATTCAAACTTCTAGACTGTACAAAAGACAGAGCAGGTTGTTATGTGATTGTGAGAGGCATACTTTATGGGGAAGAAATTGCTATAATGAATATTTACAACCCACCTGGATACCCAAGCGACCTCCTCACTACTTCTTTCTCTAAGGTGATAGGTCTTAATGTCAGAAACACTTTTATTGGAGGAGACTTTAACTGCCATTTAAATCCTATTGTAGACAAATCTCCACCTGGTAAATTATCACTTTCACCCCAAGCTAAAAGGGTCACAGCACTCTGTGAAGACCTAGACTATACAGATGTGTGGAGAGCCCAACATGTAGCTGAGAGAGAATATACCTTTTTCTCAAATGTTTACAAATCCTATACCAGGATTGATTATTTCTTTCTCCCGAGAACCCTACTGTCGTCAGTTATATCCAGTGCTATAGGAAATATAATTATTTCTGATCATGCTGCTGTGTTCATACAATATGATTTAGGGAACCCAGTCAACCAAACCAAACACTGGAAATTCAACCCTTCTATCCTAACTGACAACAATTTTTTATCTTACTTTAGAGAAGAATTTCACTCGTTTTTATCTGTTAATTCAGCCTCCACCAGTGATTCTTCATTATTATGGGAAACGTCTAAAGCCTTCTCCAGAGGTATTATTATATCTTATATGTCCACTAAGAGGCGAAGACAGGATGGACAAAGGAAAATTTTAGAATCTAAACTGAAGTATGCAGAGAAAGAATATGTAAAAAACTCGTCTGTACAGAAACTTAAAGAGATCTCTGCAATTAGGTGCGCTTTAAATCTGTTATGGACTAAGGATGCGGAAGGTAAAATCAGACTTGCCAAACAAAAAATGTACGAACATGGAGATAAAGCTGGGAGATATCTATCATATTTGACGAAGAAAAAGGCTGATTCACGAATTATCTCTTCAGTCATAGACAGTCAGGGTAAACAGACTTTTAATACTGTGGCCATTAATAAGGCTTTTAAAACCTACTATGAAAACTTGTATAAATCTGAACTATATAATGATACAACTGACAAAATGAACAATTTTTTCTCCTCTCTTAACCTTCCTAGCTTATCTGATGCCCAGAAAGCATGTCTTGAAGCTCCCATATCTAAGACAGAGTTGCTCAATGCTATTAAAGGGTTACAATCTGGTAAAGCGCCAGGTCCAGATGGATTCAGTAGCGAATTCTACAAAGAGTTCTGTGATTTACTGGCCGACCCACTTCTAGACATGTTTAATGACTCTTTTAAGAAAGGTGTTTTACCACAGTCTTTGAGAGAAGCGCACATCTCTCTCATTTTAAAAAAAGGGAAAATCCCTGAAGATTGTGCATCATACAGGCCTATTTCCTTATTGAATGCTGATCTAAAACTTCTCTCCAAAATATTAGCAACAAGACTGGAAGGCGTACTCCCTGTTCTTATAAATGCCGACCAAACTGGATTCATTAAGGGTCGTAATTCATACAATAATATGCGCAGATTACTGAACACAATTCAGGTTTTTCAACAGCAGTCTTTGAATGGTCTGGTGCTTTCTCTGGATGCCGAGAAGGCGTTTGACCGTGTAGAGATGCCATACCTGTTTTTTACACTTTACAAATTTGGCCTAAGTGAAAATTTTGTAACCTGGATTAAACTACTTTATACAAATCCCCTGTCAGCAGTGCTTACAAATGGGTTGCAATCTTCTAACTTTGAAATTTTTAGAGGTACAAGGCAAGGGTGTCCTCTATCGCCCCTGCTCTTCGCCTTGGCAATTGAGCCACTTGCTGAAGCTATTAGGACTAATGAAAACATACATGGTCTCACTATGGCCACTAGACAACACAAGATTACTCTTTATGCTGACGATGTCTTGATTGTTGTGACTGAACCTGAGGTATCTATCCCAGCCCTTATTGAGACCATTAATGAGTTCAGTATTTTCTCTGGTTACAGAATAAATTATGGTAAATCGGAAGTGATGCCATTAGGTTGCCTGAAACAGATACCTAAAACCCCATCCCCCTTCCCGTTTAAATGGTCCCCAGAAGGCTTTGTCTATTTGGGAATACGTGTAACACCCTCGTTTGATCAGCTTTACAAAGCAAATTTCCCACCCATATTTGAGCGTATAAGACTAGACCTAGAGAGATGGAATACTCTTCCAATTTCCTGGTTAGGTCGTGTCGCACTCCTAAAAATGAACATTCTCCCTAGGCTACTTTACCCCATACAAATGATCCCAGTCGTGTTCCTCCATAAGACTATTAAACAGTTAAATAGTTGGTTTAGCTCCTTTATATGGTCTAAGAGGAGACCACGCCTGAAAATAGCTACGCTATGTCTTCCATCCTCAGAGGGGGGTCTCGACCTCCCGGACATTAGAAAATTTCAGCTCAGTGTTCATTTGCGTACCATAGCTGACTGGGTGCATAATAAATCCACGTCTCTCTGGATGGATGTAGAAAGTTCAATGTCTAAATATCCTTTGGATAATCTTCTGTTTATTAGAAAAAATACATCTTTGAAATCTGCTTGTACTAACCCTATTACGATCTCCACAGTTAAGGCATGGCATGCCATCAGAAAATTAGAGGGCAGATCTCGATTCACGTCTGTATTCACTCCGATATGCGACAATCCTGACTTCCTCCCTGGGCTAATGGACAATAACTTCCAGATTTGGGTAAACAAAGGAATATCTACTTTACGCAACCTACTGGAAGGCCCCACCATGATGTCTTTTAGTCAGCTGAAGGGGAAATATGATATCCAACAACAAGACTTCTTTCGGTATTTGCAAGTGAGAAATTTTATCACTAGGGATACCTCAATCCTTCAGTGTCAGGATGTCTCACACCTAGAGAGGCAGCTCTTTTGGCTAAAGTCTGGCGGTTCTATTAGCCTGTTTTATAATATTCTTAAAGAGTATAACATCGCAAACACCTCCTCTCTGAAGGGCTTATGGGAAAGAGAGCTTAATGTTAAGATAACAGATGATGACTGGAATGACGCTTGGAAAAATGCAAAAACACTGAATGTCTGTAACCGAGTGAGAGCTATGCAGCTAAAGCTCCTACACAGGGTTCATATATCTCCCTCTCAGCGCCACAAATACAGCCCTAATACATCTCCACTGTGCCCCAAGTGTAAGACAGAAACTGGTAGTCTGACACATTGTTTATGGTATTGTAGAGAGATACAGACGTTTTGGCAGATTATAGGGCAGGAAATTAATAAGATTCTGTCTATTAATAGTAATAATAACCCTTTATACCTGCTACTCGGTATATCTGACATGTCCATCACTGACAAATTTAGAAGAAAACTTTTTCAGACACTTGCTTTCTGTGCTAGAAAGAGCATTCTTTTGAATTGGATCACAGATAAAGTTCCGTCTAAGACTCAGTGGCAAAGGGTTGTATTTGAATATGTTGTGTTGGACTTTTTGACATGTAAACTTCACAGTAATGATGATGCTTTTCGTAAAACATGGGAACCCTTTTTGTCGCATTTTGGTTTGAATATTTCCACTATTCTCACAAGAGGGTTTGTATCGTAGCTCTGAATGCTCTACCTCAAAAGGGACACTTTTATTTCTGTATTCCTTTTATTTTACTTATTTGTTTTGAATGTTTTCTCCTTTGTATAAGATGTGACCCCTGAATCTTCTGCCTGTATGAATTTGAATTTGAACTTGGATTTGAATATGTAAGTGAGCCAAATGTTTGTTTGTTTGACTGTTTTGTTTAGTGTTCTTGTCTTACCTGTTGAAAAACTAATAAACATATATTTAAAAAAAAAAAAAAAAAAACAAAAGGCCAAAAGAAAACTGTTGCCTCATGAACCACCAACCTCATGAAAACAGAGAGCAGAATGGAGCAAAGATAGAAAGCACTAACATATACATATATATATATATATATATATATATTATAATTATACATAATTATTATTTTATATATATATATATATACATATATATAATTATAATATATAATATATATATACATAATTATAATATATATATATATATATATATATATATATAATCAAAGAGAAAACCACCGTTTACTTCAAACGTTACAACTTATTGCCCGCCTGTGATTTTAAGATGTACTGAAGCACAATGAGTGAGTGAGCATCGAGAATATTGAACACCTAGAAGCCGATTACTCCCATATATCTGGACTTGTGTATACAGAGCAAGCTAAATCATGTTTAATTTTTGTTCCAACTGTATCATACGTCTTCATGCTGCTTGTCCCTGCCATATATTCATTTCAAAAGCAATAAAACTTATCTGAAAACTCCTGTCTCAGCTGCGGGTGGGATATTAGACTTTCATTTCATTTCTCTTCCGGTCTCATCTTTTAGCAGAGCTCTTGTTATGCAGCTGCCTGGAGATCCGGTGTCCACAATGCCTCCTCTTAAAAGAGAGGATGATATATCTTAATATCTTCCAATGTTCTCGGCATCAATGTGGCAAGACGACTGTATTTCATCTGTATTTTTGATGTCACTTGATGACAGAATAACTACTGTGCGAGATTGGTTTTATTTTCCTTTCGGGGGGCCCTTCGGGGAGTCTCCATCAGCAGCATTGCAAGCGAGCGCAGTCAGCTATCAGAGTTGAGGATGACACTTCAGACACCCAAACTGATTTTGCAGTATATACACTGAGATGACATTATTGATTACTTCAGATTTTACAACGTGTGTCACAGATGAAGCTTATAGTTTTTATGTGCCGGAGTCCACTGCTGAAGAAATACAACCTAGTAAAAGCGAGGGTTCATGTCTGTATCAGGCCAGTAAGAGAATTGTTCTCGGTTTTATGTTGTAACTTTCTGACGTGAACAAATAACAACTGTAGGATGTGTCTGTTTTAAACTCCTTACACTCCTCAGCTTTTATGCTGTATTGGGTTGGCCAGTGCATCCCATTAATTACTAAGGCTTCCGGTGGCTTGCTTTTATCTAATTTGCCCCATCACAACAGCCATAACACTGCTTTAATTGTGCACCGTCCGGTGACAGGCATGCAGTTCTTGGAAGGCTGACAGACCTCCGCACCACTCCATGCAGCAGCTAGAGCTGCAGAAGATCAAATCGGATTCAATCATAAAGAAAATGTACCTGCGTTGGATAAAAATCTGTTGAACTGTGTGATTTTCAATGTACTTTCATACATTAAATCATGTAAAATTGCCCAAATGGGAACAATTACTGCCACACAGTGGCACTGGACAGCTGAGTGTATCCTTGGGGTAGAGGTAGAAAGGGAGGAAGACAGACTAAAGGAGGAATGCCTCTTGCCACCTTAAGGACAACATTATTAATCAGTGGAAGACTGAGGGAGTCATGCACTGCCGAATGTTGTTTTTCTTCCTCCCATCAGTGGCCACCGTATCTCTATGTATGTATCTCACTTTTAACCAGTCTCAATCACTCTTTCTTGGGGTCTAGCAGGGAGGCCTTTGGTCCCACAGAGGAAAGGATCATTGTTCCAGAGTGTGTGTGTGTGTGTGAGTGAGAGAGAGAGAGAGTGGTGTAAGAGGTGTGATGCCATAATAAAAACATTAGCAGGGAGGTAAGGGCGGAAGGGCTTAGGTTGGATTAAATACAATGTCAAGAGGCAGCAATGAACTGGAGGAAGATTAGAATTTTTTTTTTATTATTATTTCCAGTTCCTTGCTAATTTATTTTACGTACTTATCCTTCTCCAGTCTTGTATATTGTGCTTCTTTTTCTTCTAACAAGCTGTCCTGTCCACTTGATTCAGCCTCCCTTTTCCATGCCTCACTCCTTCCTGTATACTGACGCGCAGCAGGCAAACTAAATACATTGATTGCCAAAAAAAAAAAAAAGAACAAATAAGCAGGAGATTATATTCCCATTAAAATCTTGGCTGCTCTCGTCGTTATTGACACAGCAGAGATCCTTGCTCCTCGAGGGCAAACAGCAGAACTCGTCTGAATATGCACGAGCACACGTGCAGTATAAGGATGGAGTTGGGTTTAAACGTCGACCCGCGGCTCTGTTTCAACAACACATCCGTCTACCTATACACGGAAGATCTGGTGCTGAATGAGGTGGGCTCTCCTGACAGGCTCACTATCCCCATGTGTAAGTTATGAGAGCATATATCAAAGCAGCTGAAGCTCCCTTTGGATCACAGAGCCAAGCTGTGTTACACAGACAGCTGTGTCTACATATGCACACTGAGACAGTGTGATGGGAGTAAATATACCCAGCAGGCGCACGCATGAAACTCGCTCCGAAGACACACAAAAAAAGAAGTGGAGGACACAAAATTACACATAAAGTACTTACAAGCACAAACACACATGGCGTTCAGAGCCAGCAGAATTCACCATGAAATGGAACGGATGAGCTGCTGTTCCAGACAAGGGTGTCGCAGCATGTGCACGAGTACTCATGCATTTGCATGTGTGGGGACTTGCTTATGCAACAGAAAACACAAGAGAGCAAAGCAAAGAGACTACCATCCTTATTTAGTGTGGCACGATGCTGTGAGCAGGAGGTTGTTGCATTACTGATTTCAAAGATGAACCAAAAGCCATTAAACACTACAAAAGTCGGCAATTTTAAAACAGCCCCGTCTTTGGATTTAATGAAAAAAAAAGAAATGTTACTGGGATAAACACAAAACATCACAGAGCAAAGATGACAGGCGCTATCTTATAAAAAGCTGCTGCTTCCCTAATGGTCTCCTGGATCTATTTGTAAGCAGCTGGGCATTTAAAAGATGCTCAAGCTGCTCAAAATATCACGTTTTACTTAACCCGACCAAACCACATGACGTTTTTTTTTTTTTATTGTTAGATAAATAAAAAGGGTCGTCTGCTGCTTCTGTCCCATTGCAGCTTTTATAATAACAATTAGCATGGAATCAACATCTGTTGTTTATCATGGACGAGTCAACTCTCTGTAAGCAGTGACATTGTGAGGTTTGTTGTGGAAATGCTTCGAAAAAGTTTTGGAAATTAGCTTTTTTCTGCTAGTGTGTAACCGGTTGTATATGACAGTAGATTTTGGTTTGGTATCAGTTTTTTTGGTATTTCTTGCAAAGCTTTGAGTCATTTCCCCCGCTCCGGTATGAATCATTCCCCACAAAGATGTAAACCGGAATGGTCGAGCACGTCTCTGAAGAATAGAGTGGTACTTCTCCTTGGTCAGGGTGTAGTTATTTCGGTGCAGGCGTCCATCTCCAGTCTTAACTATTGTCACCACAATGTTTCCCTGTCAGTTTGATACACTGCTGTGTGATTCTGTTGCCTGTTCTCCTAACATACTGCCATAAATCTTGGACGCTTTAGGACACAGGCCACCTTTTTTTTCCCACTCATTCACTGAAAAATGTTGGTATTTCTAAACCCACCCTGAACACTTGAACTTTGCCTCTCTCGATCTCAAGTAACAGAGATTGATGCACTGATCTTCTGATGGTCATGCACTGATGAAGACGTGGTTACTCGCATCTGTCTGATTGCGCTCGGCATGCGGCGGATTCACTTTCTGCAAAGTGGTTTAATAGAAACCTTTAGCCGGGTTATTACTGATTAATAATAACACTTAAGGATAAGGATTGCTGATACAGTACATGACGTTTTGGTAGTGATGGTTTTCATTATGGTCTGAGTCATGGATCCCACTGTACATGCATCAATCTGTTTAAATATTGTATTCACTAAATGTGATTATCTCAAGAATCCTGCAAGCACTCTCAGTCTTCATTGATATAAGCACATGTTAATTCCTTTGCACACATGCAGCCATTACTGATTGTCATTTGTTTTATGAGCAATAACAATGCACTTATTTTTTTTTATTTTAGCAACTTACAGGCTGTCAAGTTTTTAATTAAAAAACACATTAAAACTTAAGAATATTTTAGACTTTTGCATTTCATTTTGTATATCAGTGATGGGATCTGCTTAAGAGAATAGGGTGTTATCGGGGGGAATCAAATCTTCTTTCCTTTGATGGACACACCATGTGGCCAATAACAAATGGAACATTTATGAAAACACTGATCAAAAAAAACTGCTTACAAGCCATTCAATTGCTAAGTTAGGCTAAAATGGAAGGCTCTGAGTGAGATTAAGTGAACAGCCATTTGGGAGCCGGAAAGAACCGGCTCTTCTAAGGGAGCCGAGCCAAAAGAGCCGGACTTCACGAGTGCATTTTTCTGGAGTCAATGTCTGAGTGCACATGAGTCAGAGTTTTCACAGGAAAAAAAGAAAAAAATGCTCCACTGAGAAGCGGCCCTGTGCTCAGACTGTGAGCTACAGAGTGCAGCACAAGAGTACTTATTGTGTCCGACGTGAACCTGACGCAGTTAATAGAAGTTGCACTAACTTTTAACGTTTTCCTGTCTCTGACAAACATCGGTGTGGTTGTGCATGAGTGACATAATCTATACAATGCAAAGAAACATCAGACGTCACAGCTTCCCTATCTGATCACACAGCAGCTGCTTTGTGCAACACTGGCGGTGCAGGGCCAAAGTACAATATATTATGGTACGCTGCATATTAAGCCACGTGTCATGATAGATATTATATACCTAGAATCTTGCAAACACACAGAACTGTATCGTGATAATATGTGTGTCTCCTAATCAGTGAAGGGCTGAGGTTGACAACATAACGTATCGATCACAGAGTCCCACACCATGGCACCAGGGGAGTTCCCAGCCAGGCGGGGACGGCCGACAGGTTCCCAGAGTGAAAGACACTGCACACATCCCTGTCTCATTTAGGGGGTGCTCAAAGGCCCCATCAGCTCTACGTTTTATCATCCTCTTATCACACCTCACAGGCCAAAGACTCATTTGTAAAAAAAAAGGGACACCTCAGAGTCTTACGGTTTCCGTCGTCACAGTCGTGTCTGCTGGGAACAGTGTCATGTCGACAGCTGTTTTCACACTGAAAGTGCAGATCGGCGCCGTGGAAGAGAGGTCAGGTCACTTTCTGCCAGATATGCTATTGAAAGCCCACACAAGTTTCAACTCAGACGACCTTAAATCTAACGGTAATTGATGAAAAATCAATGGTGTAAGGACTTATTTTTTGATTAAATGTGACAAGGCAGACTCAACAGTCACTCTCATAACTCCTTCACTTGGATTTAAAAGGACAATACTCCCTCAAGTCTCTCTCTTAAGTCTTCTTGAGAAGAACAGGAAATTAAATGTGCAATACATGTTGGAATTCATATAGCCACATCACTCCATAGTTCACCGACTATGACAGTGCTCTACTCTCTAAAACATCACGAAATACACTTGATCTTATGTACACTTGAATTATTCCATGTAGGAGAGCGCACAGAAACTGAGAAAAAAAACAAAAAAAAACCTATAAAAGCCTTATAACCATGCACTCGCTCTCTCCGCCTCCTATACTTCAACACACTTCAAAGCAGAGAAAGTGCCCATCTGCCTGGGTGTATCACTGTCTTCTAACCTTGTGGTCCCCACAGAGAGATAACCACGTGTCGCTCTAAACACCCCCAGACAGGCCCTTATCCCTCTGGCTTAATGTCCTTGCGGCTAAGGGTAATGCAGAGAGATGGATGGCTCCGACCTATCCCTCCACGCCAGGGTCCCTGGCTGTGAGATTGCATGCCTGATACTATCCTCCATCTCTCTGTCTGTGACAACCAAACTCCAGCTTGCGCCCCCCCCCACACACACACACACCTCGCCTTTCCACCAACCCCTCAGATCGATGCGGCTCACTGATGTGCCGTCCGTCAAATCCATGGGCTAAGCAATCCAGCACCTTCCCATAAGGAGTGATGTGTGCGAGACAGTGCATGAAATCAAGGTAACAAACACACATACGCACACCTATATGTGCTCCCCCAGTTCCTGAAATGGATCACTCAATCCGGTGCCAAACGATGAGCATTTTTCCTGGGTGTTGTGCCATCTTTCTCCCCGCCTCTCCTCCTTTTTTCCCTCCTGCTCTCTCTCTCTACTCACATCCTTGACATGTCATGATCAAACGGGTGCTTTTAGAGTTCAGTGGTTGACCTGGACTCCAGGAGGCTGCCACTCCATCACATCCCCCTTCTTTCAACTTGCATTCTTTTATCACTTCATCCCTCCATCACCCCTTGCATCACCCTCCCCCCTACATCACCTTACATCCTTTTTCTCCATCAACAAATCTGGCCATTTCTCTTCCACTAGGGATGGATAGTTTCCATATCATTCACCTTTGTGTGAACAAGAGCCTGCCGCTGTAGTCTGTGGAGTAGGAGTCTGTGCTCCGGAGACGTGTGGACAGAAATCAAGCCGGACTGTAGATCAGTTTACACTACTTTACAATCCTAAAAATGTGGATTCATCTCCAACAACTACAGGAGTCTGGTGTAAAGTCACTAGTCACTCGTGTGTGTGTGTGTGTGTGTGTGTGTGTGTGTGTACTTTTTTGTAGTGGAGATGCAACCTAAACCGTGCCGTGCCGAGGCAAGTGAGGGGTGAGTAGAGCCGGTGGAAATAATGGCAATAGTGAAATGGAAGTGTGGCCACAATGCTTAATTACTCAACTTAAACATTTCCATAGACTGTTTTTCAGTTTGCAACAAAACATATTGAATTATTGACTTGACTAAACCGAAATATGACGAAGAAATGAAATGAAGTGTGTGAATTTAGTTAAAATTCTCCTCTAATTTCACTAGTGTTTGCCAATGAATGTTCTCTGAACCTCTAATTTTTACAGGAACATTGAGGTTTAAGTTTACTCCCACTCTACTTCCACAGATAATCCTCAATACTTAGAAAGAAAATAGTCATTTCACCCTGTTTTTTTTTAACTCAAAGTTTGCGCAGATGACAAAACCTAATAAAAGGCTGCTTTATTTATTACCAGGGACATTTATGACGAATGCGGCTTTACGAGTCGGTGTGAGATACCGCATTTAATGATATGATGCACATGGCAGGGAGCCCCGTTTAAACTCGGCCCTGCATATGGTGGAGGAGACGCACCGTGGTTACAGGCTTCCAGTTGACCGTGGGTGGCTATAGGTAGGGGGAACCGGTTCACTGGTGTAAAAGTGGGGGCCCTATATGCGCAATAAAACAGATATTTACTGTGAATCTTTGGCAGCCAGGGGAGCGATAAACATCACAAAACACAGTCAGCTGCTGCTTTAATAGTGCCTACGCATCTGTTCTCCTCCTGAGGAGAAAGGCAGCATCGAAGCAGAGGGGAGAGAAATGGGCCAATTTATGGCTTCCTCTGCACTGTAGATACATTGTAGGACATTGTAGATGGGATCCATTGTGTGTCTGATTGGACAAGGGGGAGTGACGGATTCAATGTATTCATATTTTAACGTGGTCAAACCTTGAGTGTAGTGTATATTTATCCATAAATATGCACTGATGAATCCTGAAGGGAGCGGATGTTGAATTTGTGCACCAGTGTCACCAAAGTCGATGGAGAAAAATCCCCAGTTTAACATCACACAAGGGTCACAGAGTTCAATTCTTTGTTCAGACTTATTGAGCGACATAAGCAGCTCCCGTGTCCTTTCAAGCTAAAAACACAAGTTATATGGACTTCGGTGCAGGAGCGCGAGTGGTTTACAAACATTATCTTCCAGTTGGAAATGGCTGTTGAGCGGCAAGACAGAGTGCCAAATAGATTTTTTTTTTTTTTTTGATTTATGAAACTTCAGCAGGCATTTATTTTATTAGGTGTGAGCCGTTTGTAAAGTGGCCAAAACCTAACAAACTGAGACACACATGCATTGCTAAATGAAACACTTTATATTCTCATTCCACAGCACAATTGCAACCCAACATATACACCACTGCATGCAAACCAGCAACCCTGTAGCACACAGGTACTGTGGCTTAAATGTGGTTTGACAAGTAAGTTTAAAGGCAGGCTGGGACATGCAGTTACAAATGTCTGTATCAACAACGAAATAAAGCATCGTTAGCAAGGGGTCCCCTGAAATATGAAACAGGAATGAAGAGGAGGCTCACTTACTGGACCAACTGTGGCCGTCCAACATGTTGCGTTTCCTCCAGGATCTACAAAGGTTGAATAAAAAAGCTTTAACCATGTGCATCGGTGTGGTACGATTGTGTCACGGTGTGTGTCTAATCAGGACAACTCACCTCACTTGGTCTCACCTCAGCAGTGCCAGGTGGACATGAACTGTGTTGTATTACCTAGAGCTGAAACGATGAATCGATGAATCGATTATTAATCGATTACTAAATTAATCGACAACTATTTTGATAATCGATTCATCGGTTTGAAGCTTTTTTCATGATTAAAACAAGATTTCTGATTGTTTAAGCTTCTTAAATGTGAATATTTTCTTAATTCCTTTGCTCTGGATAACAAGTTAATCATTAAAAGTCAATCATTTTGGTTTGTGGACAAAACAAGACATTTGAGAACATCATCATTTCCAGGTTTGACGAACAGCGATCAACATTTTTTATGGTTTTGTGATATTTTAAGGACCAAACGATTCAGCGATTAATCAAGAAAAGAAGTAGGAATGAGTAGGAATGAGTAGGAACACAAGTAGACGTAGCTACTGACATCAAATGACAGTTCACTACTATAAGTGAGCTGCAGAAATCATTTTTTTCAATTTGCAGTAGGTAGGGAGAGAAAGTGGTCACTTGGTGGCAACGGTAAGCGAGTGACCTCGGCACAGAGTCGGTGCCCTGCAATCACTGATAAACATCCCTCATAGCAAAGGCAAGATCAGCACCCAGGGATGGGCAATGAGATTTTATCAAGGGCTGAGAATTTCAGAGGTCCATTTACTTAGCAGTGGAATGGTTAGAGCCATGTGGAGAATGTACTGAGAGTAGGGATCAAATGAAGTGCACGGGGAGCTCATACCGTGGAAGAGTACAGGTATTTGTCTAAACCAGCGGACCTTAAAAGCTGAGGCACCGCAGAGAAGACGACGCTGAGATCTCGTCCTGACCTTAAACAATTGTCCACCACCATCTTGTGAGTGTTGCTGGCTGGAAATCGCTGATCATGACGACACTGTGAATGTGTTTGTTTTACAATCGAACCCATAATGAGTGAAGTCATGATGGCACAGAGTCTGTACACTGCCACAGCAAGTGACGGATTATGTCGACTCACCAGTGGAGGCTTGTCGATGAGGGCACCTCCGCAACCTGGTTCCACACTAGTCTCCATCCCTCACTGGGGGTAGTGATTTTCTGTGACTTTTTCTGGTACCGACGCGGAAGTTGAGCATTGGAGGAGCCTTGCTGAGAGAAAGGGAGAGACAGAGATGAAGAACAGAATGAAGATGGATAAAAGAAAATTCAGTTTGTTGGCTAAAAACAATTCGGGCACTGCGGGATAAGCCACACATGAAATAAATGAGTTTGCGCCCACCCAGGCTCACATCATCAAACATTTGCTGTTCCCACCCTCATATATCAGTGATTCCCACAGACTGCGACTCAAAGATGGAGATATTATTTGAGACAGAAAAAAAAATTAGAAAGAGAATTTATAAAAAAAAGCACATGCATAAAACGATACTGTACTGTATCTCCAAACAATGCCGGGTTTATCCTTTCAAAATAATCAATATATCAATAAAGTGTTAGCGTCGATAAACAGCAGCCTATAACATTTCTGTAACTTACATAAAAGGCAATAAAAGTTGTCATGCACACATTTGGATTTATATTTTTCATATGGTCAGATCATTTGTCATGTGGCTCCCTCTCTCTCTATATATATGATAGTACATGAAGAATCAGTTTTAAATAAGCTTCATTTTAACGTGGAAGTCATACCTTTTTGCGGGAAAGCAATATCAAGCGAACACTGCACCGAGCAGAGTGCATTCATTTAGGTAAATGCCCTGGTGTGATGCACCTGTAGGGTGATTTGGCGCCTCCCGCTGGTGATACATGGTTACATCACCTCTGAAAACTAACTGCAGAGTCGCTGCCGATTCACACAGAAAATAGCCATACATGATATAACGTTTACTATAAGTACAGACTCAACGAAATGCCAAGACTCTTTAGATCAAGGCTGCGCATCATTGGCCCTGGCAAATACTTCACAATAAAAGCCCTGTTGATTCAGTCAATAGACGTTCTTATACTGTTAAAATATATACATTCCATTATCCCTGTTGACTTCCTGGGTGTTTGTGGCTTTTTTAAAGTAAATATACAAGGCTTGAAGCATCCAATTATTGCCAGGGACTGTCAGTGGACCTGCAGTGTGACGGGAAGTTCAAATGAAACAAATACAGCATAGTAGAACAAAGACATCTTTTTTTCTTTCCTTTTTTTTAATCTGTGACCATATGCATTGTAAGGATCACCAAGACATCAGCGTGCAGCTTAGGTACTGTGATATGCCTGCTTTCTTTTCTGTACTGCACTAACAAGACATGAAGCTGAACTATAAAATACAGAGATGCGTCTCATCTTTGAAGAACCGACCGGGAGTACAACCGTCCAATCGCGGCTTCTGATCACTGCACGCTTTCATGTAAATGCGAGTCGTTCCTTTGCGAAGTGCCCACTGGGAAAATAAAACACTGTAACATAATGCCAAAAGATTTAGGGATGAAATAGTATCCATTTACTCATCAAAACTGGCATAAATGTCTCAGCCGGGGCAAATTGCGCAGTCATTAAATCATCTGCCTGCGATGGAAACTATCAAATAAAAGTTTTTAAAAATGTTTTCAAATCACCATAAATCCATCTCTCCCTTTCAAAATAATGCAGCGCTGTGGCCAAAACAGACAAGTGGCAAGCTCGCCCCCCCCCCCCCGCATGCATCGTCAAGGTTACGGCCGAGCCATTTGTTGCGCGTTAGGTAATTGACTCTTAGATGAGGGATAAGCATGATTTATGGACAAAGAGAATACATATTCCTCCATATTTCAGTGACGATTAATAGCCGGATAGGCCCGAGTGATGGCCGTTTTATCTGATTGTACGTCATGCAAAGTAGTCGATCAAGTTCATGCAATCAGTCACACCTCGTCCCCGGGGGGAAAATGACAAGGATGAGAGGCAGGGGGCTTCTCTCGCTGACTCTCACGCCGCGCGTAAAGCTCTTTGCGGTTACTATATCAGAGCTGGGAAAGCCGCGGGCCACCCTAAATCACACACGCCCTGAGCATATGCTGACCAGGTGCTGGGATTTATTAACTGTATGAGGGACGCACACCTGATACATGTCATGTGCAGGAAGAGTCCGCTCTGAAGCCCCTCATCAAAGACACGCTTGACCTTTTCATGTGGTTATTTTGGTTTTCTGATCTTTTCCCGTAGCTTATTGGCAATTTTAAAATCTTCAAATTGATGTTACATTTAGTCAGCAGGCACAGGCGGCGATTTCTCATTGCTTACATCATTTCTTTTGGAGTGGCCAATTCACCCCCCCCCCCCCACACTCCCCGTGCGCCGCAGTAAGGCGAATATCGAGCCCTCTCCCTCCAAGAAACTCAGTATTTAATTTGACCATAAGTAACTGACAAGGAGAAAACCTTAACTCCCTGTTGACCTTTTGAATGCAGATGCCTAATACTTGCTCAGACACTGTGTGTGTGTGTGTGTGTGTGTGTGGTCCTATCAATTATTAATTCTCCATATCTAATTCAGGACCCAGCGCCGAGCTCTTGTTGTAATGGGAAAGAAATGGAACTGTAGGTACAGCAGATGCTGGCGTCCCTGCTGAAAAGATTTAGTCCAGATTCCGGCTGTCTTCTCTGGTTCGGCAGTGGACGACTGGCGGGCACCGCTTCCAGGTTCTATCATTTCCCACGTCTCCCATGATTATGCAGACGGAGCTCCATAAAATGAAAAGCAATCAGAAATGCACTCATTGTATTGAGAAACCTTCAAATGAGCGGTCGAGACCTCTATACATACAGTACATACGTGCGGTCCCTTTTTTTTTGTGTTACTTATACTACAACACACGAACCATACAATATAAAACCAAAAAAAGAATAATTAGAATACAGCCAAACAACTGCCGACATGTGCTTTCGAGAAACAGCCACTGACTTCAAGAGCACCAGTGATTTCATTTTAATAACACCTTTTACATTACATTACATGTCATTTAGCAGACGCTTTTATCCAAAGCGACTTACAATAAGTGCATTTAAACATTTGGGTACAAATAAGTGCTAGAAGTAAGTAAGAGCTTCAAGTAAATCAAACTATGAAGTGCTAGTCATAAGTGCGATACATTTTTTTTTTTTTTTTTTTTTTTTTTTTTTTTGTCGTCGTCGTTATCGTCTTAGTCGAGGTAGAGTCGGAAGAAATGTGTTTTTAGTCGGCGGCGGAAGATGTGGAGGCTTTCCGCTGTCCGGATGTCGATGGGGAGCTCGTTCCACCATTTGGGAGCGAGGACAGTGAACAGTCTGGAGTTCTGTAAATGCCTCTGCGATCCTGTCAGTGAGGGGGCAGCGAGCCGGTTTGCCAATGCAGAGCGAAGTGGGCGGGCTGGGGTGTAGGTTTTGATCATGTCCTGGATGTAGGCTGGACCGGATCCGTTTGTAGCATGGAACGCAAGCACTAGAGTCTTGAAGCGGATGCGAGCAGCTACAGGAAGCCAGTGAAGGGAGCGGAGGAGAGGTGTAGTGTGGGAGAATTTTGGTAAGTTGAAGACCAGTCGAGCTGCTGCATTCTGGTGTGTCTTAATACATCTGAGGCTGGAGCTCTCTCCAATTATTTGTGAAATAAACCATTATCTTGTATCTGGCCTTCTCTGTTTCTGTCCATACCCTTGACACATTGTTCTTTTCCCCCCCTCGCTACCATTGTCTGGAGCGCACTGTGCAATTCCAAGATGCAGTACTCAAAAATTCAATTTCCCCAAATCAGACGTATCCATAATGGATACTCCCGCTCGTAACCCCCCCCCCCCCCCCCCCCCCCCCCCCCACACACACACACACACACACACACCCCGGTATTCTATCAAAAGTCTCACTGCTCATTTTTTATGGCAAACCAATTCCCTTCTCACCAATGAAAATGATTACAATATGTCTTCTTTTTTAAAAAGCAGACACCGCTGCTCTCGGGTGACGTGGTGAGTAATTAGAGGATTCACACTATATTTCCTCTGCCATTAGTGTGAGCGTTAAAGACGAGCAGCATCATGAAAAGTGGACCCACTTGCTATAACTGCTGTGTGCAAATAATGGGACATAGATTCCCACATGTCCAGATTGGATTCAGACCATTTCGTAGAATACACAGTAGCCTTTGGCTCCTGTTAAGTTGATGTACGCTCCCACATGTTGGAAGCCAGAGCTGTAAATCAAGGAACATGTCTGGAAAGAGTTGCATTAGCCTGGCAAGGCAATCGTCAGTAAAGGGTGAAATTAGGTAAAGAATCTGCCAAAGGGAAACCTCTAAGGATTTTTTTTTTTTTCCTTGTTTTGCCCTTGTATGACACAAACTTCAATAATCTTTAGCGTCAACTCAGTTTTGCATAGTAAATACAAGACAAGACATCAGAGGGACATACATGATACCAACAATAATATAAAAGAGCTGAAAAAAGGAGTTATACAACTTTATAGGTGCAAAATCAACAGGAGTGTAAAAAAAAACAATGTACAAAATGAACCCTTTAACACCAAGAGTGCACTTTGCATTACTGACGGTTTGTGCTGTCAGATAAATTGAAATGGTTTCTGAAAGCGGAGAAGTTGCAAGTCAAAGCCATAATGTGGTTATTACGGTAATTTCACTCACGCTGTTGCAGGAAGCCGGCAAATCTGCATCTTTTTAGCCAGAGAGGAGAGAGTTAGACAAACGACTCAAACAAATGTTACTTTAAATGTCTTTTATACGGTGTAAATTCCAAATTGAACGTTTTTGTTGGTTTTTGTCTCATTTTAAATTGTTAACACACTATTTTAACATGCAGTAAATTGTGAATAACTGACAGATATTGAAAGTTTATCTGGAAAAATGGACAAAAGCACTTACCCACAGGACATTTTCTGGCTCTTTTATGGTTACATTTTGTGGATGAAGTTCTGAGTCGGCTATGTCTGAGAAGAGTTGATATTGATGAACAGGTTGAGCAGATGGTTTCTTTTTATGAGATGTAATAGTGCCATGTGCAGGTAGTTGGTTGCAATTTGTTTTATCACCACAATCCACACATGGAAACGAGAAATGGGTTATCGGCCATCATCAGCAACTTGTGTTTCGTGTCGACGGACTGCTACACTCTGTTCTGTGCAAATCTGGAATATATAATAGAGCTAGAGATAATATGAGATATATGGGATCAGGTGTTGGGTTCTTTTTTCTTTTTATTCCGTAGAATGAATCAGCCCAAATCGAGTACTCCGCAGATCTATGACTGCAATTGTGTAATATTTTCTCTTTTGACAGTTAGTTTTGTTGCGCACATTCTTTAGTCACTTTATTGCTAAAATAAACTCCATCTCAGCCACCACCTGTCTGAGCTTTACCTGCATGGTGCTAATCACAGTTCATTTAGCCGTGAGACACTTGATGAAACTTTTGTTCTTCTTTCCACATATGCAGTAGTAGATACTCCAGACTGTAGTCCATCATCTGCTTTGTCCAAACACTGAAAAGAAGGTTAAACAGCTGTCCTGGCTGCGTCCAAAGATAAATCTACCAGCCCTTCTAAAAGTCGTTCATTTACCCCAGGAGTCATACAACCACTGAGCTGTGAAATGGCATTAAAGTTGTCATTTGTACTTTACATTCTTGCACAGTTTAAACTAACAAGATATGGGATTGTGTCCCCGTTTGAATTAATCTAAGCACATTTTTACAAATATATAAAGACCTGTACAATGCACAAGGAGCTATTTTGACATTTTCTCACTCTCTCCTCCTCTCTGGTGTTTTCTCTGTGGCTCACCACTGACAGGCTTCATATAAATGTTTTACTCTCCCAAGTAAATACTGCAGTGAGGAACATCACAACGAGACAGTACCAATATTGTTTTGTTTTTTTTATGTCCCAGGCATATAACCCGTCTATATGGTGTATATCAGCATAGATATAAAGCGAAGACGTGAACCGCGTACACGACGCACGAGCCACGGAGACACGGAGGCGTGTCCGACACAAACGCGGACGCGCGACTCCCTCGTGCTTCTCCTCGCACACTCGCTGACTGACAGTATATTCCAGCCCCAAACCCCCGGCGGACGTCATTTGCTGGGCCACGCGCCCACACATCAAGTTTCTAGTGTTTGCTGAAACAAGAAATGAGAGTCCACAAACCACTGACCACAGTGATGGACGGACAAATTGAAATTTACACCCGATGACGGCACTAAATTAAAGCTACGGTTCATCCTGAGGGGGCCAACGGCGATGAATTTACCAAACGTATTGGCAGGAAATCCAAATGTTGTTGAGACATAAAAGCACAAATGCCGGTCTCACGGTCACACAAAAGGGTTAAGAGACTGGAATCGCAGCAAGTTAATAGGATTTGTCAGTGGCGCTACGCTAACCATTAGAATTCCCATCCCTCCACCAAACGTCACTCTCCAGAATGTGTTTGGTGAGGTGGGAATGTCGCCTGGCAACACGAGATCGAAAAAACTGCCCCACTGGGTAATGTGGAGCAGACAGGCGTAACACGTGACGTAATCTGACTACAGTGCCATTCACAGCAGCTTTGAATAGTCTGAATGCTGAGCCTTTAAATGACAATCTATAGTTATGAGCTGCACCTGACAATTTATTTATTTATTTAAAAAAAAAAACCTGGGTGACCTGGCCAATAGGTATCAGATAGATTAGATTTAGGAGACAGTTTATAAAATATTTTTAACAAAAACAATCATGTAACAGTGTACAATGTTGGTACAATAAACTCAAAACACAGGCACCGTTCACTGGTTTCTCTTTGGCCCGAAGACACAGGTCTGACATCAGCATTTAACTGTTGCAAGTGTGTGTTTTTATTTTCATTTTTTCCGAACGCTTGTACGACTCTCAGCTCTCAGGCTCTGGCACTGTCACAGCTCAGGGCAGCAGCCGTGCCTTCAGGCTACCAAACAAAAGAAGCCCCATTTGATGCAGTATCCTGTCGACCGCTCTGCCACCGCACTGCTTCGCCCTCCCTTTCACTTGGCCTACCATGAGCGTTATGAGGGGAGACTTGACAATATCCACCTCTTCATGCTCCAATGGCTACAAAATAGATTTCACAGTGCAACTTAGCACTTAAGAGGAAGAGTATTCGGCTTGAATGGATCTGTACAGACTCCTACATGCATTATGATGGGCTTTTTTTTTTTGCTCGTTAAATTAATACTATGTGAATAATGCGGTTTAAGCACTGCATTGTCTACACAATATGGTCTGTGTGACTCATCCATCCATCTTCTGGTGGGGCACTGGTGCCAGTTCCAGCTGACATATAGAGTTAAAGGCGGGGTACACCCTGGACAGGTCGCCAGTCCATCACAGGGGCCACATAGAGACAAATAAAAAGATAATTCACTGTCACATTCACATCTATTGCCTAATCCCCAAATCTGCATGTTTTGAGAGTGTGGGAGAAAACCCACGTGTTAAAAAAAAAAAGATAATAGGTAGGAATACAGTGGTGAGAAGGGCTCAAGCAGATAATAATAGAGATACACATGTCTGTCTGTGTGTGTGTGTCTGAACAGAGCATCTGCTGCACCCAATGAAGAATAGAATATACTATTTGGGGACCCTTGCCAACCACTCAGTGAATCTGGTCCTGTTTTGTGAATGCAAGCTTTTGCTTTCTTAGAAATCATAAGCGTGTAACATCAGTGCTTCGCATCGGACATGATCGCACGGTACTGGGAACATTTAAAGTTTCCAAGTGTTCATACTTGGCTGGTCAGCTCTGGTTAATCCAGTTCACTTGTCCACTTCATCACAAGCCATGTGTCAGTGCAGTCTGAGCTTCTACAGAGGTCAAGCGCACATATACACACATTAGTGTGTATATGCAGATGACATTGTTTGGTAACAGTGACTCAGCCATTGTTTACAGTCTGTCCTCAGGGCTTAGCTGCTCCTCCGGGGGCCCGACTGGGCACCATAGAGACTTGCTGTGTGAAAGTGACAGACTGTGGCTTGCTGTTTAGCATGCTGACTTCAAGAGAAGAAAGGCAAGAATAGAAAATAGCACACCAGGAGTTTCGTGTCAAAGAGCATTATCACCGTGTCAGTTTTTTCTAATTTGGGCTTTTGGACTTTTGGTGTAATATTCCCCTGGAACATGGAATTCAATTTGTTTGTTTTTTTCTCTGCTTGTGTATTGTTTCTAGTATGACTTCCTGTTTTATAGCTTTGTGTCCTGCCCTTATGTGTTTTACTTGTGTTTCTTTAGATTCCACCTCTTTGTGTCTCCTGATGTCAGTTAATTTCCGATTGGTAAGTAAACTATTACTTCTAATGTTGGCTACGTGTGGCAACAGATAAACTAGCTTCTAAGATATTAAAATGTCCTAAGATTCCTCAAAGTAATACATTGTGTCGGACGTATTTGTCGTTTTCTTCGTCTTTAAAATCTTTAAAGCCATACAACCTTTCCTGCTGTGCAAAAGGAGGCGCTCCTTTGAGGGTTCGGACAAATGGACATGAGAATGCAGGCGCTGAAAACGAAACAGAGAGAGTTGAAGGTCACACACGTACGTGCAATATTTTTTTTTAAATGTCCTTTGTTACTTTTCAGGGCCTCTTATTCAACGGATGCTACACAAATGAGTTTTCTCTTAACCACCATTCTGTTGTGTTAATAAACGTATAACCTAATTAGAAACAGAATAAACGGTGTAGCAACAATAACAGCTGTCTTAGCGACAAGTATAATAACTTCAAGTGGTTCATTCGGCTGCTTCGTCAGTGCAGGGTAATTATCCAAAGTTATAAGGTAATGAAGAGTTTGACTCGCTAAGAATTACTCACGTCACAATTAATTGAATCAACTCCCCTAGTTTAATGTGTTACTATGAATGTCTTCTATTTCAACCGTGGATGCATGTGACGCATACTTCTCATTTTATTTACTGATCCCATACCTGTTTTTTGTTTATTTTGAGCCATGTCCTGCACCATGGAAACCTTGGACCACCTGGGCCTGAACTGCTGATTCCAGTGTCTTAAAAAAACAAAGTTGATTGAACTTGATTCCTCCGATGTTTAGATGGCAGGCAGGGTGATCTATTAAAGTAATTTTTGGCAGAAAAATACATGATAAACATTTTCTCAGGTTAGTTGGGGGCGACAAAATGAGCCACCATCTCCTCCAGATTTAGTGAAATATTAACTCTGTAATGTATAATTGATCCCTCTCTCCTTAAAATATATACACACTGTACCTCACAAGGCGTCAAATGAGCCTCTCGAGTTTTGCGCAGCCTATTTTGGTGTATTCGGTCTGGTTTAAATGTCTGGCTTCCTTGAAAACAAAGTTGGCGACACATATATATATATCAGTTTGCAGTCAGCTGGCAGGGATTTGATGCCCCACAGCAAAAGCTTTTATCTAGTCAAAGCAGAATTTAAATGTGTTGATCACACTTTCTGAGAGAGGAGAATAAAGTTCAATCCTGCAGGAGAAAAAAAAAAAGAAAAACGTTGACACCTTACTCCACACGACCTGTTAGGTTGTCTGTCAGTGCCGACACTAAGCCCCCACAGCTTCACCAGATTCTTTTTTATGAAAGTAATTACTTACAGATTTATATTGGAACACATTGAAGAAGAAAATGTCCATCATTCTTCATTGTTTCCTGATGGCCATTCATTCTTCTTGTCTCCTTCCTGCTACTGGACGACTAACCTGAAGGCTTTCAGCATAGGCAAGGCTCACTCAGTGCGATGAGACTTGTTTTTCATTCTACGCTTCCCAGTAAACAAAATCAAACATTTATGAGAGTTTTATGCAAGGCATCAGTAAGACTCATGTGTGTAGCTGGAACCTTGGTATAATCTACTTCTCCTTACTCTCTGTGCAGCCTTTTCCTGCTCTGGACACTGGGCCTTAAAGCAATGCTGCCTTGTTAGCTTCCTGCATGTGAAGTCAGCAGGTCAGCACAGTGGACAACATACTATAGCCCTCAATATGCTCTACTGTGGGGCTGAGTGTATGTTAGATTTGTAATTAAGAGAAGAAACTCTCTGTGCTGTTTCCATTATATTTTCCAACCCCGGTATCTACGGCCACATTCATCTTCTTTTTTTCATCACATCATCTCTCCATTTATCTTTGCAACCAAAGATGTCATGGCCATTACTCAAACGGAATTTATCCCACAACACCAAATGTCTTAGAAACAAAACAGTAATGTTTCAGTGAAATGATCTGTCCAGTAGTAATAAACCACATAATTTAGGTACTTAACTCCAAAATTGATATCAGCGACCCCCAGTCAAAGTGGCTCAAGAGACTCTCTTTCTTTGGCAGAGATCCTTCTCATCCGTCCAGCCCCGGTTCCACCTCCCCTCCTCCGTTGGGCTAAAGTTGATACAGAGCCATCAATTCCATTAAATACTGGCCTGATACGCAAAACTAAAGCTCCCCTTTAGAACAGGTCTCTGAACCTGATAAGAGTTGGCCAGGAAATGGACTGAGTTGTAATTCATGATATGTCACCGTCTCAAAGTTCCCCTGCCCACCTTTTCCCCATAGATAACTCCAGACAGTTCTACTTTGTGACTTAATTACAGAATGTGGTAAGTCTGAGATAAAGCCATCTTTTACTGGGGGGATTTAGTTTGTCCTCGACGTAAAGCACACAAATGGGAGGTCTAAGCAAATACTGAATGTCCCTATTGATTTCCTCAAATTGTTGTAATAAAAATAGACATGATTTCCCTGGTTTTCCCTCCACTGAATTTATGAAGAATGTGACTTGTTATATCACAGCGTAACACTGAGCTAAGTCTCCGTCTTAAATAGTGACGGTTTTGTAAAGACCAGCATATCTAAATATATTCCAAAGTGCATTTTTGCCAACTTGCAGGTAACATTTTAGAGTTTTGAAGCTCTAAAAAAAGTACACAAATTGTGTATAAATTCTCGACTCTTAATTAGAATGTCTTTGACCTTTCCAGTGGATCCAAGCAAAGCAGTACTAACATCAGGACGCCTGCGAAATAGCGCTTAAAGGAATAAGAATTTGCCGATTTGCATTTATCTTTGTATCACTAGTATAGGGGTTGTATTATGTAAACAGTGTCCGCCATCTTTGCTAACAGTTACACTAACAGGACCAAGTGTCACTGGTGGGCACGTAACAAAAAAAGGAATAAAGATATTTCTCGACTCAGGGGAAACTGAGGTTGGGAAGCAACACTTCTCAAAAATACTACCCCTATTCTAGTAATACAAAGCTAAATGCAAATTGGTGAAGTATTCCTTTAACAAACAAATAAACATGATATCACATAACACCAAGTTGCAGCTTTTTTCCATTAGTCTGACAGGGCCAGATCCACTGAGCCAGAGAAGTCCTGCTCCGCTGAGATTCTGTGATACCAAGGTCTCCTCTGTTGGTGTCAAAGACAGAACAAGAATGAAGGGAGGCTCCCAGGAGGCAGCAGACCAGGCCGAGACAAGGCTGATGCAGAGGCACAGCATCCTGATGAGCACTGTGGCAACTGGCAATGCCTGGTATGGGAGCAAATCAAGACTTTGCTTCTGTAAAGCCAGAGGAAAGGAGCGTTGCAAGCTAATCCGTATGGAGGCATGGCAGAGGTGGAGGAGACTCGGGTACAGCAGACTGATGGGTATCTGCAAGCCCCAATACTGAGATCATTTCAATTCTGTGAAACACTCGGTCAGTGTATGATATCCTTCAAAGCCCTTACAGCTGGGACCTAGCATACTCACCTGTTGCCATGCAGGCACAACAAGGGATCCTTGGAGCATATCCTCATCCATAGGTGGATGGTGCCATGATCAAGGGTCTGTGGGTAGTTCCACACACCACCTGTGCTGGCATCACAGCAAACAGCAACACCGAACAATGTCCGTCTTAGTTTCAGCAGGGGAAAATCCTCAGGCCCAGACAAATCACAGCACAGGAGACAGAGAAGTCATACAAAAGAGACAAGTTAAGTTTCCTTACAGCATTGATGCAGGTTTTTGCTGAGCTAAATGTTCCTGTGAAGAGCGAAGACAGAAGGGATGACATGGGTGAATGCTAAGATTTGATTTACCCTTGTTAGGTCACCTGGGTGATAGTTTCTAATGTTAGGACGGGAAACACCTGATGACCTGATGAGTTTCAGAGGTGGCTGTGGCTCAGTGGGGGCATATGTAGCTGTGTCGATTGGGTCGTCTTCTAACCAGAAGGTCAGTGGCTCGGAGAGTGGCCGAACTGTTCCGTCATAATGACTAGCTGTAAATTGAGAGGATTTTTCAATGTCACTTTCCTTTGCCAGCAATTCACATCTGTTCCAATTTGTATGGTGATACATCTCACAAAATATTCCTCCACTGCCAAAACACACTAACACGGAGGAAACCGTGTTTTTTTTTTAACTTAAGAATGGTGTAAAATATAAGAACTTTATGTATGTCCTAGGAACTACTTCATGTAGAAATTAACCAGTCAAGATAATGTTCTATGCAGCCAAGAACATGTCCCAAAACTCCCAGCCAAGAACCCTCAGAGCTCAACCTGTCAGTTAACACAAATACACAGATAAGGGTAATTTAAGGGTGCATTTTACATGGCGATGTGGTTTAGCTCCATCACGTTAGGCCAAACAAAGCTGTTGTAAAACCCAGATCGACTGCAAATTTAGGGAATGTCTTCGGAAATGAAGCCTGATTCCTTAATTATCCTCCCCATGAATTGGGGTTGACGTTCTGCTATACATATACTGAAATTACTTGACTGCAAATCACTTCACTTTGATCAGTAACTTCATCCACTGAAGGTCTAAATGTCTCTTAGCAGAAACAGACAGGAGAAAGAAACATACCAGAAGGGAATATCAAGAAAGCTGTAAAATGATCTCCACACAGCAATACAAATATCCAAAACAACAGAATCCTTACACTAGTACTACACAGTAATACCAGCAAATACACTACTCAATGAGGCTGGTCACACAGTAGCAAGGAACAGAGAAATGCTTCCTTTCCAACCATTCCATAAATAAAAACACCTAACTGTTTTGTTATGGGAGAGCTATGGTCCAAAGAACTAATTATTGTGTGCTTGAATACTCAGGGAGCTGAGCTCTTGAGAGAGGAAATGCCGTGTTTGTTTTAAGGTGTTGCTGTTAGTCTCCAGATGCACTCAAAAGGAAAAAAGTGAGAAAAGAAAACAGGTTGGCGCTGCATGTGGAACACCGTGTTCCCTGCACACACTGCAGGAGTGTATTTGATATTCATGTTGGAGCTCTTGTACATATTGGTTTGCTAAATAGACCAAATGGTCCTCTGCAGAATTTAAAATTAAAATCATTTTGAGCTTTTATAACCTCATACACCGAGTATTCACTTCATCTTGAATGGAACAATATGTGATAAGCCATGGTTTAGTTGAGTTATTTCCTCATTTCTAACCCTACAAGATATTTATACATGTATTTTTTTTTTTAAGTGAAGTTCACAAAAAGCTCATAAGTGGTTCATGTTTTTGAAAGTCACAAATTAAAGCACAAAAAGCAGCAATTTGCATTGAGGGGCTTTTTTATATTAGTGATTTTTGTAAGTGGAATTAGAGAGTGTATTTGCTGTTTGAGTTCTCAGAATGTTGTTCCTCAATAGCATCATCTTCCATTTTGAGCTCTGGGTCAGACATACTTTCTCAGCCCCCTTTGCAGATGGTGATTAAATCTCTAATTGTCAAGGGGAGGTGGGACTGCGGAGCAGTGAGAGGAAAAAAAAACTGGCAAACAGATTTTTAATTATGGCCCACTAAATTAAGATACCCAGATTCAGCCTCATATCTGTGGCTGATCTATTCCTCCACTCCCTCTCCCCACTCTAATGCCCCATGGCTCTGATTGTATTAATCATTCAGAGAGATCATCAGTCATTTCCAGTCACTGTACAACATGGCCACATATCATAGAGAGGAGGGGGGGGGGGGGCAGAGAGATACAGAGTGAGGAAAATTGGAAACGGCCAAGAAAGGGGCGAAAATGAAATCCATATCTGAGGATTGCTCCACTGTTGCTTTGTGCAGGAAAAAAAGAAAGAAAAAGTCTTGGTTACATCAGTCATCGTTCAAATATACTACAAACAAGATCATGCATAAGACATTGGTGGGGATTCATTCTAATCAAATGTTGTAGTTCAATTCATAATGTACTGCGGCCAAGAAATGAGCAATTTTAATTGCCAGAACACAGTGATTTTGACACACTCAACCCCACACACTGGCTATAAGTACACTTATATGTTATATTAAGTACATATAAATACATATAAGGATATGTTACGGTTCTGTCAGTGTGTCTGTAATGTAAGCATATGTTGGACACACATATGCAAACATCAGATCAGTCACTGCAGCTTCCCCTTTTTACACACACGCATAGACGTAATGACATAATGGGGCTGTTTTTCCAGACGCCTAATTATGGGGCTTTAAAAAATTAAGCCTGGTTGTCAGTGTGTACTCGTTTGGAATCCGGTGACTCAGGGACACACTGACTCACTCTCTGTTTCTGTGAGGGTAATCTATGCTTAATGCGCTGGATTATATACTGTTTCATTGACTTCAAAAAAATCTCAAACTTACATCTTAGTCACCATTAAGTGTTATTGTTATTAGCCGAGTAAAACACTATATATACGCCCTAATGCATTAAGTTAATTATGGACAGGCTAGGTTTAGTTTTAGTTACCACATTTTTATTTTTACAAGGTACTTTTTCCTCAAGTGCAGCTCATTACAAAAGGTATCAGTCCTTTTATACAGTCTTACTTTTAATTATAGATTTGGGTTTTTTTTTCTTTCAAATTATGGGATAGATTACTTTTTGGCTCCCACTTGTGAACGATGATTTTCGACGTGACCCTGGAACGGTGAGAGAAAAACAACAACGCCCGCGTTTATATTGATCCCCGACGAGCCTCGCTATCGCTGTTTTCTCTCTGGGAGGGAGACGATTTACTGCACTATAGAACTCTGTTATTCCGTATGAAAAACACACCTGATATGCATCTTCTTTTTTGTTTGTTTTTTTGTATGCAGGAGTTCTTATAATGACACAACCGAGCACCAGCTCTGAGGGAAAGTCTCCACCCGGCATCTTGCTACTCCGGCCTTTACGACGGACACTAAATGAGAACCACCAGGGACATAAAAGGTATCGGTTACCCCTTGGATTTCCATTTTGTGACGTGAGTGAGGGTTGTCTCATTATCTGCGTTACTCACAGAAGCGCTTTTGTGTTGGATTCAAGCGTGACATGGGCGAGTGTCTGCTAACCACACAATGAAAACCCACGCCAGCCCATCGAAAACACACACACACAATCCACCATTTTGTACTCAAAAAAACACGAAGGGAGTGGAGTGTTGTTTTAAACAGACAGCATGAAGACAGGCTGCCACAGAGTTTGGGTCATCACCGTGATCATTAAGCAGACTGTAATGGGCCATGATAGAGGCTGTTCTGCTCCGGTGCCGGGGCGGCAGACCTGTGGATCACACCGCCATTATCGTCCGACAGATCGCATCATTATGCCCTTGATGGAGGGGAAACACTGGATGTGGCGGGATGAGACTGAAAATGGCAGCAGTATGCTACAAATCTGCAGAGGGACCACGAGCAAGTGAGAGGAAGAGAGGATGCATTCATATACTGATGCGGAAACGGGCATTTGCACGAGTTATGCAGACATCCTCGTCGCGGTGTTTTGTTTATAACTTCTTTTGATTTATTTCGAAGTGGCGGCATCTGGGTCCAGTCTCATGCCCAGTCACATTGTGTCTTATACTGCACCTTTGTGGGTAAATTCATCTCCCCCCCCCCCCCCCCCCCCCTTTTTCTCTCTGTTAATATATTTCATACAGGACGGCTAAAGGTCACGGACATCTGCATGCGGCAGGGAAAGTAGAGCGTGAGGGATCACGGAGGCCGGCGAAACAAAGATGGTGAGTGAGGGAATGACAGGAATGCAGTCGCCACAACACACGCTAATCACAGTAAATGTCAACCCAGCCACTCACTCCTGCCATTCCTTGCTTATTTATTTCATTTCCTGCCACACAATTGTCCGTCTGTGTGACTTCCTGACAAAATGAAATGTGCCCACCTTTTGTATTTGTCTGTACGAGAAGAACAAAGTGCTACGGATTTTTCTGGGGAATACATGCCACGAGGAGCTCTTAGAAAAGTTTTTAACAATTATGTGAAATACAAAGTACACTCAATTTTAAAGGTGTGTGTTATAGGTCTATGATGGCATCTCTATGATTTGGGTTTGAGTCTACATGAACATTCATAATAAACATAAGAAAACGTGTGTGTCTTATAGTTTAAAAAAAAAGTGACCCCAATCTATGATTGTCCTGTTTTTACACTGTATATAAAAGAAATGCACATCGTCTTCCACTTTCCTCTCGAGCCCAACTATAAAATAAAAATATATTGAAAATCCACCATGGGGCAACTCCGCTATGGTTGCAAAAATAACTCAGTTTGAATGGAATTCTAGGTCTAATGAGTCTATTTTGCACTTAATTTATAAGATCAGTAAACATCTTCCTGAGGAGATATGGCCGCAGTGGCTTGTTTTTGGGTCTCCCTCCAAAGAATATGATATACATTTTGCAAATTAGGTTCCCCATTTAGAGGGAAAATAGACAATAAAAGGAAGGCATGATTGAACACTTGCACCATTCAATAATGTCCAAAAGTTCACATTCTTGTGGTTGACGTCACAAGCTGTTACCATTTGACTTTACAAAAGCAGAATTAATACAGAGACTTTCTTTGTTGACATTCATTGTCCTGCTCCCCCTGCAACCCCTGAAGTTCCATGCTGTCCAAGTTTTTGATGGCTGTGTCGCCAGCAGACATCACAGCACTCATTAATCTTGGAGTGAACATCCTAGTGGGAGTTGGGGAATTGTAGCCTGTTATGTCTCTCTCTACATCTACCAAGTACTCAGACCCCTGGCAGCAGTGGTCCGAAGAAGCGAAGGAGGACGAGGAGGACGAGGAGGAGGAGGAGGAGGAGGAGGAGGAGGCTTGACTTGGGATGAGAGGGATGTGGGCAGCGCTAGCCCACAGCTGCTCTAGGACAACACTCGCACAGCATGGCAGTTAGCCAGACATACAGTGCACTGGTGGAGTTGGCTGATTTTCGAAGCCTTTGAGCAATGCTTCACACTTGGTGTGGAGATTGTATGTGTAGGCAGGGGACGCATCTCATTTAAAAAAAAAATAAATAAATCAATAGCGCATCAAAAGGTGGTTGCCGTCACAGCTCGGGGTCACTCATATTATCCTTCCCTCCCTCACGCAATCTGCTTCATCCTCTTCCATCCATGTGTTCCTCGTTAAGCTTCCATAGAGTGCACACTACATGTTTACATTTGCCCGGTAATCAATCGGAGCAGTTAGGTCTGAACATGCCACTAACAAATGTGGTCATTTTGCCAATGCATCAGGTGGTGGCCAATAGTGACAAGCGACAACTCCATACGCAAGACACCATGGAAATAGAATAACAATGCAGCCGCCACCACACCATCAGATTCTGTTCATGGGAAATATTGTCTTTACATCGGTTTGTTTGAATTGAATCTACAATAATCGGTCCATAATATTGACGTGTTAGTGACCCAAATTCATCACGAGGGGTTTTAGTTTTCCGTCACAGTGATCGATGTGTACGTCAGTCACGTATAGTCACTCAGAGGTGAGGCAGTCTCTTCTTTTCAGCACAGTCCCCACGTGCCCTTGTCTTCTGACCTTTAAGTGCAGTCCATCGATTACCTCCCCGTTTCTTTTGTTTATTTAACTCATTTGCATAGACTGCTGCTGCATACGTGCACTGTATGCATGCGCGTTATTCACCTATAATTAGGACGCTCACTCTGCACGCCAAATAAATGCCTTAAAATGTGATGCTTACTCTAGATTATTGTACATTTTTTATCATGCACTTCCATATAAAAGAAAAGGAAAGAATATTCTGTTCCCATTCTACTGCAGATTAAAACCAGATAGCATCCAAATTATAGATCATAAGGAAGTAGTCATTTAATGTTTGGTTTGAACGAGTTTTGACATCACTACATACAAATATCTGAGAGATTTTAGACTTCGGCGTAGCACAGTCTTTAAAAATGGAATGTAATTACGAAGATAATGGAATACCGAGAAAACATTTTTACCGTCTGCATGGGTTGGCAAAGGTTCACCACGGAAATTTGTCTTTCTTTGTGGAAATAAACGGCTCAAGAAAGAAAAATGTTCCATCTTAGACAAAAAAACAGATGAATTTCACACCTAATAATTAACAAATTATTAATTACAGAATAACTACATCTCTGGATAACATAATTCAGTCCAATTATCACAGTGAGGAAACTGTTTTGTTTTGTTTTTTTTTCTGTAAAGACTTTTAAAAAATGGGCAAAGTGTAATTTGTGCTCAATGTGTTAAAAAAGTGGCGATGAATAGTGATATTAAGACCATTTATTAATACAACATGAGAAATCAACTACCGCCTGCTATATGGCACACCCACTGCCCACGAGTGAACCTTCAGAAAAAGCCATTAACTAAGCTATGATGCTTGTCACCCCACATTTGATCAATGCCTGCATTTTAAAGCCTCTTTTTAAAATGTCACATCTACTTAATATCACATTATTCACCAGATAGTTCAGGCCTTTCAGATTTCTCATGCTTTCTAAAGCAGGGGCTATTCTCTCTCTCTCTCTCTCTCACACACACACACACACACACACAAGAAAAACTGCAGGCAAATGTCACATGAATTGCAATTTGTATATTGAACATGACAGTGTATTATTATTTTAAATGCCCATTTCAACTATATTAATGAAGGCAAATGTGTGCTTTCATCTGTACATGTTTTTATTTAGAGAGATTACGTTGAGCAGTAAAAAAAAAAACATCTCGAGGGGAATATTTAGAGGGGAAAGAAGAGCGTTCAGATCAAATCTATGACATACAATGTGATGACAAAACCACAACAATGAGCCAGTTTTTGTTGCTGTTATTTCACTCTCCCTCAAGTCCATGAAACTAGTGCTTGGCTTAACACTAGAGGGCTCACACGCATTGCCGTACAGTGGAGCTCTTCTTTGTTTAGGCATTAGGGAGGTTGTTAAAAATCTCCCACCATTCCACAGATGACTGTCCAATGTATTATTAACTATGCTTCATTGTACACTGGAACATCCCTTTTATAGCCGTAGACAAAAAGATACCAGGTTGGTGGAATGTAACACTCCATCTGAGCATTCATGAGCAACGCTGCGTCGTGTCTCGCGTGGCCAGAGTGCAATTTAAGGACAGGCATAAATTCCGACTGAAGAATTCTTCAAAATTTTAATTAATTTAGAGAGGAGAACGCACGTGGGTATGTGGGTGGGGAGGGGAAACTGAATGAGGAATTTTAGGGGGGGGGGGGGTTGCAAAGTTTGTGTTTGCATGCGCATGCTCCATCACGCCGTTGAGTCATTGCTGCACGGTGGCAGTGCATGCATAAGTCTCTAAGGCAGCTGGTCTCCCTGGTGGGAGTCATTAGCAGTGAAGCTCATCCCTTTGTCACACACTCCAGTGTCTGTCTGTCTGTCTGTCTGTCTGTCTGTCTGTCTGTCTGTCCCTCACCTCTCAGCCCAACTTCGGGCCCCGTCACGAAGGGGAGTGAGAGGGTGAACGAGCAAGATAAAGACGGGCTGGGAGAAAGACGAACACAGCTCAGGGAAGAGGCAGGTGGAGAGAATGAGGTCCACCAGCTCTCCACAACCTATTATCCAAGTCCTGGCAGACGATTCTCCTCCCCTCATACCTACCTCTCCATGTTCAGGCGGAAACAAAAGGAGAGTTCACTCACGCCTTTCTTCCTCTGCACTGGTTCACATGTTATTTTCCTAATTCCTTCGCTTCCCTCATCCAACCAACCAACCACTGCCTTGTTGCCCGCCTCCTTAGCGCTGCCTCTATATGCAGTCGCTTATATTAAAGCCGCTTCTTTCCTAATCTCAGTGCGGCAGAGAGGATGAAACTGGCTTTTACGTCAGGTACGCAGACCCCCCCCCCCCACTCACAAACTCTGCTCATTGCTCATAGTTACTGCTGACAGTGTTCCAACTCAGGCTCCACATCCTGCTCGTCTCCTTTATGGCTCAGCTCTGACCCGACTCGACCTTGGATGTATTTATTAAGACATGAATTAAAATAGATATTTAAAATTTGGGAACTGAAAGGAAGATAGGAATTAAGTGCTGATCCAGGAATCCAGTATTTTGTTCAACATGAGATGCCCCCCCCCCCCGGTTTATTGGCCAGAAAATTAAGTGCAATTATCCCACGGGTGTGTGGCTAGGAAGAAAAAACAAAACAATCCTCTTTTCCTGTCAGGTAACTGTCTTGGAAATGCTATTGTCGCTGCCCTGAATTGAGTAAAATTAACTTGATTTCTAGATGTGGCTGTCTCACTTGGGATGGTTTAGGATTCTTCCCAGAGGACCAAGGCCATCCTTCACCAGCAGTAGATTGGGAATGAACTCGCTTTATGGATTTTCGATCCAAATAAAGTGTCTCATTCCCTCCGAATAGCCCTGACCCCGGCACAGTTAACCTAGCAATTTGTCACTTTCAAGGGCATCCACTTAGAGTTTGCAGAAATTGGCCAACTTGTCCTCATCCCTCACTCACAAGACAGCGACGATGGACATGATTAACCATTACCGCCGCATAATTTCACCACTTTTCATCCTTTCTTATTGGCCCTTCCTCCATACATCATCCTTCCTTTTAAATCCTCTCTTTCATTTTGCATAATTATGTTTACTCATCACTACAGCGGTGTACCAAGGCCAAACATTCACCGCTTTTTACTTAAGGTTCACTGTGTGTGTTCTTTTACCCGCCTGTTAATCACTACGGCAACTACTGCATGTGGAAGCAAAGTGACATTGGGCCCCCCCCCCCCTCCCCGCAACTGAATAAATGAAAATACCATTGATTTCCTATAGGAGAACAGTGCCAGGCCCAGTGTACAGGCACTCAGGCTGGATCAGGTGTTAATGAATATCAATGTTAATCTAATGAAGGAACAAGAAAAAATGGGAAGAAAATGATGAGAAGAAAGGCAAAGTCAGAATATAGACTGCGTCGATGGAGTTACTTGAGATGAGATTAAATTATTTTGGGAAAGTAAATACACTTAATTGAGATACACTCGTTTCACAACAGTCTTTTGTTAAAGGTCCAGTGTTGAAGAATTGGTGCTCACCTCTAACCTTTCCACAAGCACATCAGGAAACTATGGTGACCTTTGCAAACCAGAAAGGTTCCACTTCAAAATGCAAAAAGCAAGCTCTGGCTTGTTTGTCCATTGCTAACACGACGGCAGCCTCCTTGAAACAAGGCGTCTTCCTAAAGTACATATTAAAGGCTTAAAAACTAATTTCTATTTGAATGCCCTTTTACACTCATACCAACAAACGTATGGGTAGTATGTTGCTAATAAACCCTTCCGAAATGTTACTCACTGGACCAAAACATTATTTTTACATAAATTTAAAGGTGAAACTATTGACTTACATCTACAGCTGTTGATTTAACAAAGCGTGTTTTTGTGTATTAATATCATAACACTCTCACTGAAAGGTCCAATGTGTAATATATTGAGTATGTGTGTCAAATGAAATCAAAAGCGAACAAGACAGCTCATGCTAATAAGCTATTAAGCCAATTCTATCCAGCTAAAAATGACGGATACAAATTCTACGTCAAGTGACTTAAACGGAGGGAGAAGAGCTAGTGTCGAGTCGTTTTTTGGAGCCCTTTTTCTAGCAGCTAAGCCCCACCAATATTAATCCCAGTCCTCTCTCTCCTTGGCCAAATAATGTGCTTTCTTTGGAAGTGAAAAAGGAAAGTCGCCTTCAATTGGATGCTTTGACCAAGTTTCTGCCACTGCAGACGGGCTTGCTACTCGCTGGGTCTATTGCTGCAACTTGTAATCCTGTCATAAACATAATTTACAGGACATCTCGAACAAAAATAATCCAATGAATATGGTGGGAGGGAGTTTTAGTCTCAAGAAAATGGCATCTGCATTTACCTGGACCGGCTACCAATCTGCTCAAAGAGTTGGTATGTATACTTTCATAGATGATAAAGATTCATGTGACTCCATGTGCATCTGTCTTATTTATCAGAGATGTAACAGAACGCCTGAAAACCAAAAGGAAGTGTCCCAAATCCAACACACTTGACCAACAGGTGCAGGCTCTCAGCAATGATGGCAAAACGGCAAAAATGCTGGATCCTTCAAACTGTGACTTCACCGCCTCTCTGCAGTGTGTGGGTGATCCCCCACTGTGACTGCAGCAGAGCTCATTCAGCTCAGTGTTTTTAAAAAAAAATAAAAATAACGTGGAGGAGTGCAGTGAGAGTAGGAAGGTCAAATGGTTTGGCAGAGAGAATGGCGAGATTTACGAAACATGGACGGATTGGATGGATGGATGGATGGACTCACTTTGATGACTCACTGTTCAAAGGACCTGTACAGAGTTGATATACCGCTCGAAATAGTCGTCTGCTATATTCTGCTTCTTAATCTGTACAAAGTGGGATTGTGCATTGTTACATTAAGTCTATGGACACCTGCTGTGGTGTCCCGGTGTTTCTACTATTTGTAACAATGAAGGAAAGAAAAATAACAACAACAAAAAAAAGCCCCCCAAAAAAACGATCACGTTCTTCAAGTTTAATATAAAACAGATCAATATAACCCTTCACAAAGGTGGATTTACTGCAGGACTGTTATATCACACTGCATACGTTTCAGCTCGTTGTACTTGGTGAACTCGACTGAGTGTATTTTTTTTGTAATTATAAGTTGTATGCAAAGTGCTTGACTGGAATTCATTGGTTGCTGTCTGCGTGATTCCCACCTGGGAGCTTTGAAATGCAAATGCACACCAATGTAATGTAATGTTTACTCAGAGCACATTTTAACTTACTTTGTACTTTAATGAGTAATTTTTTTTTTTTTCTTCTTCTGCTGCGTACTTAGCACAATAGCACAATTTTCCACGACTCTTTCCACACCCGGCATTAATTAGCACATGCATTTTCAATTCAGTGCCAGAGTGTTTAATGCGGAGGTGATTTAACTTTCACAGTCCAAATAATAAACTTTTCTTTCCTCTCGCAACCGTTCCTGAGACACACAGGAGCTGGTAGCGATTATCAGGGTGACAGGGTGAAACCACACACCGGGTCAAAGCAGACTGTCCTCCCCTTGCTCTACTACCATTGTTAATTCTCCCCTATTTTATGCCATTGATCTCCTGCCTCCCAGCCTAAACATCCAGGTCTTTGTGGAGCTGTTAAACTGCTCCTCTACTGGACTATCTGCCCTCTTGTTGCAAGCATAATATCGATTCCCAACACTTCATGGTCTGCCAATGGGGTAAAGAAAGCAATGATAGGTTACTTGGTGCAATGAATGGGCCAATATTAATGAAGAACAGTATTGGAATTCACGTATGCGACACATATGAAGTGTACAATACATCCTGCCAACCCTAAATATGACTTTTTTTTTTTCCCTTAGCCACCAGATGTTCCTGTTTTTAAACGAAGTGGAAAAAATAGCTTCAAGTTCAGTTTATTATACTTGTTTTGTCACCTGGACACCTGGCATAAATACAAGCTTAAGCCAACACTAGTGAAATTTCCCCTTTAATATACAGGGAATAATCTGTGTCGGAGTCAGTAACCATGGATAGTCCTCCACCTCTCTACCCTCTCATATCAACTCAGTGGTGCAGTAGCAAGAGGGAAATCAGTGCGGCCCAGACATCATTTAGCAAAGTGACATCCTCCACCTCCTCTTGAGGGTCAGCCACACACTTCCAGGTCAGTAGCAGGTTGTCCTTTCTCCAGCATCTCCTGGTCCGCCCTGGGATGCCCCTCCTATTTGATTGCTTCCAGAGCACTGCCAAAGGGAGACGACAGGGAGCCATATGTTCTACCTCATTTGGCTTCTCTCACTCTGGGTGCAACAGCTCAGTGGCGATCCGATCTGGTCTGTGGCGAACCGATCACGGTCTGTGATGAGACTGTAAAGTAAGTGCCACTATTAGTGGAAACAATGTAACCAGGTTCCATTCTATCTGTGGGGGATAGCAGACTATTCCTTAGAGGTTGTTGTGAATTTCTTTGCGACGAAAAAGTGAATCAAACATTTCACTACATATTATATTACTTCATCTCAGTATGTGTGCATTGTGAAGCTAATTTTAGTGTCTGCAATTTAGAGTCTTAGTGAATTACAAATGGAATTATCCTTTGAATGTGGACAAAACAAATATGATATAGTTTCACAGCAATGAATTGTTAATTTTATAGTCGTTGATTTTCTTAACAACTATGACCTAGTATCGAATCACTGTCATATTAAATTGAAAACACAGTAGTTAAAGCATTCCCTCACACAGAGGATGGAGGTGGGCTGTATTTAATTATTATGTATTTAACCTGTAATTTAGCCAGAAAGGTCCCGTTGAGATACAAGACCTCTTCTTCCAGTGCAGTGAGTCCTGGTCGACAGATCCGTTTAAGGTCATGAAGGTTCCCCAATTGGGGCACGCAATAGGGGAAAATATTATGGAATACTGCCCTAAACACGAAAGAATATAGTGGTGTTGCACATCAAATAACAACTAAATGAATAACTACATATCAAACTCTGTACGCCGCCGCTGTGTCAACCCCCTCGCCACATTTCTGGATCTAATCGGACGACACTTTATACAGAACACAACACCATACAGCTCGAATGAAAGCAGAGACTCCACGGATTCTGAGGATGTGGTACACCAAAGCGCCACAGAGATAAAAGCCAAAGGATAAAGCATAAAACAGAATTGCTCTTACCTGTGATATTTCTCCGTCAAATGTTGATATTACAGCGAAAAAAACGTTGTGTCTGGTGAGACGGACTTCCTGTGTTACACTCAAATCACTCCAGACATTAGGACCCTGGGGGGAAGCATTACAATCGCTCTTCAATCCCTCTCGGGTGCAGGCCTGCGTACTGGGATACAACTCAGTCCTGCCACCTTGTTTTTATTTTCGGAATGGGAAATAATAGACGTCTATTTGAACTTTGAAACAAAGCCATGAACTGTTTCATTCAACACTAATAGATAAAAAATGAAATAAGTCGCTTTATACATGAGAAAATACAAATGGCACAGATGGTGCCGAAATGTGCCAAATGAGACCTAGTCTGTACTTTCTGTACCAAAACCTCTCTAATTTTGTTTTTGCTTCACCTGATCAAAGTCAACCTTTGCAGAGATGATGTTAACATGTTGCACTATGGTTCGATAGAAGTTTAGATGATTTTTTTTTTCATTTACACATGTACTGATATTTTCGAGCAGAGACCTGCAAGATAGGCATCATTCAACAGAACATTAAGGCTAAAGGGAAAGGGAGTAGTTAAAGGAGAGCAAAAAAACGTGAGAGACATAATAAAAGAAGTATAGCGGCCATACCAACAAGATCCTTAATCCGAACCGCTCAAATATGCTATGAAAAAACAACATGTTTCTTTCATGACGGCCCATAAAACGCCTTTGAAGGTGTTTAAAGAAGGCAGTGTCTCCAGTGAAACTATGTTATGCAGCTCTTTCAATGTCCGTGGTGCATTGAAGGAGAAAGCATTTATTCCGAATTATTTAGGAAAATGATGAATAATTAATTAATTTATATTGCGGCAACTAGAATAATGTTTGGATAGAAAATGAAACCAGGCTGCGCAGGAGACGGGAGGTTAAGCCTTTGGTGCTCTGATTCGGGGCGATGTTTAACAAGTGAATCTGTTATTCTTTAAGCCCTCAAAGGATAATTGGTTCATGGCGATCAGGGATAGACAAATCTGCTCATGTGTCCTTATATGTTGCTTTCTGACATATCAGCCTTAAATCCTTCATTGAACTGTGTAACGCATACAAGCATCTCATTCGTGGATGGATTATTTATTCGTTTTTTTTTTTTTTATACACTGTGACAGTTTATGGTGCAAATCTAAGTTTGCTGTGAAGTTCCAGTTCTCATTAAAGCTGGGGGAAACAGCAAGTGGAGGAAACTCAGGAAAAAAAAAAAGAACTCCCAGACTGAGGTCAATAATTCTATTCTCTGTTGCTGCATGCTCAGACACCTCCCACACTGACTCCACCACCCGTGCACACATCAACATGCCTGCATAAGCCCGAGCCAAAGCATCTGAGGTGTGTAACATAAGCCTCTGCAGTGCACCTCCTGTTTTCTGAGGAGATAAGGGGCCACTAAAAATACCCAGCGTGTGTGGAGAGATAGTCGAGCATTACGAGTCGCACCTGCAGCAAGCAGCCAGTAAACCACAATCACCTTTAATTCCCGCGCCGGCAGACATCTAAGAAAAAAAGGGAAGCGGGATCCCACTGACCCGACATAATCACACGTGGAAGTGGATAACAAACATGTCTGTAAAAAAAAAAAAGAACGAGGAGATACGTTTTAGGGAGTCAGGAGTCAACTTGGATTATTTAGCGTTCCCTGTGTCTAATCTGAAATTTTAAACAGGGCCGTCGACGTTTTCGGTACAAGTAAAGTCACTCATCCCAGCCAGGAGGTACACAATACCCTAATCCAGCTTTTACATAGTGCACGTTGTTCGTCTGCGCTCTTCGGCTCACGTTGGAAAAGCCAAAGAAGGAGAACCGTGCCGGCAAGTTTCCCGCTTGTTTCTGAAAAATGTCAAAAGTTGTTCGTCAGAGGGAAGTCCGCCCCCCTGTGTACGCACAAGGCCTCAGCACAGAACTTTAAGGACGGGTTGCTGTTCTCATCCGTGCATGCAGAGCATCAGAAATGCAGCCGTGGGCTTGCACATGTATACCACCTAATTGGGATGTTGTCCTATCGCTCTCTGGCTCGCGGTTATACTGTATATGCAGCACCTTAAGTTACATAAAGCTTGTTAGAGAGAATATGTGAGAGAAAAACTGTGAGGGAGAGCAGGATGTTTTGGCTTTAAGCAAATTATCTCTCTCTCTCTCTCTGTACCCATTTAATTCTCCCCGCCAACACCCTGCGCTCATTTCATTCTCAAAAGGAAATATGTATTTTATTTAGACTGACGGATTAAATGAGAAAAGAGGGGGGCAAGATAGATGACTTAGGAAAGCCAACATGGCGACTCAAGACCGTATGTTTTTCCCTCTTACGCTCCTTAGCCTGTTTTGTGGGTCATTTCAGGCTGACATTAATAACCCATTAAGTTCTTACAAGTGCCTTGACTCTCAGAATTATCAGCAGCAATCAATTATTTAGTGGCGGAGACTGAGTGCTGATTAAGTCAATGATTATTTTTTTAACTTAATAATAAAGTTCTAGAAAGTACTAGAAAAAAGGTCTAAATTTCAGTTTGCACCATGTCAAACATTACTGAAGACAAAGATTTTCTACCAGTGCTTTGGAACATTGGTTTTGAATACTAAATATCTCTTTGTATTACTTGTGCTAGTCCTATATTGTCTTTTTTTTTTCTTACTTTTATTGAAATAGATGCATGAGTCAGCACGACACCAGACTATTCACTCTTTGGATTTAATTCGCAGTGAAACAAACGGAAGGACATTATACATATTAGTAGTTATTATTCATCTATATTCCACATTCCTGCCCACTGAGATAGTTAAACAAATATGTGTTTAAACCCCCATGTCTGGTTACCTTTTGCATTTAAAGGCATCTTAATACCATGTATGCTAAAGGTGTTTTCTGCTCATTGCTTGTAAGTAGGCGACGGTATAAATTCAGATGGAAAGCTAAAAGCTTTTACGGCCAGATGATATCGCCAAACTGCATTGGTCGTTTCCTAAAAGAAAAATAATTTTTTTCTTTAATGTTATTTGACAACGGTCAATTCGGTTTAAAGTGCACCATCAGCTCTCAGCTGAGTACCTGGTAAAGGCAAACTTGCACTTTTCTCTATGTAACGTTCCTTTGTGTTTCCTCTCTGCTCACTGAAGGTGGGATTTCCTGGGTTTGCGATCACACTTCAGAAGTTGAATTTGTATCCTGTCACGCGCACAACTTTTGCTTCATCCCAGGGCTTTTCCTGTGTATCATTTCTTTTCAAGTATAGTTTCTGTTCTCTTCTCAGAAATGATTCATTCTCCAGATACTGGGTCCCCTGTTTAAGAATTGGGCTTTACAAATAAACTAAAAATAAGTGGCTGTGGTGTTCTCCATTCTAATATTAGTCCAGTCTCTGAACATATTCCCTTGAATCCTGTATTATGAGTCCCAGCAGCTGAATCGACATTGGTATTAAGGGCCGAGTTAAACTCTCCGCCGATTATAATTAGTTTTCTTTTACCTGTGTCATAAATTCTGGCGCTCTACTTTATTCCGTAAATGGAATATCAATATGGCATTTTATAATTGTGGCCACACCATTTTCTTCAGAGCCATAAAGACGAAATGACTTCATCATTTAACCGGAGCTGTTGTTGTGCTTGAAGCAAACGCCGCGGCTCCACTTTCTTTCCTCGCCTGATTAAAAAGTTTTGGTTCCTTCTTGATAATCTGCAGTTTACATTTAAAGCTCGAAACCAAACTCCCAGGACAGGACACAAGTCTCCGGGACTGATGAAGGTTCAAAAGCTTAGAGAGGGAGATTTAATATTCAAAGTTGTTTTTTTGTCCTGAGAATCCTGATCGGCATTAATGATCCAAAGATCGATTAAAGGCAGAGACATGGTCACAAACGCAGTTCTTACGATTCTGCTGTGGTTCCGCTACTGAGCAGGACAGACAGGTATCATGGGCTGTGATCTGTTGTTTTTCTTTCAACGTGAGCTATATAAATTAAGTATAAAATAAATAAAAACTTTCCTGAAACCACACAGAGTAACGTGTGCGTCATCTATTCTCTCCCTTTGTCTTATTATTTACTTTTTGTTCATTCCCCTCCGTCCTCTCGTCCTGTCAAACATAAAAATACACCCTCACTTCTCCTGGAGGGTTATTAGTGTCTGTATGCGGCTTAGTTTTGCCACTTGTTCTCATCATTACCCGTTCCTTCTGCATGGTTTGCATGTCTCCTCCGGGCCATAGTTCGTCCCCTCTTTGTTAAACACCCTCGGATTCACTGATGTGATGACATATAAGCTGATATTTTCCTTCCTGAGTTGGTCTCTAATCAGCTTACAGGTCTCTCATCTGTTCCACCTTGGCTATAAAATCATGGAAGAAATACAGTCTCTCCATGTTTCTCTTCATAGTTCATAATAGCAGCTATTCTTACTTGATCCATGCTCTCCCTGAAGACGCAGTGAGTGTGAATGTTATTAAACTCCTGTTGTTTTTCTTTAACTTCCTCAAATTTCTCTTAACTCTCTCCCTCTGTTTTCCCTTTTGCACTTCCTCCTTATCTCCCACTTGTATTCCTTTGTTCTCCCAACTTCCACCTTTTATCTGTCGGAACTTCTTCTTTTTTTATCGACTCTTCTACTTTTTCCCTCCTATTTTTGTTTGTGTTCGCTCACTCTTATACCTTTTGTCTGTCTTTATATTTGTATTTCCTTTTTTATTTCCTTCCCCACTGCCACGTCTACCTCTCCAACCTTTTACTTTTCCTCTCTACGCCACCCCCACCACTTCACTTAATTTATTACCTCTTCTTAGACTTTCCACAATATTATATTCAATGCAATTTTCCCACCTCCACTCTTTTGTCATCCCATTATAATATTCATTTAAAAGTTCAGTCATGATATGAAAATAATACTTTTCGCACACCTACACACACACACACCTACACACACACACACCTACACACACACACACACACAGAACATTGTGACAGTAGGCTCGGTGAAACGCGTCCACTCTTTTTTGGTAAATATTACAAATGATACAGTTCCGTTTCTCGTCCTGTCTCCAGAACTTCGTTTGGATTCCTATTAAGCCAAAGTGGGGGTTAAGTCATTGCTTGCACCTCATGCTAACTGGGCAATGGATTGAAATTCATTACTGCAGCAGCACCCACACAGCCCGCCTCACTCCTCACAGCATTTTCATCTTTCAGTGTGATTAAATAGGAGACTTTTTTACACCTAAATTTGTTAATTCATCAAAATAGTTCCTCGTGGGATAAAAGGATTGTATTAATCACATTTTGGGGCGAATGCAAGTGGGTTTACACGAGCCCAAAGAGGAATGCATCACAAATGAGTCTCCTGGTGAAGGTGTCCCTGCAGACTCGCCCGCTGTAACGGATTACCACAGTCACAAAGTGAGAGGGAGAGACATGACTGTGTACAGATGATGAACTTGGGAGTATCAAGCGAGGAATCTGCGAGTGACGCGAAACCAATTTGCGGGAGAATAAATGAAGTTTTTTTTCGACGTGAGACCTGCTGATTTGTGAACTTTTCTCACATGAAGAAATTGGTCTGCCCCTGTGTGAATTATAATTAGCTGAAGTAGCTGGAGCAGTGTTTAAGTGTTCCAAAGACGGCTATAGCCGGAAGAAGACGCGGCCATCGTTGTTTTCCCCCATCCTTTGTCGTCTAATTTGTCTCGTAAGTACAAGATGTTATAACAGCCGTGAGGAAGGTAAATCTCCTTGGCCCAACCTGCCATAGTGAAGCACTGGCATTCAGAAGTTGATGAATGGACACTCAACACTGGTTATTATGATGAATGGGAATTCACACTGGTACACGTGCCAGGTACAGAAGGAGGGAGGCAAAAAAAACAAAATGCTCCAAAAGTGCTGCCAATGGCAAATTGCAAAGTGATGCCTATAGGGTCAGTTGACATTCACAGTATCGGCTCTTATTGGATTGTTGGGCTTGCTTGAAGTTATAACAGTGCAATAGAGAGATGCTTTGGAAAACACATGATCAATTTCCAACAAAAAAAAAAAAGTTTGAAAAAGAAGTCCAATACCTCTGAAGTCGGTTGAGGAAGAAGAAGAAGAATCAATAAACACATCATCCATTACCAAGGTGAGTGCAGATTAGTGAGGCTCCATGCTTGTGTAGCCATCAGTGCAGGCAGCTGCAGACAAGGATGTGGCCAACGAATGCATTACAACAACTGTATTATCATTAGAGAGAGAGAGAGGGAGAGGTGTGATGCTGCAAACCACACTGGGTGTCTGGTCAGTGGAGTATATCAAGTGGCAGAGAGAACAAGAGTGAGAGGATTGAATCAAAAAAAAATAATAGGAGAAGAGAGATGCAGAAGCAAGAGAGGTACAGTATAGGGGAAATTAATCACAAGCATCTCGACTGGATAATAAGAGAGGAGCAGGAGAATATAAATAGTGAGCAAGAGACTAATGGAACTCATTTTAGGAGAGCATTTAACCTATTTCAGAGAGAATATAGGGTAATCAATTACAAGCACTTTTAGCCAAGGCCTAAACTTTAATTACTCTTCAAACGTGATTATTTTCTGACATGCTACCATCGTCCTAGAAATAGACACAACACTGTATTAGCTACATTAAACTGTTACTCCTCTTCCACAAGAACTACAACAAAAACTATCGAGCAGCATTTCTGTGAATTATATTTTAATCCTCAGGCATGTTTCTTCTGTTTACGAATGTGTGTTTGAACGCACCCAAAAGTGCACTTGGATTATTTCAGCTGCCATCTGTAGGATTCTTGTTTGTCACATAACTAAGCTGTCGGGTTTTTTTTTTTTTTTTTGGTGGTGTTTTTGTTTTTACTGTCAGGCTATTCTTTATTCATGAGTACTGACTCAAGCCCAGTGAGACGCAGCAAATCTGAAGACATATGTCAAATCACTCAGCTACAGCGTCACAATATCTGGGGCATCTGTCACATTGACTGCGTATGGAAATGGACGTCGGAAAGTGACGCCTATAGGAAGTAGGATGGGAGCAGCACTGGGGGGTGACTCCAGTTGCAAAAAAAAAGAACTCAATTTGAACAGAAGTCAATGGGAAAATGGAAAATTATGTTTTTGTATGTTACAAATTTACAGGTGATAAACTGTTCAGCTACAATTAACCAAAAGCTGCCGCTGCAAGATTTTAGCGCAGCTATATTTGCCTACACCGTCGAGCTGCACGCAGTCGTCTTTGCACTCCAAGACAGACGGTTGAAATACTTTTGAAGCACTTCTAAAGGTTTTTGAAACTTTTATGTCTCTGTTTGTTATTCTTCTTACTTCCAGGCAGTTGTTATGTAAGAAACTGAGGCATCCACAACTGGTTGGTCTCCAAAACCGATGAAACGTTCCATATCCTGTCGCCCCAGCTATACTTGGTCTTCATCCCCAGTTAATAAAGGCATGCTGTTCTGTTTCATCATCGTAAGAATCATTATCATCGTCATCATCAATGAACTACACATTATTTCTGTTTCTGGTAACTAAAATTACCTAAAAATGAATAACTGTTGAGTTGGCAATGACATGTTCTGAAATCCTGTCCTCACAGTGTCAGCAGTCGGTTAAAACTGGGGCCTACGGGTGTTCAGTCAATATGTGCTCACAGTCTCTAAGACACTGGGGAGGTCTGTTAGAGCCACAGTGTGCTATAGTCTAGCAGTGGGCCTTGTTTGTTTGACGGTCGGCCCAACACTAATCCACTGATTCACTCTCACAGTGGCGAGGGATAGAAACGACCGGAGGGCGTGATCCTGGAAATAACGCAACGCTGCGCTCACGTTCAGCTCCGGTGACGTGTTCCACGTGGGTGTTTCATAGGAACCATGCACAAGAACACACAAGTCCATATTAGAAACCACACTTAAAAAAAAAAGTACAACATCCCTGTCCTCTATCATCTGACATATGCGTTTAGCAATTCTGTGATGGTCTACGGGTTTATCTTTTGACATCTTTCACGCAAGTCCAGCCCTTCACAATGTTCTATAACTGTCATAGAGGACAAATGCAAGTGCATACGTCTACTGAGTCGCGTGTGATGCTACTGAGAGGAAGAAGAGTGGCACAAAGGAATCTTCCTGAGTGCCAATTAGGAAACTGAAAAGCCATAAAAAAAAGAGAGTAGGAAACGAAACATGATTCAAGTGATTCCAAATAGCCCCACAAAAATGCACTAATAAGATTACCATACACAGCTGGCAACCGTACAGTTTTCCTTTTATTAGCTAATGTCACACGACACGCCAGTATTCTCAAGGATTTCTGCTATTTGGTCTTGAAACGCACCACGTTGGGGAAACTGTGACAAGAATTAAACAACTATGTAGACGTATAAAGAAAAGCGCATTAATACATTTTATTTCCCGAGTTGCAGAAGTGAATTCTGCTGCCCAAGCAGCCTGAGCATTCAGCAGTTTAACAGGATAAATGCCTTTTTACCCCCCCCCATAATCAGATAAAAGGACACAGCATACAAATGGCGTTACATCGTCGAAGGCGTCAAACAGAGGCAGAATAATAACAACGTCACCAACCATCGCAAAAGGTTTCGACACTGGCAGCTGCGAAATGGCTCAATCTATAAGTTATAGCGTCCTACACGATTCTGTTGAGCCGCGCACTCCACTTTTTACGAGGGTAGCGTGTCCTTTGCTTAACCCTCATACTTTGGACATAAATCTGCAATCCCTTCGACTTTGGGCTGGCTAATTTCTCAGTAACACTCCTCCTGAATCTGATGCAAGTGAACAGGCGCGGGGCCTACCGACTCGCAGCGCCGCATATGCGTCCCAGCGGATCGGGCATTCAGTGACGGGAGAGACAGATGGATTATATCCTCGTTGTCGGTGCTCTGGTGCCGTGCTGACGGCCACGGGGCGGTGAGGGTTTGATATAGGCATAGCAAAGGTAGGTGTAGAATTCTTACACTGCACGAGTCCACGCTGTTTCAAGCACGGGGGGGAAGAAAAGTCACACATTTCTATGCAAGCGCGGTGTTCGGCGCATAATGCCTTTGTTTGTTGTTTGTGGAAAGACCCCGGGAAACAAAAGGGAGAACGCTGACTAACCATCTTTGGCGACCTTGCATCCAGTCTGAGTGTGTTTGCATGTGTGTGTGTGTGTGTGTGGGAGTGGCAATAAAGAAAGGTGGGAGCATCTATATGTGCCGCGCAGCTTAAGTTTAATTGCTTGTGGTGGCAGTCAAAGTCAATATGCCGGTCAATGGCCCGTGGATTCCTGCAGGTTCATTTCCCCATAATTACTCTACATGCGCCTGACCAATGCATAAGTCTGTCATCATTAAAATAATAAGAATGGGCTGGGCATGAAGGAGGGCACAAGAAGGAGGGAACGAATGCAAAAGAAATGAACGGATCGATGTGACAACACGGGGAAATCATCGCGGAGCAGAGCCACAGAAGAAGAACAGGTTTACATGTGTAATATATCCACCTGATGTGACCGTCTGAGCGAACTTTTAAAGTGAGCTTTCAAAATGTAAAACACATTTTTCAGGCCTTCAATATAAGCTGTTAGTGGTTGCGTATTATTTAAAAATAAATAAATAAATAAATGCAAATTTCTCAAAGAGCCACACAGACTAACATATATAATATTTGACGGCACACGCTGAACGACAAGGTCACGCAGAACATTTCCTTATGAATAACAATTCGCCAAATGGATTTTACTGCGACTCAAGCAAAGCAAACTTTTCCTCTTTTTCCCGGAACACATTCGATCACATCCGTCTTATTGGGCCTATACCTACGCGATTCAGCTCGCGTGCTGGGTGAAAACACCTAGATGGAGACCCTGTTATTGACAGAAAAGTAATAAACAAAAGCTGTGTGCTTTTGTGCGTCCTCCGTGGTGTAGCCATGTGTTCTGCAGTCGCTGAGAGTGTAATCCTCGGCCTTTACCAGCTGCCCACAGGTCTTTTAAGAATGTCTTACTCACATTAAAAACAGGTGGACACAGTTTGATGAGCTTGTTAAAACACACCTGCTACTGAAGGGGCGAGGCACACACACACACACACACACAGGAACCTCTGGGCCTCTGGAGTTATCATAATTATTATAGGAGGAAATATTAGTTGCATTAAAGGCTTTTTACAGGTTTTAAAATCTGCAACACTAAGCTCCCTGATGTCTACGGGCGAGGAGGATACTAAAAATAGACGGCGTACAGTGGACTTTACCCGCTCACACTCATTCATTCTTCGCTAAACGGTGAAATTATTGGTGCTCGTTTCGTCCGCAATGGCTTCTTCTTCTTTCTTTTTTTTATGAAATATGATGATCATATAACCCATTCTGGCTGAGTGTTATTGTTATTTCCTGTTACAAGAAGGATTTGCTTCGCAAATACAAGCTGTCATCTTGCTTTAGGGAGGATATAAAACAAATTACACTGAAGGTTATTAAGCTATTAAAAAAAAAGCAACAGAAACAGACACCCTTTATGTTGAGCTTTACAATAGATTTAAAAGTTATTGTGGAAACAGTTTGTTTTGGTTTTTATTTGGGGGTGGGGGGGGGGGGGGCTGCTCTCTCTTCACAACAACAATCATCAGCGCAATATTGCAAATGAGACTCGCAGGCAACCGATGATGAATACTAACTATGGATTACGTGTGGCTAAAATAAGGCTTTATTTTTGTTATGCTCAATATCCTTTTTCATGGGCTCGGGCCGTGAACTATAACTTACTGCAGTTACTCCTTGGACTTTATTTCATTGCCAGCGCAAATAGTCTCATCTTTTATTGCCGCCCTGCACCATAACTTGTGCAGAAATGTGCATGTGAAAGTGGTGCAGATCTCCGCTGTCTAACGCGTCGCAGGCACCCATCCTCACAATGGTGGCATTACAGTTCATTAATTAAACTAATAGGGTGCCTAATTATTCAACAAGTGTCAGTTTTAATGGCGATCACACCGCTGCCTGCGTGTAAGAGGACACACGCGAGAGACACGTTCTCTGCAGAGAGCCCTGAGTCAGTGTTCTATTTCAACATGCTCAAAAACGATGCATTTTATTCCCACGTCAGCCTTCACTAAACGGTACAGCATGTACAGTAAATGCCTCAATGCCTCTGTGTGTGTGTGTGTGTGTGTGTGTGTGTCGACGGGCGGCTGCGCTAACACTGCGAGCACGTGCTGCATAATTCTCCACCATCACCAATGGGACAAGGGTAATTGAATCCTGGCACTTCATGTTTTAAATACTCATTTATGCATTACACATATACCTTTGGCAGATAATAAGACACTATTATAGTATTTCTTTTTTAATGAAAATGCATTACGTGGGAGAGAAGCTAGTCCATGTAAACCCTCTCCCCGTCCCCTCATTTCACCCTTCAACAACTCCCTCTCCAGCAGCCAGCCATGCTCTGGGTCCATAAAAACGTCTTTATATGAATATTTAATGTAAAACTCATGTAATGCAAATTCAATTTGTTTTATTTTCCTCTCTGCCCCGTCCATTATTTTTATTTTTTTATTTTTTTTTCCAAGTGCTCCGAAAAAGGTCTCAGTGAGAGCGAAGACTCATTGTTCAAAGGCGTAGCTTTACATGCCGCCATTACCACTAATGCAGATCCCATTTATTAATTATCATCTACAGGTTTTTGTGATTCGGGAAATGAGATCAAGATTACGATCATGCCCGGCAGCAACAGCTGCTCACATACAGAGACGTGTGACGGATTTCATACATTCAGGTCATACAGAAAGTGTAGGGCCACAGTTAAGCGTGCCTCTTTTGTGCTTCACAATTACTCATTTTTGAAAGGGAAAATAATTAAGGGCACACAGTCATTACTGTTGCATTAATCAAACTTTTTTTTTTTTAACATTACACAAAACGACCTTTGTGATTCATTTGTGCTCAACTTTTTTCGCTTTAAAAAGCACACAAGGCTTAAGAAACATGATGCATTCTGTATCACCGAAGTTTATTATTATCATTAATAATAATTATTAATGTACGGCACGTAAGATGAGCAGTGACCAAGCTACAGTGCATCTGGGATGGAAGCGCGGCTTCAATGAACAGCATCGGGGTCTTAATAGCTGCATGATGGTTGTGGCAGAAGTTGGACACATCGGTGTACTTGAGAAGAAACGCCGAATCTCGAATGCAAAGAAACAGACAAAACGAAAAGCCAGTAAAGAAAAGAAAAAAAAAGACCTTCACCAAACAGAAAGAAAACAAAAGCAATATCAATGCTTGGAACTTTTTGACCAACAGCAACACCGCAACAGAAAGAATCGAGAAAGTCAATAAGCCTGGTGTTTTCCTTTCCTAACCGAGTATGAAATCACACTTTCTTCTTAAAGTTCTACAGCCCATCTAACATTTTAGTGTCTAGTATTTTATTTTTTTTATTTTTTACCGTGAACAGGGGAGTGCATACTGCAGGGAGCACACATTTATATGCAAGTCGGCAAATGTGGGCTTTGAAACGGCAGATGGGAACCATCGCGGACCCAGGTCGGTCCAGGCCTCTGACCCACCCCTTACCTTCTGTGCCAGTTGCCTTGCCAGGTTAAGAATGCCAGAGAGAGATCTAGCCCCCTCTCTCTCTCTCTCTCTCTCTCTCTCTCTCTCTCTCTCTCTCTCTCTCTCTCTCTTTCTCTCCCCGTTGCAGCTCTTTTTTGCTTTTTTCCCTGTGTGGGATGGCTGGGACTTGGCACGGCAGTCATTGGTAGCATTGGTAGCAGAGGTCAGCGTGTGCTGTTAGCACCCTGTGGCAAATCATCACTGGATCCAAACCTCTGCCTGCATTGGCAGAAGAAAAAGAAAATGTTGAAGTGGGGTGGGTGTGTGGGTGTGTGTGTGTGTGTGTGTGTGTGTGTGTGGGGGGGGCAATCGGCTGCAGACAACAGAGAAATATTACATTTATTATATTATATTACATAAACACCTAATGATCAAGTAAGTCCTCAAATGAGTAATTGCTGTTGCATAAGTAATGTGAATGGCCCTTAAGGCTTAAGTGCTGTGCGTCGCTTGATAGGAACAGTTAAGTTACCTGAATGTGAGTATGTAGGTTTCTCGCTGAGGTTGCGGGCTAATGTGGCAACATGCAGCGCCGTGTCTGAAATTGGATCCATGCTTGTTGCCACAACAACGCTCCTATGCCAAATCGAATAGGCTGAAAACTGTGTTAGTTATGTATATTTCAAGTTTCAAGTTTCAAGTAGTTTATTTGTCAAATGTACTATATGTACGACATACAGCACAGATGAAATTGCAGTCCTCTCAGACCCACGGTGCAAACAGGCAGTTACATAAGTAAACATAAATAAACAATCAACAGACATAAACTAAACATATGTATGTATATATAAATATATAACATTTGTGCTCCATTCCAATTATGCGTAAATTGAGGTTTTATTTTGTTGTTTTTTTTAAAAAAGGAATGCTATTTGAATTATTTGAAGTCATTATTGTAATGATTTAATTATTTATGAATGCCTAGGCATAACTTAGCATGGGAAAAGCTTTTAAGATATTATCGAAATGAAATGCAAATGGGTTTGTTTTTTTCCTTCTTCTTCCCCTCTGTGTTTCATGGCACGCCTGCAGAATAGGGTTTCAGTCAGCTGCTTTTATGGAAAAGAGAATCTCAAGCATTATGTACATATTCAATTGTCCTATTTTTGTCTTTTCAATACTTGCTTCTCGTCCCCTCTTCTCTCCCGACCATACCCGAGCCTGTCAGCACATTTTCCCACTTCCCTATGTGTCTGTCTGCACATGCAGAGTCCACATATTCAACAACAATAAGAAAAACAAACAAACACACATTCCACAAACAGAGAAGGCTGGATGCACATGAACCTCGACACAGTGTCAGCACAAGACAGATTGCATGTACAGCAATGCAAAGAGGAGTGACTTCATGTCCTCTTGATTTCCACTCTCTCAAGCCGAGTCTGATCACATGGACAGGCACTCGTTTCCTTTTCTTTCTTTCATTTTCTTTTTTTTGATATCCTTCACTTTTGTGCTGTTGCCAGGTACTTTTCTAACCCAGCATGATGGTGAATTTCCCAGTCAGCCAAACGCACATGCTGATTCCTTGATTTTCAGCCCATTCGCGATTGAACGGAGGACATAATCCTCAGCATGTTTTGCTCTTGGCTCAATCATCTGGAAGATGCTGGAAGTAAAGAGGAGCCGCAGCCAAGTGCCTGCAGGTAGGAACGGTAGCATTAAAACCTACCAAACTATTTGGTCCAGGCTTCCACGTGCTATCTTTGACTATTGAATGCTATGTTTATATACCATTTTTAATTAATTTCCCTCTCGATAATGAGAGCATTCTATCTATCTGTCTAACTACAAACACATACAGAATCATACTGAGCACCGGACATGAACATGTATTGGACTTGATGATGAGGATCTACCTAGAACTCTTGATTACAAGGGGGAGGTAAAGGTCAGGCCATTTGTCACCCACATACGTGGCCATTACAGTAGCACCGGTGGAAGCGGTGACAAATGAACCCCACTCACTTTAATGGACTTGGCATTCTGGTATTCTGAATGCACACACTCGAGTGCACCACGGGAATCAACAAACCACGTCCGTTCACTTATAATATGGAGACTCTCAAACACCACTTCAGCCTTGAACCCGGAAGGTCAACAAGCGCCGACACGCGAGAACCGGTACGGATGAGGAATTTGGAAATGATGAGGTTTGTGGAAGCAGAGACAAAGGTTCCACACTCAAAGCCCGGTTTTAGTTAGGCTAAGACAATAATTTGGTTGTCTTAATGTCATGTGAACACGTCAGTCCGACTAAAATCGAGCTAGTCGCTGATGTGATTCATAGTCCAATTACTCCTGCATGTATACGCTTAGTCAGACTGGAGTCGGACTCCCCGGTTTTCCGTTTTTTTCTGTGAGTGAGATCAACAGGAAAGTAATTTAATACGTATAGGTACAGCGCCACCTACAGAGGTGGAGTCAGACATACACTGCCAATGAATAGATTGTCTCCTCTGCATGTGTACTCGGACTAGGCAAGCTGTCCGGGGTTGCTTGTCTTAGTCTGACTACAGCCTTAGCTCGAATAAGAAAACTGCATTTTTGTCTTGAGTTCCATCTCAGTGCAGCTCCTCTGTTCACTGTTCTATCATTTCAAAAGATTTTCATATTGCAAAATCCACAGCCATATTTCACCTGTACGCTGGGAAATTAGGCGGCTGTATTTTCTTCTACAACTCTGCACAATGGGAGTGCGAGGAAAGAGAGGACCTCCAGGGACCTTGCATTTTCCCGAGCTCCCCCCCCCCCGTGCTTTCCCATCGACAATGCACTTTGCTCTCTGGCCGAGCCCCAAACACAAGAGCGAGCCCCCAGTGGCAGTAATTACTGCACCACTCAACCCGAAATGACAAATGAACAAATGTCACAATAGCTGCTCGCTCGCTCCCTCCCTGCCCCCCCCGTACACGCGCACATTCATTAGGAGCCAGAAATTGTCACTTTCTCATCCGCGCTGAATACTTGACGGCGGGAGGACAAACAGACGGCCCAGGTGAGCGCTTTGACAGGTGTCCACGCCCCTTTTTTGTCGAGGCAAAGGAAGGGGAGAGCGAGGATGATGGGACTTTTAGATAGCCTGTCACCAAACAGCCAGCCACGTCTGTAGCAGCAGGGTCGTATGCCGAATGCTAATTACATTGATGAATGGCATTGGCTGCCTGTCCCACTACCAGCGATTTATGGCCTTGGTGACCCTAAATAACACCATACGTGAAGGACAAAAAAAAATGCAGGATGCAGAGGGAAGGACAGAGGAGGAGGAGAATCTCTCTCTCTGTCTCTGTCTCTGTGGGAAAAAAAAAAGGTGGGGGGGAAAGAATTGATGCTTGTTGACATTACCAGCCTGTATTATCACCATTTTCATGGCGCCCACATAGCTAATTGAATCTGCTCCTCAGCCCTGCACTGAGCCCTCTTTATACAGCTGGTGGGACTGCTTTCATTACATTTATTTTTTTGGAGGGGTTGGGGTAACACAACATTTGTATTTGAGACATGACTCACTCAACAACACAATGACGCATTTGCAAGCTTAATTTACCACGGGGCCACATGAAAACATGTTAACAAAGGACGTGTTTGTCAACTAGATTTAAATATATCGCCACAGCAAAGAGAAAAAAAAACTACTAATACTACTTAATTGGAATATATGGGCGGGCCTTAGAGGGCTGCCTGCTGATTGGCTACTGAGTTTTTGGAGCGACAGCTAAATGGACCAGACTACTTACAGCGTTATTGTAAGTGTCTCACGTTTGTCAGATTATCAACGTGAGATACTTACAATCATTTTGTCAGATGTCGACAGAGAAACCTTGAGATGAGGTGAGGCAGAATAAGAAAAGGGAGGAGACAGAGAATAATGAAGATTTTTGCCCATTTCTATGTGCTTTTCCATTTGTATTATGGCAGAGTGAGCGCTTGGTTTGCCCCCGTGATTGATTCTTCCTCTGTTTCCCATTGTACGCATCATCAAAGGGAGACACGGTGATCCTGACGACAATTAGGAAGACTCAGGCCTGACACTGCTGTAATAAAACAGACAGCAGAGAAGGAATGAGGACGTCAAACTTTGGCTGCTGCATCTGCACTTTCATCTATTGCCCCCTTTTCCGTCCCGTCAGTTTTCTGATGTGATGGATGTCTGTACAAAATGTGGTGGGTGAGAGGCCTAACTTTTTATCCCCGCGTCATCCAGCATGTCTTGTTTTTTTTAACTCCAGAAGTGGATATTTATTTCCAGCAGTCTGCCGTTAACATATTATGACAAATGCCAAAAAGTATTGTATAGGTCACAACAACAGGAGTTCAAAACATCCCGGTGGCATCTGTGGGGGAAATTATCCAGAGCTTCACTTGGACTTTACCCGGAGAGTCTTTTGTGGACATGTCGCGTTCTCATCTCCAGACTCCTGAATGTTTTCAATGCACGTTTTCTTCTTTTCAAGAGCAACATCCAGAGTAAATCCATTTTTTTAAAAGTCTATCAGGAGAAGATTTAGTGTTCATCTTCCTGGCTGCACACAATCAACATTTATAGACAGTATATGCGCTGGCATTTGCTGCACGAAATGCAGACGAAGACATTGCATGAAGCGATATGAAGTTATTTATCACGATTAGAGCCTTTTCTTTGACAGAAAATAATGAGTGTTTGTGTGTAAGTGTGTAAGACCACGGTGAAGTGTAGTGGGATGTTTGGAAATGAAGGCGTTTCATCACTTTCATTTTGGAGGTTCGGGGTGAAGGAGGTGCCATTTATCTCTCACCAGACCAAGACAAATACAATAATTCACAAACAGACACCCAAACCATGATGAATAGTCAGTTGGGCAATGGATTTCCTGCAAGCACAATCCTAAACGTGCGGTCACTAAAATACGTTTTCAAAAAGTAGCGTGAAATCTGAGAAATATTGTACATGCAATCACTTTGAGGCTTGAGTGATTATGGCAATGCTGGAAATTATGATGATTACAAGATATCTGGGTCACTTTGGAAAGGAAAAGTAGAATAAAATAAGAATAAATTATAGTATAGTACATATATATGTATATATATATATATATTTACATATATATATACATATATATTTACATATATGTATATATATATATATACAGTATAGTATAGTATAGTATAGTATAGTAAAGTAATATAGTAGAATAAAAGTAAGAAACACATAATGATTAAAGTAACAGGATGTAGGATTTGTGGGCTCCTCCCACAGTTGGTAAACCATTTTGCTTGTTGTTACCAATGTTGTAAGCTAAACTAAGCTAAGCTAAGCTAAGCTTAAGATGTTGTGAATTGATCAAAATAATCTTTATTTGAGACATTATTTGAAGGTCGTAATCCTACATTTACGCTTTAACAGATCTCACGATGAAGTTTTGAGAAATCTTGACGTGATGGTTTTGACGGTTTCAAAGGTTGAGACATGTATCCGGTCTGATTTCACTCTGAAAAATGGGCCGTGCACAGTAGGCACAGTTTGCTTAGCGCATTAATATTTGAATAGACGGAATGAATATGCACAAAAACATGTTTGAAGTGCTTTGCATTTTAATGCGGGGAGTTTGCTTGTGGCCTGTGCTGCTGCTGCTGCAGATTTTGAGCAGCACCTTAAAGCAGCGGGATCAATTGTTAACACTAAATACTTTTAAGCTGCTCTGCTGTAAAAGTTGATGACTTCCATTGTATTGTATCGCAATGAAACGCAGCACTGGTGTGGAAAGTTTGCTCGGAAACGTCGAAGGTCCTCAAACTGCACAGGAGAAACTGTGCACCGTGCTTCAATCAAACTGCATTCTCTTGCTTACCGAGTGAAATATATTATCATTGTTTCTGTACGTGTTAATATTTCATCGCAACACATTCGGTGAGACATGTCGTGCAGCTCAGCTCCATGTTCTCCATGCCTCTCCTTAAGGGGAGGCCAGTTGCCAGGCAACAGCTCAGAGTGTATGATTAAAACTTTGATTTCCAATCTATCACCTAAGAGACTGATGTGGCTCCTTTCCTGTGATGCTCCGCAGAGCAGCTGGGATGGACTGGTGCACAGCAGCTTCACACAAGCCAAATTAATCTTCACTGTGAAATGAAACATTTGGTTCACATGGAAGCGGACTTCTTCATCTTTAACCAACCTGACATGGAGCTACGCTCTCAGAATGCCACTTTGGATTATGGACCAGACTTGTGGCCAACTAACTGCTTTCATTTTGGATTTTTTTTCCAAGGAAATGAAATCCTACTGCAGCACATGGCAGTTTAAAACCAGAGGTTGTGATTTGTTTATTTTTTATTTATATTTTTAGTGTAGTCGATATAGCCTTTATTGACTCAATGCCAAATAAAAGTCAGATGTTTAGGGCGCAACACAAATGTTTTAAAAAAAGCACTTCACTGATAAGGTGTTACAACTAGATTTCATCATTGTCATTATAACCAGTCTGAGATACTTTCATGTTCAGCATGGGAAATGAACATGTCTATGTAGTCTTCACTATATATATTATATATATAGATAGGTGTTTGTGTGTAGCATGAATGATGTCATGCTATACAGTATATATATATGTGTGTGTGTGTGTGCTAGCAATGTGAGATTCATCTAAAGGCTCCCCCGTGGCCTCCATGGCATCCCAATAGTGCAGCAGGGATGGAAACTCGGACGCGATGTAAAGCTAAGAGGACGCGAAATGAGAAAATAAAGTGGAAAAGTGGAAAGGAGAAATGTGAGAGATGCTTTCTTTTGGCTCCGGGGGGGGGGGGGGGGGGGGGGGGGGAATATAGAGGCCGAAAAAGGAGGCTCGACAATGGCCACCGCACTGAAAGAGAGGATGCGAGTAGGAAAGTGGAAAGAGAGAGGGATGTGGGATGAGTGTTGACAAAAATAAGCATCTGTCAGTGTGACAGGTGAACCACAGCATTTTATGCATTCCAGGTCTTCAGCCCAAGGTTAAATATAATGTATATTTCAGCAAACAGCCCAGGTATTTTAATATTATCACCACAAAGTGCTTAGTAATATTTATTAAATATACGTAGATCAGATAATTAAGAGAATTCACCCCTCGGGGGGAAAAAAATACAGATTCTTAGATGCATCGCGATTCTGAATCGATTCAGGAATGTCCAAATTATTTAATACAATCATTTAAATGTTAAATAACGTAAAAAGGCGGACTTTATTGGGAGCATATAACAAAGAAGCGCGTAGACACGGCGTTCGCGACACTTGACAACGAAAATGACGAAAGGAGTCATGTCCTCACGGGGTGAAAGCGGATATAGGATAGTAATGACATGTGGTGCTTGAACATCTGGACATCGGAAAACTAACGTCGGCTAACGTCACATGTGCTCCAAACAAGAGCAATGAATGAGAGCCACACGGGTGCTAATGATGCTGAGCTGTTCGATTCACATTTTGTCTTAAATATGTGAGACAAAAATGTTTACAATGCAGTTGTGACTTTCACATTTCTGATGCGTCAACGCGCGCCGATAATCGTTTTATAATCGAACCGTGAGGCACCTAAACATTCCCACCCCTTACTGGACACTCAGTAGGGACCGCATATTGATCACCATCACGATTTTTCTCCCCCTCGCGTGTGTGTGTGATCCTCCGATATCAAACACGTGCGCTCCACCAGCGGCAATCAAGCGCTCCCTGAACAGCTGCCTGACTTTGCCAATCACAGCTGCTACTGTTTTCTTACAAAAGTACCATTGAACGACGTCAGAGGACAGAAGCTTGTTTTTTTTTTTTCTCTCTCGCTCTGTGTGTGTGTGTGTGAGTGAGTGAGTGGGTAAAGGACGAGGGAGGAGAAAATGAGATCATAGCATAGACTGTAGGGTCATAAAGACTGCACTGTTTTGGTAATTACTCAGGAATCCACAGGGGGTGATAGAGGTTCTTGCACTGGAGCTTTGAACCACACGGCGTCTATACAACTCTCCCCTGTATTTACTGATCACATTTTCTCAAAGTGAATTCTACAGCTCAAAAACCTGGTCATTCAGCAGTTTGACAGGATAAAAGCCTCTAAACTGTGCTGCTGCTGCTGCTGCTGCTGTAAGAAAGAAGAAGGAAAAATACAAACATCATTGATATTTTGGTCTGGAAAATTGTTTTCCTGTCCAGTTAATCATCTTCTAACTCAGAGTTATGTTGCAATTATTGTCGCACTGCAATTTGAGCATACATTATGTATAAAACCATTTTCACGCACACAAATTTCTTTTTATATCTTAGTGACCATCATAACTAAGTGCCTCACACAGAGCATTTAGGCTGTATATATATTAAAGGGGACATATTATGCATGTCAACTTTTTAACCATTTCAATACTTATGTTTGGGACTCTGGAGGCCCTACCAGTCGCCAAAGTGTGGAAAAAGTCAGTCATGTTTTCGTGGTCCCCCCTTAGTGTAAGTATAGGCGATAAAACACGCAATGTTGAATTCCCTGTGCTTATGACGGCAGCATGCGCATTTCACCGCGAATGTTACCGCCCACCAGTAAGTTTACTTCAAGAGCTCCACCTTAGCTCCACCTTAGCTCCACCTTAGCTCCACCTTGTCCCTGCGAGGGGGAGAGGAATGGAGCGGAGGGAACAGGAGCTGAGCGAGCGAGCGCTATAAAAAGGACAAATCACAAACCCCCTGGAAGAAGTGGGTGTGTGTTTGCCTGTGTCTCATTTGCATATAAAGGGACCACGCACAAAACCGAGCATTCTGAAAGGGGCGGGTTTAGCAGGGTTATTGAACTGCTATGGTGCTTCATCCTTGACCTAAACATGTCACAGACATGTTCATTAGGACACCAGGGAACTATTTTAACTTGGGGAAAATAGGGTATAATATGTCTCCTTTAAATGTGCAATATGAAGTCTTATATCGTTTTTTCAGTACAACCTAGGCAATCTGATGAAATGATTATGATTATTTTTTATAATTTCCTCCAACTATACAAACACAACTGGGCAAAAAGTTCCAAAAAAAAATGTCAAAATCGGTTTGAATTTGTGAAATTTGGAAAAACATCAGAGTTCAAAGTTCGTCACATTTTGTGACTTCTGTACAGTTATCACTATTCCCGTTTTTTTTTTTTTAAGTGAGAATATGCAATATAAAATGAATCCTAACTTTGACACACAAGAAGATGGGAAACACATTTCAAAAAGCCTGAAGATGTGACGCCCATATAAGGAGTTGTGTATATTTCCCACGGCAATTTACCAAGGGTGCAATGTCCCCACAAAGAGTTTTCCTTTTTTTTTTGGAGACACACACACTATTCTGGTATTCTCTCTGCATCTTTCCGTTGGTTGCATTTGTCATCGATGGAGGAAGTGCTACTCAGAGCAGCTGGAGACGGAAGACGACACAGGCCCCGGGCATGTCTGTACTTTCCACTCAGAAAGGCTATTGCAGAGAGTGGGACAGGGAAACGCTCTGCACTGCAGGAGCAGAGGAGTGAAGAGGGGTGGAGGAAAAGCAATTTCCCAAAAAAAAAAGAAAAAAGTGTTATGACTGCTGGCCTCTGTCTGTGCCTCGTTCATGGGGTTATGGGCACAACAACCGTCACAAACAGCCTACGGGCAAAGATGAAAGGAGAACATTCTCACACGTGGCACGGGCTTTTATTTTACAACGCTCGGGTCTATTGCTCTGTGAATTGTGTGATGATTGGTATTGTTGTCGCACGAGGTGTGAATGAACTTCCCGTGTTGTGTGTGGAAGATGTTAATAAGCTGTGACTTTGTTGAATGAGAAGCCGTTTCTAACTCAGACTTGCTTTGTACAAGCCCCTGATGTAAAGCAGGGCTCAGGTCTTTGTACATTCTTTGAAAGCAAATGTGCATAATGATGAAATCAGGGATATTTCCGATGACGATTGCCACCTGTAAACGTTATCTAAAGACACAGAGTTGGAAATGCACCGTGAATGCAGAGCGAGGTTTGCCTCTTCTCCTTCTTTCCTTTGTTTTTCTCACGTGAGTGTTTCTCCTGCCTCATTCTCAGCCCATGAGGATGCAGTCAGTGGCCACTAGTTTTAATTACAATATCACACAACGGCGCCGTGATGCCAGTGCCCGACTGCAACGCTATAAAAGCTTTAGAAAGCACAGCTGATGGCGTTAATGTCCCTGTAGCTGCTGTGAGGGGACTGACGCCTCCAAATAATTTAACAAGGACAATAATTAAAAAATATTGTTTAATTAAACTGTGACATTTACAACTGTCATTTGGATTATTCCATTACTACGAGACAAATTATATATTTTTTTAATTGAAAAAATAAAGACTTTTTTTGAGTGCACAGTGAGCCACTAACGGGGGAGAAAGACGACGGGGGTTTTACTTTACAGACCTGCTGAGTGGGATCACAGGGCGCTGGCTTTCACTCTTGGTCAATCCCTGCTTGTGTGAGAGAAATCCCCCAGGTCTTGAGGCCTTGGCTCAGCCCTGCTGCGAGTACACCGGTGCAAACACTCACAAAGCAAATAATGGACAGGTGACCATGAGGATGTGCCTGTGTGCCCTGGTACCAGCTGATACTTTCCAGGGCTGTCAACGTTGTTAACGAGATAAAAATATTTTTGTTTACTTCTGGAGTACGCCGACCTCTGACATGAAAGTCGGAAAATGACACTTGCCTGCAGTCAGTCAGAGAGCGGAGACTGAGATCAACGTGTAGTTCTGGGTCTAAAAAGATACAACTCAACTCATCGCTGGCCTCTGAAATGCACACCGTCTGATGACGTCGTTAGAAGACAAGCAAAACTCTTAATCCCGACTAATCTAGACGAACGAATTCCAAAATGATGAAATGTACTTTTCTTTCTAAGCGTGACTCGGGAAGAGTGACGGGGAGTTTCCTTACACTCGCGCAGGATTTGAGGGGGCGCGTCCTGCTGCTGCTGCTTCATCTACTCGAGGGCTGATCGCGGGCAGAGTATGATTGAAGTGGAATGACTGATGGTTTGATTTCACAAACACCTGAGGAGCTGAACAAGAGCAGCACATCCAGTGGGTGTGCACCCCCCCTCCGTCCCCCTTCCTCCCCCTCCCGGATTGGTGCGGTTGGTTTATGTGATCAAGCTTCCCCACAAGTGCAGCTGGCGGGGAGGTTTTTCATTATGGAGAGTGGAGTTGATTGCATTTTCTCCAGCACTCTCTGAAGTGTCTAAATGAAGCCACTATGTACTCATCGCCTCGCAGCCATCGCAAAGGAACCGCCTGTGACTTCGGAAATGGACGTTCAATTCCAGAAATTCCTCTGGAATGAAACGGTTTGTTTGGTTTTAATGTGCGAGTACTTTTTTTTTTTTTTTTTTTTAAATGCTCTAAATATCATGAAGGCTGGGTACATACATGTAATAATTTACTCGTTTGGGTTGGGGGTGGAGTGATACGAATATAACATTAACTGTGGTTTGCAGGAAAAAGTATAATAGCTCTTTTTTTTTCTTTCTTTCTGAGAAACTAGGCTGAATTTAATTTTTTTTTATATTAATTCTATGAGTAATTTAGCAACAGGGTGCGCATAATGACATCATGATATGTTCCATGACTTGTTGAGGTTGGAACAACTATGTAAAGAAAAAAAAAAGCTTGTACAATAACTGAGGTGAACACGCTTTTTAACATGGAAAGTGTTTTTTTTCGTTGCTAACGCCTTAATCACTCCCCGCTGCTCATCTTTTATTATAATAACCGAAATAAGCCTTAGCTACAGGGATTTCTGGCAAAATACCCTGAATCAGCTGAATTTAATTAGACGAGTTTTAAATAAACCCTAATCTCCATAAATAAGTACATGTTTTATGGATGCCTCATTCATAATTTATGGGTGGTGGGAGTACAAGTGCTGAGCAATCGTCATCGGGAATTAACAATGGGCTCATCTGATCTCGTTATTGACCCGACACAAAGCTGGTTACCTCCCCCCGGACACTGTTTCGCTTCCGCCAAGTCATACACTGTGTGAGAAACAATGAGCGAAACTAACTGGGTGAACTAATGATTTAGGCTAACGAACAGGGATCAAGAAATTAAAATAAGTGTCAAACACATTATAGAACATTAAAGTCAGATCAACCTGAATACATACTTGGAATTTTGAAGTGTGGAAGCAAACAGTAAACCCATAGTGATCGAGTTTTTGCTGTTTCCAGCCAGCGTCTCACGGCAAAAAGAGAAAAGGATCTTTTTCGCCACAGCTTCTGCATCTATATTCGACGAAGCCAAACATAGAGTTGTAATATTATGAGGAAAATAATAATTATTCAAGCAAAATCTCAGATGATCAGCTGCAACCTGCGTCCAGATGAGGAACACGGAGCATTTTGTGAAGTTATATTTAGGTTTGGGCTTCACAAATAAGGAAATACTTCATCTTAACAGCCACATTATCAAAGACTGTGCCAGAAACTGAGTCTGTTTCAAAGACAGAATCACACAGACTTGGAGGAAATTGTCTCTTTTGTGGAGGATAATACTATTTGATAACAATAATAGTACACATAAATCTCATAATATTAGGACTTTTTTCTCACAATATTCCAACTTTTTTAACCCTTTAAAACCGAGTGCTTCGCTGACGACATGTTTGCACAAGTGCACTTACTGTAGTTTTACAATGGTCTGTGCTATCTGTGCTAACTCCATACAGTTTCTGAAAAGCTGCAGAGAAGTTGCATGTCAGGAGGTTATTTTAAATGTTTTATGCTGTTTAAATTTCAAATTTAACACACAGAATCTGTTGCTCGTGTACAACTGCAGTGTTTTTTGGAAATAAAGCTATTTGTTATTGTTTAAACAGTATTTTAACATGCAGTCAATTGTAAATAACTGACAGATATTGGAAGAAAAATGGCCAAAAGCACTTAGTTACAGGACATTCTCTGGTCCTTTTATGGTTAAACTAAGCAAAAAAAAAACGTTTTTGGTATTTCGCGGGTAGAAAAAGAGGCGGATGTGAGGAAGCGTTTTTACTTGACGAGGAAATGTCAAACTTTAAATTGACACTTCAGTGGTTTGTTAACATCTCCAGCATGGCACGGCAAAGTCACAGAGTAGTAAGATTGTTTTTTTATCACCGTAACAACCCACGCAATTTCACCTAAACATAAATTAGCAATTAAAAATGTTCCAAACTGACAAAAAAACTGATTCAGATCACTGCTATTAAAAATGAGGAGGCAGAGTGCCTCTGTCACTATGGCAACATAGCTTTGGAAAATATCTTGTTAGTGGAGCTATTTTTCCAACCCAGCAGTGATGTGGTGGAACGGCAGTTTGAAGTGGTGCCTTCATGTCAAGTGCTTATTACCTGACTGAATGAAGAGACCTTTGGCATGTCAGAAATATCAACCAAAAAAAAAAAAGAGCAAAGCATTCTGGGTCGGGGCGGCGCATGACACCAATGAGCCCAACTAATTTTCCTGTGATGGTGGATAGATCCATGTTAGTGTTGACGTTAAGTCTGCAAATGGTTCCGTCGATACTTTCAAGTGTGGGAAATAACCCAAAACGTGAAGTCATGGAGAACAGGGTTCCCATACCCAGGTCTGTGGACTCGTTTGTGGACCATGGGTCAGGCTGAGCCAGACCTCGAAGACTTGTGGAAAGCATATAACAGAGGAAGGGCCACACGGTTGGTGTAGCGGTTAGCACTCTTGCCTTTGCAGCAAGAAGACCCGGGTTCGAGAACAAGGGCTTTTCTGCATGGAGTTTGCATGTTCTCCCCGTGTGTGCGTGGGTTTTTTTGAGTTTTCTTCTTTGCAATATGGGGATTAGGTAATGTGGAGGATAAAGTGGTAGAAAATGGATGGATGAATATAACAGAGATTTTTAAATACACAACAAAATCTTTATTCTTTTTTTTATGTGAGTCATCTCTTCTTGGTCTCTGCATGCTGCAGCAGCTTCCTTCTCATTTTTTATTTTTTTTTACTCTTTCACTCACTGTATAGCCAGTGATCTGTAAACACTCTTGTCGGTTTTAAACGCACCAAGCAGTTAAAACAGAAAGAAAAAGAAAAAAAAAAACCCAGGGAAGCAAGAGAAATCTCTTACGGTCGTTACCAAAAGACATTGTCATGAGGAGCAGGGGGAAGATAATAGTGTAGCCATCTTTTTTTTTGTCCAGACCAGACATAGAATGCTGCCGGTTCTCCTCCACAAGTGCAGAGTCATAGAAACACAGATATTATATAATATGTGTGTGTCTTAATTCAGCTGCTACAAACAAATTAACATATGGGCACTGACAAGTGTAAAAAAAAAAATACTTTGAGCTCATTATGAAACTGCAGTGGGGTACGTGTCGTTCCAACTTCTCCCCTCCGGTTGGTGCTGCAGGCTACGAAACACCAGCACAGCCAGACTCAGGCCTTATAGTGTGAGGTGGGTGAACCTGCAGAGCGTGAGGTGGACTCAGGGATTTAATAACGGTCCACGCCGTAACCCCTGAGGAGAAAAAACTCTGGAAGCCCAAGCTGGATGAACCTGCAGAGCATTCACTTGCTCTCTTCTCATTGTGAGCTGGTAGTTTTTAGTTAGCCCTTAGAACACAGAGCATTGTGGGTAAACGTACAGTATATACAGAGGGTATAAGAATGTGCAATATGCAATATTAAAAATGAATCATTAACTTTGACTCAACAACGCATAAGAAGCCCAAATCAGCCCCCCCCCCCCCCCCCCAGGATGTCCATATAAGGAGTTGTGTATTAATCCCACTGTCAGACATTGTCAGACCCTTTAAAATAAAGTCAAGGGTCTGACAATGATCTAACCTTCTCTTCACCTGTGGTCACTTGATTTCTTTTCTCTTTTCCTTATATTTTCTAGTCCTTCTCAGTGTGCGCACCTCGCTTACTTGTACTCCCCGTGTCCTTTCACCGCGAAACGACGAGCATAAAATCCCCTCGTCCATCAGTCGCCGACTTTCCTGCTGATTAAACGCAAGTATGCTGATAATTATACCAATGTGTTAATAAAGGAATTTCACAATTTAGGGGAGGGGGGGGGGGAATAAAGAGAGAAACTTTTGCCTTCATGTTTGTGTGTCTCTTCCTCACAGAGGATTCCTGAGCATCACTACCTCATTATGCCACAGAGTGATGACAATTCCCACTTCATTATTCTCCCACTGTTATGAGCCAAGTATGGCGGTAATTGGAGATGCACTGTTGACTGTTATCACGGCGCTTGGATTTTCCCTCACTGTTTAAGATAATGAGGAGGTTTGGAAGACTTATGGGAACATTATTTATCAATCTATTTCCTTTTTCCCCTTTCTTAATTAATTAATTAAACCGGCGCAGTATTAAGAACAGTGAAGAGACGGTTGCAGCATTATTTTTTCCTTCTTGCAAAACTTTGAAATTTCACCCAGGGTTTGGATGTGAATGCATGTTAAATCGAATATAGTGCGCTCCGATGCCTTTATAGGCTCATAAATCCTGGATTATAGCGCTTTTTTCCCCTAAAGAAACACCAGCAAGGACTGAGCTCACGGTGCATTGGCTACAGAAGGTAAGCCAGCCCCCTGCTGACAAATTCAACTGACAGGGCAAGAAATACACTATATTTCCCTTTCATCGGTCAATCTATTCATCCTTGGTCCAATGTCTTCAAGGACAGCGAAGGGTGAATTGCTTGATATTAGCCAAGTCCCAGGCCGACAAGCTGGGGGGTGGATTTGTGAGGGTAAACCCTGTTGCTTTGATGTCTCCACAAACGTCCCAGCTTGCCACGGTAAAACAAGGGGCTGGCAAGAAATGGAGCGGACTGATCCAAAAGAGATGCCCCATCTGACCTTGCTACACAAAGTAACGGGGGGAAAACAACAGAACGATACAAAAAAAGTCTAGGAAACATGTATGTGTATCATTAAAAGTGAAAAAGAAAGTTTAAATGAGGGAGCGTTCACGTCCGTCTGTTTCAACGCTGTCAGCCTGCTGAACCGAGAGGTAATGACTTAAAACCACACACCACCTCAGAGAGGGATTCGAGTAAACACTTGATATATTTTAAATTGAAATGGGGACTTGCTTAGTCCCAAACGATCGTCGCAATGAATAGTGTAGTCCTGCTCTTTCCTTTTTTTTTTTTTTTTTTCCCGGCACATAAGCTCCCCTTATTAAAAAAAAAAAAAGGCAACAAAGGAAACATTGCTGCCGGACACCTGGGTAATTGCAGGGAGCCGTCATCTTCGGCGACACTGAAGAAGAGCGTATACGTGTCAGTGTGATGTGTCAGGACTCGGTGTGGTGATAAAAGTGACAAAGCTAATTGTCGCCATGCAAATGCAAACTCCAAGAAACTCACGGAGCCCTCGGAGCCTGTTTTCTATCTCCCATTCTTTTTCTTTTCTTTTTTTTTTTCCTTAGAACTCCCCTCAGTGCTGCTAAAAGGCCTGAGGGAGACATTTGTGTGACACAGTGGGGGGGGGGGGAGAGAGTTAACATTACAGGAGCTTATGAATACCGGTTGGTGTAATGTATTAGTCACAGTTCAGTTTTTTGGTGGTACATTATGGTATATGTTATGATAAATAAATACAGTGGCCCAGAGAGCCCTTGTTCAGGCCGGGGCGTGAACCCAGGTCTTCTTGCTGCAAAGGCAAGAGCGCTAACCCTCAAGTGGAGCACAATAAAACATGCAAATGGCATTATCAGAACATAAAGAAAACATCCATCCATCCTTCTACAGCTTTATCCTCCACATGAGGGTCGCGGCGGGTGCTGTGCCAATCTCAGCTAACATAGGGCGATAGGTGGGGGTCACACAGTTCGCCAGTCTATCACAGGGACACACACACAGACACCACAACCACCCACTCTCACACCTACGGTCAGTTTAGAGTGTCCAATCTACCTTATCCCCATATTGCATGTTTTTTGGACTGAGAACCCGGAGGAAACCCACGCACACATGGGGAGAACATGCCAACTCCATGCAGAAAGGCCCTTGTTCTGACCGGGTCGCGATCCCGGGTCTTCTTGCTGCAAAGACAAGAGTGCGAACCCTCATGTGGAGACAACACAACATGCAAATGGCATCATCAGGACATAAAGAAAACAGCAAGTCCGATTCCCCCAAACATGCTAAAACTTGACGTACACAGCAGGGACAGTATTAGTGTATTAAACGTGACGTCATATTATCTAGTTATACACTATAGTTAGAATAGCTTCAGTCGCTGGAATAGCAAACACGACACAACCTTGTTTCCTCGTCTATTTCGTTAAATTACTCTTCAGATCATTTGGATGAGTCTCGGGAAGCGTGGCGAGCAATTACTCTCTTCCTTTTAGGCGAAACTTCCTTTTGATTTGTATTTGATTTTGCGTCGTCGGGCAGCGGGGCAAAATTTTCTGGCAGCTTGTGAAGAAACAGTCGCAGGTCAAGGCAACCGGACAAAGTTTGATTAATCACTGTGGGAAACCTGGTTGAAAACAGGAGTGACTAATGACCTGTTGGCACTTCATTTAATCAAGGCTCTACAGAGAGCTGATACTGTTTTTTTTTTGGTTTTTTTGCAGCATCTCCACAGAAAGGACACGGACCACCTGTACTCCTGACATCATAAAAGATGCTGAGAAATTAAAACGCGCCTTTATCTCAAGCAGCCTTGGCTTCTTCCTGGCCTCCCAAAGAAAACCTGTGACAGACTTCAAGTCATCAGTTATTAACCAGAACCAAGAAGAGAGGGCACATTAGTCGAGTCTTAGCTGCACCGACACTGGCTCCCTGTAACATTTAGAGTTGACTTTAAAGGAATATATCACCGATTTGCATTTAGCGTTGTATTACTAGAATAGGGGTAGTATTTTTAGTTTCCCCTGAGCCGAGAAATATCTTCATTCTTTTTTTTAGTTACGTGCCCACCAGTGACACTTTTTTAGACCCACTCGTAGGGGGGCGGGACCTCATTCCCAGAATGTAAACAGTGTCTGCCATCTTTGCTAACAGTTACGCTAACAGGGCCAAGTGTCACTGGTGGGCACGTAACAAAGAAAATAATGAAGATATTTCTCAAGTCAGGGGAAACTAAAAATACTTCAAAAATACTACCCCTATACTAGTAATACAAAGCTAAATGCAAATCAGTGAAGTATTCTTTTAAGCTCCTTCTCCTTGCATACAAAGCACTTCATAGGCTAGGACCAAGCTACATTGCCAACTCCCTTGTTAGCTACTGTATGTAGCACAAAGAACACAGCGGTCATCCGCCACTGGTTAATTGGAGGTTCCCCACAACAGTCGAAAGAGAAAATTGGGGATGTTACTTGCGCCCATAAACGTTGGAACACATATCAGGGAAGCCAGCTCACAAGATATTTTTTAAAAGAAGACTTGCATTTTTACTCTAGCCTTCAAGTAGCTCCTTTTTTATTCCACCCATTGTTGTATTTTACTTTTTTATTTCAAAGTTAAAACAGGGCTTTTACTTTTTGACTTTTCCTTTTCATTCCACCCTTGCGTTCTAAATTGTATTTTCCTTTTATTGTGAAGCACTTTGACCTGCAATCCTTGTATGAACGGTGCTATAAAAATAAAGTTTATTATCATTAATAATAATAAAGGGGATCAAAAGAAGATTTCATGCAAGAATGACGCAACAGTCATATTGTACTAAGATTCAAAACAACATATGATTTGTTTCTCCAATTACAGCTGTCATATTATCAGAGGATATCATAGAACTTCCAAAATAATGACCTAAGGGGTGCCTTCATGTCTGTACTGCCACAATATACAAAAACACTGATTATACACCCACCCAAACACATTTGTATGACTATAATGTTGAGACTGTATTATTTAGTCAGTTAATTGCTCATGTTTAAAGCTCTATTTCCCTCTCATCTGCTGGGTATTAAATACCACTGCTACTCACAGTACTAATAAAAGATGGGCAGGTCAACAGAAATGGAAATGTGATGCACATCTCAGATTAAACAGGGCTAAGTGACGGGGTTGTGTATTTTAAGTGGATGTAAAAAGTTCCAACAGGTTATTTGGCTGTGTTTAAAAAAGGTTATGTAACACTCTTTGAAGTAGTCTTTGGACAACACTGCACAGCAGGATGTGGTACAGTATATGTGTTATCAAAGTGTCAAGAAAAAGCACAAGAGAACAAAAGAAAGTCAGGAGTTGGGGGGGGGGGGGGGGGCGAACACTACAAAAGCAAAGAACCAGAACTGAGGCTTTACATGACGGAAGAGAAGTATCCAGACTTCAAAGAAATCAAAGCAACGCAGGGGTGCGAACTTCTGCAGAGTTGAAAGAAAAAGAAAAACAGTCCAGTATTTGATTTCTACCGACCGTTCCACCAAAGCGTCTCAGTAAATCGTGACCACGTGCAACTGAGAGGTAGAATAAACAACACAAGTGCACCGTGTAACCAAAGCGGATCACTGGAATTCAGCCACATTTGCATCAGTTTTTTTGGTTAAGAGAGAATAAAAAAAATAAAAAAAAGGCCTTTAGAATACAGTGAAGAGCTACACCCACCACACTACTTCATTTTTTAAAATGCATCACCTCTGCTCTGGATCTGCCTGTTGTCCACACTGGAGCCCTTGAATGGTGGTGATGTTTGAAAATGATGACGCAGTTTCTTCCTGATTGCTTCTCATCAGTTGCAACTGCACCATCACCTGATAAAAGAAATCCTTGCTCTGACTTTTCACCACTGTTGCTTCTCTTTGGCAGGAAGTACTTTCTGAAACAAAGCAAGTCATTGCAGTGAAGAAATGCACGTAATTGGTCGCATATTTTCTGACGTGTTAGTACTGACGCAGAGTACTTACGACTGTTTTAGATTTTGCTCTGCAAATGCCATACAGAAATGTAGTAAAATGGATCAAGCAAAGTTGTTATTTTACATTAAACAGCTTAGTAATGATTTATAGTCATTCAATCATGAATAAACTGTTAATCCTACCTTTAACCCTTTAACACCTTACCCTCAAAATGTCTGTCTGGACTTTTAACCATAAAAGGGCCAGAAAATTGTTTCTGGTCAAAATGTTTTGGCCCATTTTTCCAGAATAACTTCCAATATCTGCCACTTATTTACAATTTACTGCACGTTAAACGAGTGTATTAGCAATTTAAAATGAAGGAAAACAAAAGTAGTACACAAACAAGAAGATTGTGCTTGTTAAATTAGAATTTTGAATGGTATAAAACATATTTACAATGACATTTTTTGAGTCTTGATGTGTAAAAAAAGGCAAAAAATGCAAACTATGCACAGGCATTTTTCCCAAAGATGCCAATTCTCCAGCTTCGTGTAATTACTGCCATGCAATGTGCGAGAAAGGGTTAAAATAGTCAGATCTGCAGGTGCGTTCACAAACATGTTGTTTAGGGTTAGGGTCACCCTACTGTATGGAACAAATATCAAAGAATGTTTATTTACAACAGCGCTGCCTTTATGAAATCTCGCATTCATCAAGCCCCACACAACGGAACGTAGGTTTTATATTTTATTCCAAAACCTTCAAAATAAGTTTCAAGTTCAAGAAAGTAGAATAAGCTTAGACACAATGCAAAGCATCATATACAGACGGATAAAATACATTTTATATATTGCAGACAAGCCATGGTGGGTCTTACATATGTACAGGATGTATGTAAACTTTTATTTACAAACTTTTTTACATTATACAAAAAGCCTTGTTTCTGTTTTGTCTTTGTATATATATTTATTTATATATATATTTATATATATAGATTCTTCATATACTCCCCCACTAGCATTTGTACTACAATAATGAAAAAAAGAAAAGAAAAAAAAAAAACATTTACATAATATATGTCAATCCATTTTTTTCCCTTTTTATATTACAAATGTATTTCCATAAAAATATATCTCTGTACAAAAAAAGGTTTTGTTTTTTTTAATTCATTAACATATTCTCTTTTTCTCAGAGACACGTTCCCTTTGCGGTTGCTTTCTTGTCGTCGCACACAGACCGTTAGTTTCCCTTACAGGTTTTTTTCTTTTGGCGCACACCAAGAGAATGACACGCGATCGTTGCTATTTTTTACCGTCATGTTGGTTTATTGAGGCATTTAAGGGCCATGTTGATTTTTAGGTGCAACGGGTTGCTTTGCCTTTTAATCTCACATGGATGCAAAGTGAAGATCGATGAAGGAAAGGAAAAAAAAACAAGGGATCGTTTAAAAAAGAAATTGCCATGAACAAACATGGAGGAAACTGGTAATAAAAGGCAGATCTCTGTAAATATCTTTGCTATAGTATAGATAAATTGGACATTCTGTTGAAATTCCATTTTTTTCCTTCCCTTTACTGCACACAAACAAAAGGAGCAGTTATGACAGATATGTAGCACGGTATAATTCTGATGCACTCAGTGAAATGAAATACATTCAGTCGTTTTTTGTTTTTTTTCAGCAACAACCTGCATCTACAAATCATACGAATCCACTCCGTTTATAGAATAAAATTCATCTAAGCTCCGAAAGCTTTTCAAAAACACCCACCCACCCACCTCCCCATTGGTAAGACTACTCCACACACACAGGGTTGAATAGTATCTGGCAAATTACAGGGAATGGACCTGGAACACACGGGTAAATCTGGCTTTGACATAGCCGTCAACGTGTGGGGACAAATGGAAGAGATTATATAATGATAGTTGATGCAGAATATGTCAAACAGCATGACTGACGGATTTCTCGGGTTTGAAGTCCATGTAGCGCAGCTTTTGCTCAAAAAAAAAAAAAAAGTGAGAATGTCCAACTGTGAGGGAAAATTCAGAAAACTCAACGGGGGACTCAAATATCGTAGCTGTGTGTTGTTTCATTAAATGAGAGAACGTGAGCGGGAGAGAGAACTCTGTGATGTGACGATGAAAACAAAGTCATATCTTAGAATAATGCACAGAGAACACGAGAGTAGGACCGTGTTCAGACTACAGCTGCGTCTTGGACTCACTGATCTTCATTTTCATAAACTTCCTTTAGAGAATGTTCTGGATTGAGCCAGACTGGTTTAAAAATAATCCCATCAGGTGAGAAAACTACCTGCAAGTTCTTCTCGATTTCCTTTCCTTACTCATGAAACCATCAATACCATGAGCTCACAGTTGATCTTAATCTTTAAAATGTAGCCTCATTTGAATTTGGTTGGATTTAGATTATTTTCTTTGGTTGAAAGGGTGATATTTTTATCACACACACACACACACACACAACAGAAAACTAAGTTTATTAAGGGCAATAAATGGGGATTAAATGATACGGCTACTCTGACAAGCTCATTTATATTTCCCAAGATCTAACAAAGAAATGCAAAGAGCCCCCGTTTCTTCATCACAGCGTTAGACTCGTGGCAGAACTGATAACAATAACCGATCCTAACACCACAGCATAACTTCCCAAGCTCAATAAAGAAATTACGTCTGGATTTATTGAAAACAGCGACTTAGCAGCTGATTTGTCACGTCATGGGTTGTACCAAGGCACTATAATAATTCTAAAGTGCTGAGGAGCAGAGGAGGTACAACAACATGAAAACAAAAAAAAGAGAAAAGAAGGTATGATTCTGGCACATTTACAATTATTTCTGTAATTCCTAAGCCTGAGCCCTTGTTGGTATAAACAATCATAGTTTGTGTGAGCAAAGTACGCTCCGTACTTTTTGTTTGTTGTGCCCAAAATCCACGGTATACTCAAATTTAATTGAATCACTTCTGTCCAGGGAACGGGGGCCATCATGTCCAAAATTGCACCAGCTAGTCACATTTGTTTGTTTAATACTCGCTGCACTTTAATAAAGTGTCGAGCAACGTGTGTTGAACGCCGCCATGGGAGGAGCCACTTTGAAGTGGCTTTAAAGTAGCTGGAATGTAATTAAGCTATTCACGCGTCCTAAACATTTGGAGCAATTTCAGAATTATAAAAAAATAAAAAAATAAATAAACACACAATGCAACAGGCGCATTGAAACTATGTGACGGCAGTGCCAGTGCCGTGTAGGTAAAAGAAAAGCGCGGCGGGGGGGGGGGCGGGTTCAACTGCTCTGTGGAAAATCTCCAGGGTAATTCAATCGTTTCCTTTTTCATCAATTCATGGCCAGTGCTGGCAAGGGCCAAAAATATTCTATCTGTGGAGTTGAGATAAGCAAGAGCTTTAAAAGTAATAAAATTGTAAAAAGCAATTACTGACCCACGGCGGAACTGATTGCAGGAACAATAGAGTGATTTGTTTCATTTGTTGAATCTCTGAATTAGGCTGTAGGTAACTGCTGTAAGTGACATTAAAAAAAAAAGGGGGCGACATGGAGGTGGACTTTGACGATGAAAGCTGCTTCTTCCGTCTCGGCACCGTATATTATTTTAACGTGGATGTGGCCTCAAAGCAAAGTGTGGAGATGTTGACGCCGCTTCTCAGACGTGACATCATTGGGGGAGGAGGTTGGTTTTGTCTCATCAGTGGTAATGGTGTGCGTTTGGGATCCGGTGTGGACGTGACAATGAGGCGGCGCTAAAATTAAAGCAAATGACATGTAATGTCTCAATTTGCTGCAGTGAAATATGAGCACTATTCACCCCACTCAGCCGCCACAGGACACACAGGTACGGTAAGTGGCGAATAGCTGGGAGCAGCGTGTTTGAAATGCAGTGGGTCTCACACACACACACACACACACTGTGAGGGTCACACAAGCATTAATATTTTTGAATCGACTCCTCTCATCCGGCATGTCGTTCAGCAGCTCAGGTGGAGTGCGGCTGTCGTCAGTGACACTTCCTCCTCCTCCTGTGTCAAACTTTCCTGGCGTTATTTTCTTTACATCACTCCCCCGAATGAGCATTTCATATCAATCACTTCCAGTTAAATGCACGGGCAGCGATCGGTGTGGCAGCAGCCTCCTCCGAACATGCCCTCTGAAGGGTTTTAATCAGCAAAGACAAAAACAAAGCAAACACGCCTCCTTTTTCCCCCAGATATAAACGTGGGAAGGAAAAGACCTGAATGTAATTCACAGGGAAATCGCAGATTGGTTCCTTCTTCACACTCGCCTTCAGTTGAACATTTCTGATCTTTGTGTTCCTGAGGGCCACGTTTCAAGAGCTTGTGCTGCATCTGAATCTCATACACAAGACATATACCGGTATATACTGTAGCATGTAACCTCCCAATCGGAGAAACACGCCAAGACTGTGGCGTCTTTCGAGAAATGAAAAAAAAATGATGGTTTATATTACAAAACATTATAATTCAGTCCCAAGATGTGGATTTGTCTATCGTTTTCTGTTTTCTTTTTCTCCTCGAGCACCACTGAACGACCTGATAAGCTGGAATCAATGCCTGTGGTGGAGCAAAACTGACAATATTAAACAACTCGGCGTTACATTTGAAGGTGGATTTGTCCAGCCACGCTTTCTCTCCTCGGCCTCCCCGGACACAGAACAATGACACAGTGTGTATCCCTACAAACCATGGAAAGAGGAAGCACGGATGTAACCTATTTTGACTGTGTGCAGAGTTTGTACACTGGTATCAGTACTTGGATTCATGTAGCGGTGAGAAGTGTAAGTGAAGAGAACAATAAAGAAATGTCATCAAATTACCTGGTTAACTCTTTGGGTAACAGACAGGAGATATTTTAGGACAGATTGCACTCACACACACACACTCTCTCTCTTCCTCTTACCCGCATATACATGTCACTAAGTGCTTCTTTTTCTCTCCAGCAGCTTTCGCTAAATTTAACCCCCCCCCCCCCCACCCCGCTCTGTACGCAGCTGCGTCGGCCAGCAGAATGTGTATCCCTGCTTTCAAGACAAAAAGAAAGGACCGAAGCTGGGGAAAAAGTAACGACAGGATATGTGTGTGTGTGTCTTCAACGTGGCCTTCAAAACTCACTGAATTTTTAATTCACTCTCAGCAAGAGACCCGGGGGCCTCTGATGAAACCTTTCAACAACCTCAGGAGCACACAGTTAGAGGAAAAAGCAAGGTTCTCAAGTACTCATCACGGAAAGCAAGCAGCATATAAAAAAAAGAAAGAGGAAAAAAATAAAAAGAGGAAAGTAAATGGAGAGAGAACGGAGAGAAGTGTGAATCGAAACAGTCCAGACTGTCTCTTTCTGACTCACAGAGGCCAACGACAGGCCAACGACGGGCCAACACCTGCCTGACAGTTCGCTTGCACAGAGATCTCTGTTAGCTACAGGTCAATTTCTTGACTTAAAGTTGACCATTAAATTCCCTTTGGGTTTAGGCGGAGGGAGGTGAGAAAAGTCATCACAGCTTTCCTTCCCAGCAGTGTTCCAGTCCGCTGCAGTTTCAGGCTCAAGCGTGTCTTCAAAATATGGAAAATGATCCAGAAACCACGTGAGGTTACAAAAAAGCAATTTTGCTTTTGGCATTTGTTACAGTTGCTGTTTTCTTCAAATGGTTTCTTTTTTTCCGTCTCATCCCCCACGAGTAAGAGCCTCCACCACTGGCGGCGTTTCTTGAACGTATTTGAGCAAATAAAATAATCTTCATCTTGCCCGCTGCTTGTGGGACTATGGTTGTCCAGTGTTGGCAGGCAGGCAGACAAAGATGAGATGCATTTCTCCTCCCCTAAATGAATCAACGATGAATGAAAAGATCTAACAGAGCAACGTGGGTGTAAGGGAAGAAGACATGGGGGTCATGGGGAGTGAGGGGCAAGGAGGAAAACAGTAAATGAAAGCAAATGCACATAGAGAAGCAGGGTAACAAAAAAGATAAGCAAAGACCAAACACATGGAGATGATTAAGATGAAGGAAGCAAAAAGAGGGAAGATAAAAGCATTAGCGTAGCATTAAGCATTAATATTTTCAACAGTGTTAAAATTAAAAATATATATTCTATCTTTTGTGTAAACAAACCACATGGGAATCATTAATATGGGAGATACAGATCAAAGGAAACGCAGCAGAAGAAATCGCATCATAATCTGCAGAGGACGACTGAAGGACTGCATAAAATGTTTACTTAGAAAGTTGAATCCGAGTTGTTGCTTCAGCAGTTCTAATGTCGGGGATGTGCCGCTAACTCAGGGAAGCCACAAGGTGATAACTTTAGCTCATTTTAGAGAAATGTAGACCTAATTATGCCTAAGGCTCTCACTGGCTCATAAAGCCAGATGGCCTGGTAAAGTCTTAACTTTTACCTCTGGAGGAAGCAGTTGCTATACAGCTGTGCACACTGTGCTGACGGTGAACTCTGTCTCACTGGCCATGATGTCCGTGGGTTGGATGTTGCGGTCATACATCGGGTTCTCGAACGTAGCTCGTCCATTAGTGTTCTCGTGGCCCACATAACCATTGAAGGGGACTTTGGGTCTTCTCCTGAAGAGACATTAATTAAGACAATTGACAGTGAGCGACGTGTGGACAGCGCATCAAAGCCTCGAACGTACAACTGCTGTATGTGTGAGGGTAGTTTTTCTTAGCACTTATTCACACGCACATTATTATCCAAGAAGATGCGAGAAGGCTTTATCCTTCATTATATAATAATAAAGAGGATAATAGAGGAGCTAACTAAATAGCTAGAAAGGATGGATAGATAGATAGATAGATAGATAGATAGATAGATAGATAGATAGATAGATAGGTAGATACAATTAAAAAGTATTCCAGTTGAGAGAACACTAAAACTAGAAGTAGCTGTTTCTAATGGCAGCAGTGGTGAGAAATTACCTGTGTTTGTAGAGGTACAGAGCAAAGCCTGCAATGATCATGGCTATAAAAGGCACTAAAATGGCTGCCGCCACTGAACTGCTGTTGGAGGCAAAGTTGTATCCTGGGTTGTCTCTGCCGGAATCTAAACTCTCTGCAGGGAAAAGAGAGAATAGTACAATTAAAACAAAAGTGAAATGATTTAACTTATTTTACCTCCTGGTTAAGTCATGTTCCCTTATCTTTCCAGTGATACTTTATAAACAAAATCAAAAGCCAACAGCTATTCACTCGTTCCAGGTTCATTCTCTAATTGACAGAGGTATGGCATGTTTCTGCAGCAGCAGTGGTGGAGTGGCGGTCCACCTGTTTGCCACAGAGTGCCAAGAAAGGCTCCAATAAAGGACCAGTTGCAAACAAGAAGGAATTCAGTTAGTGGGTTTTGCTGTGTTTGCCAATCAACCCCCTGCTGTACAAGCTCGGGCGCACAAAACAGATGCACAAACACACTAACACCACACTCACGGTTACACCACCGCTGAGTTTTAATACGACACAGAAATGTTGACAGATTGAGTAGGATTGTTTCCATGACATCTAACCCAAGTCCCAGATTCATATTCCACTTTCTCACACGCACTTAATCACAAATACACATGAAAACCTGGCACCATCCTCAGTCCTGTGTTTTAATAAAGAGCTGTTTGCTCAGTCGGTGTGCTGTGGCAGGGTGGAAGTGGAGGAAGAGGAGGAGGAGAGGGTCCTGCACCTGCTGTTCATTCAGCTACCACTCTCACATCCACTTTCAGGCAACTTTCCCCATTGTAAACACACATTAAATCTATGTCAACCATACTCAATTCCAAATCCCTGCTTATGTTAGATCTGTTATTGCACCTACGCGTCTGCTCTTCAATCTGTTTTGCAGCCAATTTGGAATATGGCCAAACGAACTGGGTCTTTGTTTTTTTTTGAAAGATGATGAATTCCTGAGAAATCTGTCTTCATCACTCACATCATCATCATCAAAAACCCACCAAAAACAGTAGCATTGTCCACTTAAGTGATTGTATTGATCAGTTAACATGAGGTCAATGTCCCATATGAGGGAGCAAATCTGAACACAGAAGCTTTCAACTGCATTTTATATTCAACTTCAGTCACATATCTCACTATATTACATGTCTTTGTGTCGCAATTTAATTTAGTGTATATTAATGTCTTTCGCAGACTTAAGTGTTCATTAAAAAGCGAGGTGAAATCCAAACTTAAATAACTCAAATTGGTCTGTAACAGTGGGAGGCAGAAGTAAAGTTATATAAAGATATAGTCTCCCATGTTCGTGTGAGTGTGGATGTACTGTAAATTTATGATTATTCATCATGTTTGTGAATTGTATTCAGCTCTTTGTTCTGGATTCACAGAACAAATCCACTCGATGCGCTGTCACATTTGTACAAGTAAATCAATAAATGGGAAAAACCAGCACAACAAATTGCATACAGTGAAAGCACCTGCAGCTCTACTCAAGGTCACGAACATTTAGTCCGAAACACAGTGGCACAGCAATATAACATGCCACATTCATTCTCTTGAGGCACCGAGTTGAGCGGTTGTACATCAATATAGAAAAGAACTGAGGGTCAACATTTCGACTGAGGTGAGCAGATGTCTCTGAATGTTCTGCAACATATGGTGTCTTAAAATATATAAAATAGAAACATGTAGACCTAAACACAATGATTTTATTTCACTTTGTGTCAGTCCAAAGACTTTTGAACCTCTAAACTGTGGACACCAGTTCCTGTACCTGTGTTTCTCTTTTGGCATGTAGCTGTGGACCAACTTCATGTTTCTCTGTCGTAATCCAAGTGTTTCCAGACACTTCCAGTAATTTCACTAGATAATCTGAGTCAGCCGCGATGTTTCATGTTGTCATCGTACTGTTTACAGTAATAGCCGGACCCTGATTACAGAGAGCATCATCTCCATAACAAGCAAAGCATAATGTGATAATATGCTCATCCTGTTTTTAACACACTCGTTTACAGAGACAATAATATACCTAATCAAATTTATTGATCTTTAAATATGCATGGCTGAGCAGAAGGGAATTGGGCTTGTTGCCGGTTCTGGGTTGGGGTACCCCTGAGCAAGGTAACCTAATCTCTACTGCTCATTGCTAACCCTAACCCCAGCCACGGAGGGGGCAGGAAGGGAATCCAGTTTAAAAAATCTCTATGAAATCAAATATGCAGCTCATCCCCTGTGGCGACCCCCAGAGAGGGAGAAGCCAAAAGAAATACAAAAGAAAAAATGTATTTAACCAAGGATAGCTATTTTTGTCTGAGTTCCCAGTTCTTGTTTCTTTTTAAATTATTTATTTTGCTGTAATCATTTCATATTTCGGGGCTAATTGGAGACAATTCCATTCATCTGTTTGGACTCATATTCAGAATATGAAAATGAATCGTCTGGTGGCCAGCTCTGTGCATAGTGAGGCTCCTCTGTGGCTCAGCTCTTTTCACACAAGCCTGTTCAATCTAAATAGTTACTTAAGGAGTTTTTACTGTGGTCAGAATCGTTGCTGGGTGTTTGTTTCCAATAAACAGTCTGTCCCAAGTCGTTTCTGATACATGCGGTGATGTCTGACTCATTTTCCTCCCTTACACTTATTTTGCCATTCTATAAATACTTTGTTGGCACTAATGTCGTTACAAAAAATGTTTTAGTCGGAGCTCCTTTATTTCCTGTTTATTATTTTGAGTAAGTGGAGTCAGTCTTGGAGTCAGTCTTGAAATCGGTGCACATAGAACAACAGCAGCAGCTACATGAACCACATGAACCATATAGTGGTGTCTTCACAGCTCCTGCTCAATGTATGTGCTTGAGATCATCTCATCATCTTTATGTGGTCTCCAAAGGATAAAACCCTTGGTCTTCACACCATCTTTGTCAAATTGTCCAAAAAGCAACAATAGAATTTGAGCTATGGCTAACTTTGCAAACCGTGTTTTCAGTAGTTAGCTGTAGGCAACTGGACTTTCAGTTGTCCAGTAGCTAACTACTGAAGATGACTATTAACTGGATGACTGAGGACCTTCACAGACAGCTTGCAAACTGTAGTCTTTGTCATGTTTTGTGGAAGACTGATCCCTGTTTCTCTGGGGTAAGGGCCATTTATTTAGCCATTCTGGTTTCTGGTCCCGCCCTAGTTTAATCTCCACTCCTGTGATTCCAGCTGAAGATACCATTGTCACCTGCCTGGCTAGGTTTTCACTGTGTTCAGGTATACAGTCAGGAGACCACTTGGCCGAAATGGATTTTCACTCACCCAGTCTCTGGAGACCAAATTGTCCGAAGCCTTTTCCTCTTACAAATCCCTGGTAAACAAAGGAGTTGGATGAGGAGATATAGGACACCTAGAGAGATAGAGAGAGAGGAATGGAAGACAGACACTTTAACGGTCACGTCCCAGGCTTCACAAAAGAGTGTATCATCAAAGTGTCGGGAGGTGGAGCATGCAGAAAGCGAAATATCATATCAAAGGAACTAAGAGGTGCTCTTGTGGCTGACATTTAATATGACGGTTTTCTGCCCAAGAGCACAAACACACTCAGACGAAGCATAAACACGTAGGGATGTGACACAAGAGGGATGCTCCACTTTTGCTCTTGTACAAAAACTCTTGTGGGTTTACATCTTCAGAAAATGTGCATGAAAAACTGTATATACTGTGACCTGCTTTGTTAATAATATCCATAGTGTTTGTGCAACGGTGGTGCCTGAGGTTTGGGGGGGGTTGATATGGAAGCGAGGAGTGGAGCGAGGGTCTGTCGAGTACTGATTACCAGGCAATGATTTAACTGACATTTTAATTAAAGAGAAAACTCTTGGTGGGCTCTCCATCTCCACAGAGTGACAAGGTTAGTGTGTATGTGTACTTGTGCATTTCTCACAAAACAGCTTTGTGTTTGTGTGTGTGTGTGTGTGTGCGAGTGAGAGTGTGATGTAATAGCATTGCAGTAACAAAGAGAGGTGTTGTATTGAACCTGACCCGGCACTTGCACTTACATGTCCGTCCAGGGCCCAGTTGTCTATTTTGAACTTGTTGACGAAGATCTCCACAGGACCTCTGATCTGGTGGACCTGCAGCAGGAGCTGAGCGTCTTCCCTCTTATATGTACCTACAGGAATAAAGGAGTACAGTTATTTGGGAGCAACAGCTGCATTGAAACCTCATGGGTGGTGTGATACAGATGTAATTAGATGATTATTACGGACTTCAGAAATTGAAAAAAAACAAAACAAAAACAATAAAGAACCATAAATCCTATGAATTATGTCCATCACCACTGGTGTTTTGACAGTGTGTCCTCCTTAATACAAAATAGACTGTGTCTGACATGATTATACGTTACAAAATAAGCACTGAACAAGAGGTAATCTAATACCAAGAAAGAGTCAATAAAAAGAGTGGCATCGCATGTCTTCATTGTACTCAGAAACTCGGTCTCGTAGCCGTTGTTTAGCTATTACTGTAACTAGGATTAGAGTTTGATTCACTGAACTGTCATTCAATACAGAAAACGGAAGTTACGATGAACTGTGGAGGTCGAAACGAGATGTGCAACGTTGTCTGCTGAAAAGAGAGAAAGTAGAAGGACAGCTGCAGGCAGGATTAGGTGAAACTGAAGTGTCGATACACAATCAGGGTTTACAGAGAACATTTTAGAAAGGAAGTGTTGTCGACAAGTTAAAATGAAGCTTTTTGACCGATGTCATCGGGATTCTAGTTATTTATCACAAATCGACAAAGAGTAATGAGGAAGAGTCCTTCGCTATTAGGCGTACAACAACTTAACCTGACTCACTGTCTGAGCATTCTGTGTCGACGCCATCCTCTGTATCTAAAAGCTGTGTTTGATTGCTCTTAGTCCTGAACTGTATTCTTGACTGACGCTCAAATAAATAAATACAATTAACAAATAAAGTGTGTCTCAAAAAAGATGTGAGTAGCAACTTTGGCACATAACTGTGTGTGTTTCACAACGGGGCTTCATGCCGTTTGCACATTTGAGTCACACATTGCAAGTGACAGTAGACAAATAGAGACACTTAAAGCATCTTCGGCTGTGGATTTGGTGCATTACAGAGGGTTGACAGCAAGACGACAGCATATATGGGATTGACTCAGATCAAACTACTTTGCCTATATTCATGGTGAATTGAGAGTGTGTCACTTAGTGCAATGGCACGACTCACAGAAGTGCTTTTAAACATTTTCATTTATTTTTATCTCTGCCGTTTTCTCGTTCTCCTTCACTGACTCAAGCATCGGCTAATTAATTTGGCCGAAGCCGTTCCTCTTCATTTGTGCAGTTTTCCCCTTCAAAATATGATAATCTGATCTGTTCAGCCTGCTGTTGAAACATACATAAATAAAAGGCTTTTTCTAAGGCTACAAAAACCAAACAGCGTTTACTTAAGGGTTACACACTTAATATTACATTTACTGCCAATAAACCCTCCTACATTTTCACACACTGGACCTTTGATGTTGAATTTCACAATAAAGCGATATGGCAACAACCTACACTGGCTAACTTTCAGTCAAGAGTGTGGTGTCGCTGTAGAAACTAATTTTTAATAGAGCGTATTGTAGATTGATGGCGCCCAGGTACAGCAGAGTGAAGTGTCCAAACCGTTACAGATGCAAATTCTTCCTTAATGATCACAGCTGCACAGTGATTATGCCACAGGGGAAAAAAATAAAAATAAAATGTCTGCTGTTCTGTGAGCGCAGCGATAATCTACTTCACGCAGGGAACACATTCATTCACTGCTTCTTGTCCTCACTTGAGTTAGTCTCACAGATATGCCACTTGAACTGAAAGGAAACACACGAGGAGGACTTTTATACGACAAAAAAAAAAAACGTAGAGCGTTGAGATTTGTGACATCGTTCCACTGACGAAAATACCTACCAGCTAGTTTGAGCTCTACTCCACTGTGGTCGATGAGCGTCCCGTTAACGCGGTTGCTAAAGGGTTCGAAGGCAGTGATGCTGAGCATGGCAGGCTGCTTCTTCCCCAGGTACTCGTAGGATCCCCTCCACAGAGAGTTCTTTGCAAATACGCCACCAGGAACTGTTCGAGGGAAGAGGAGATACGGCAAAGTGTGAGGATTTTTCTTTTTTTAACTTGAAGAAATATTAGAATACTATTTTTTATTTCTGAAGGACCCATGGACAGAGACCAAAAGTGTCCCACTAAATTGTCCAAGTGAGCGGAGGCTGCCAAATCATTTGCTAAGTCACTTTGCTGATTAGAGTAGATTTACACTGAGAGGAGGAATGAATCAGTGATACAAGTACTACAGATAAGAGGAGAGAAGCGAAGAGAATTTATTATTTCTTATTAGACATAGTGTATTGTAGATTAATATCAAAATTTAGTGATAAGTCCGGGGTGGGAAAAAGTACAAACATTTTGAAATACATTAACAGTTTCTTTCCACAAGCTATGAAATGTGTTGTACCGCTGAGGACTGAGGACACGAGATGTTGAATGCAGCCCTCTCCATCGCCCCCCTGACCATAACCCTAAAATACCAGCACTTTATTAATTATTTATTATTTATAGTGTGCTTTAAATACAAAAGTGTTTTGTAGTGATTTTAGTGTTCTGTTCGTTATGCTTGTATTTTTTATGGCTGCTGCCACCAGAGTTGCTGCCAGACTGTTTTTTCACAGTTTTCCGAGAACAATCACAATAAAGATTTATTCTTTTGTGTATTAAAATGCAAATAGGATCATGTCTTACCTGGTAATTTGGAGGGCGGCTCCTGCACAGTTCCCACTGGGCTCTTGCCACTTGGGCGATTATCAGCTAAAGAACACAAAACAAAACATGAACACAAGTAAACGTCTCAGGAAGAGAAAAGAAAAGATCAAACTTTAAAAAAAACAAAACAAAAAAAAAAAACTTTAAATAGAACAATAAAAGCACCTCCTGTCAACTTCCACACAACCAGACTGAAGGCGCCCTGCAACAGGACTTGACTCATTTGTCAAAGAGCAGCCCAGGTGTCCCTGCAGGGCTTCAGGTAAGTTACAGACACAGTTTTTGCAGCTTCAAGGGAAGCAGTTTAATAATGCCTTACAACTCACAGAGGGCCTTTGCTCTCCTCCATTATAGTAAACATACACCCACCCACCCACACACAGACAGAGACAGACAAAGACAGGCGCACCGACTTGTGGTTTACGAGCGCAAACATCACCTTGGATGAATGTATAGACACGAACAAGCACACATATGCACACACCGCTCCAGCCTTCAACTTTATTAGCCGTCAGTCTTTTGAGCCGTGCTTCCGTTGGCTGCCCTCGCAGGCGCTGTTAATATCCCATATGGTCTAAGGCCACTTCTCTTTCTTGCCTTTCACTTTAATGGCACGGGCATCACCCTGTACATTTCTCTTTAAACCATTTGCATTTGTCTGCCCGAGATAATTGTGTGTCGATTACTCTATTTCTTCCCCCCCCCTATATGTGTTTAGGCCAATGCTTTGGGGGTGACTTAATGGCAGTCTATTTTTCTGCTAGACCTTGTTAACACGGCTGCATCATTTATAAGAGGTACTTCTGCTAACCTAATCAATGGGATGCGATGTGCTAATCAGGTTTGCATAGTCTGTGTGAGTGTATGTCCAGGCAGTGTCATTTTATCATGGATGGGCCATTCTTTTCTGGCATGTGTCGAAGAATATGCAACAGTTGGCAAAGCGATTCATCAACATTAGCCAAATGCCCACTTTACCAACGTGAGTCACCACTAAATCCAGCACTAGTACAGAGTAGACCCCCACTGCTTTTTTTAATAAATGTGGCAGGGAGAGAAAATGCCCATTATAAAAACCTGTGTGCTTCCCTGGGAAACTGGGTCATGTGCACACTTCAATACATAGTGTGCAATTTCCCCCACTAGGGTTCTCCACATCAAAACCCTAATAACAAAATCCAATAACAAAGGATCAAACTTCCAGAGCTTCAGAGGCAAATAACTAACGGGTAGGAATATTTACCTTCCTCAGTTTAAAGTAAAAAATATCTATCATTAGTTTCATAATTTTCAGATATTTTAAAACCCCCTGCCTCACCAGGCTGATGCCCAGCTCATTCCTCTGCCAACTGGCCACTCATCCAGCCACACTCACCTCTTAGGCGTCTTTGGGTCCATTCTGCAACCTGTCATTTAATCTTTACCCTTAGCCAGAACCCATATCTCCCCAATAAATCCAAATTTTTATCACTTCTAGTTGTTTGCTGAATAAGGCTCATCCAGCTTATCCTAACAGATTCTCACTAAAATCAGTAAATCATTAAATTAATTACTGATTTTACTGATTTTGCACAAGCCGACTGCAAAGTACAACAAGTACAACTAATGTGCACGCATTCAAGCTATGTAAATAATATTGTAGAAATTGAGGGCGCAGAAAAAACCTAAAAGGATGTATGTACATGTTTTTTTTCTTGTGTTCCCTTGTTGATTTAAGAGAACCGTGTTCCTACCTGCACAGAGAGGTGGCTTCCCTGTCCAGCTCCCATCGGACCTGCAGGTCCTGTGCTCTGATCCTCCAGCCAAGTAGAAACCCGGCTGACATGTATAGATGAGCGTGTAGCCGAGGGATGGTAGTTCAATGGCTCTCACATCAGACTGGGCCGGCAGCTCGGGTTGGCTGCAGTGGTGAGCTAGAGAGGAGGCCGAAAGAGAGGAGATTGAAAAGAGGAGAGTGGGTTTTAGAGAGACGGGTTAAAATTGGGATGAGGAGATTATGCAAAGAGGGGGATCAGAAGACAGCAAATGTGGAAAAATACCACGGAGGGCGGAGGTGTGCGGGTCAGGAAAGAATATACAGCATATGTCAGATTTTGAGCAATGCAAAAACTTTGGCTCCAGGTTTTGATTCCCTCTCAAGTATACAGCATGTGCTGTATATTTTTGGAGTTATTGGCCGACAGTGTGCTTACCAATGCAGTCAGGTTGAAAACCACTCCAAGTGAGGTTGGGCAGACAGGTGCGAGAAATAGAGCCCTGCAGTAAGTAGCCTTTTCTGCAGCTGAAGAACACAGTGCTGCTGATCTGTGTGGGGACAAACAACAGAATGCAGATTGGACAAAATGCAACCTGATTTTGCACACGTACGCGTGGCAATATTTAACGATCAGATGTTTTGGGTTTGATCAAATAGAAGTATATTGTCTTGAATTTGTGGAGCAACACAGCCTTGTCTTGACGTTTCTGGGATATTGAATGAGGCTGGTGGTCGATATTTTGTGTTTTTTTCCCGACATCGTGTCAACTTAAATATTACTGGCAGGTGTCAGAAGATTACAATTGCTGTAATCTGTGCTCAGAATTGATCTCATGAATTTGACTTAAAGTATAGATACAGTACGGAAAGAAAATGCTTTTTCTTTCAGGTTTTAATTAGATTTTTATTCAACATATTCATAAAATGTCCTTCACAAACACATATTCATACCTGGTAGCCTTGACTGTTGTTCTGATTTCCAAAGAGAGGAGAGCCAGGGTCACCACATGTAGTGTGGGTGGGATCTGTAAACACACACACACACACACACACGCACACACTTTAATAACTACTATGTTAAAGCACACATTTATTATATGCACAATGCATCACTTAAGAGACATTGTGTGGGGAAATGTTCAAAATTAAAGTATGAAATATTGACTGTGACAGTCAAGGCCATAAATTGACATGACATATTCATTACACGCGCTCTGCTGCAGTCTCTTGAGGCTCTTTCACATTAAAATTAGCAGGTGCACCCGGGATTTTTAAACCCAGGTGCAGCCACTATAAAAAAGGTGATTCCCTTTCCCACTGTCAGTGGTTTGGTCCGCCCTGCGTCGTGGGTGCCCCGGAAATGAAGAAAGAAACAACTGCAGAGCTCTCAGTGTTAATGTCATGTCACTATTTTGCATCGTTTACTTTGGTCTCTCTTCAATTAGATGACTCTAATGAATAAACACTATTATACAGAGTGCTGCCCCATCAGCACGTAGCTCTAATCCTTCTAAAAAAAAAGTAGCGTTGCATTGTAGCTTTGTGCTGGAGAAGATTAAAGACGAATTTAGCATGTTCACCTGGGTCTTAGCATCATGTGTGCATTGCAGCCATTTTGACCCAGGAGTGAACGTTAAGTTATCACATTCCCACTGAAACCTGTTTAAACTCTTAATGGGTTTTTTGACCAGTGGGAAATCAGGTATTATTAGTGATTTGAATGTAATGTATAGGCTCAATCCCTGCTGGAAGCAGCTTATAACACAACACACTTATCCTCCCTGATCAGGCCACACGCCGTTAATCATGCGTCTCACACACAGCCTTCAGTAAAATAAATAAATGAAAACAAACTGAATAAATAAATGGAGAAATAAAAAAAAATACATACATCATTGCATTTATTTATTCATTCACATCTCTTTTTCACCCATTTTATCTTTCTTTCAATAAAATAATCATTTTATTTATTCATTTATATAAATAATGAATTTGTTTACTTCTCTATTTATTTATTTAGTCATTCACTCAGAAGCAGAACCTGTAACCAGTCCTGCTCTACACTAGAACCCCAGAACCTCCTTTGTGGACGAATGAATTCATAAATAAATACAGAAATCCACAAAGTCATAAAGGAATGGATAAATAAAACTATTATTTTATTTATTGTTGTAGTTATTTCTGCACTTATCTATTCTATCTCTTTGTTTATCTACCTACTGTATATATTAATTTATTCCTATATTGATTTATTCTTTTGTTCATTCATTTATTTCTTTTGTAATTTTTTTTGTCCTCATAAGAAAGCTTCAAAATCCCCTAATTGAAAAGTAGAACCTCTCATTTCTCAAGAAGGATTCAATTAGTCTTCGTGGAGTCATCTTTAATTTGAGAGGCTGAACAAGAGGCCACAAGAGGCCAGTCTTTCTAAGGTGTTTAGAGTAACAGAGAGTCGCTGCAAGAGATGCTCGGTAGCTGCTTTACCTTTGGCTGGTCGATGGTCCACATTTCTAATTGATTAACACATACTAAGTTAAACCTTTCCCTCATGTCAGGCACTACAGTTTCCCATCAGGGCCTAAACAAACGATAAATGACTCGTACGCAGGGCAATTACTGGTGACCCATGACTATAAAGTCGACTACAATTATTGGGTCAGAGGTTTGTATTTGTGTGCATATTTTACACCTTTTTACTTAAACTCCAAATACCACCATGGACCTGAGGCTGGAGCACCACATTTTCCATTTCCTTTAATGGTTCGGCAGAGTGTTTCAGAAAAGCTTACTCATTAAATAACTTTGTTTTTGTCTGTTTTGTTTTTGCAGAAACAATATTATGACGACACTTGGCTCCCAGTGTTATCTTCAAAAAAGTGTGTCTTACTTTATTTAGTATATTCTGTCTACATAGGGAAGAAAGAGTTTGGTTGTACTCAAGTCACAGCTCTGAAAAATTGCTCCAAGTTGTTTTGAAATAATTAGACGGATCAATCAAAAGACATAATTGTTAGACCTTGTTAGCGATGTTAAATGATTCTGCTGTCATTATTTCTTGATTGTAAAGAGGCAAAAGAAATAAAGTGTTAACATGTAAGCAAACTCAATGCAAGGTTATTAAATATAACCCTGCTGTGTGCACTGGGTATGCAGACGACAAATCATACACACCGATGCCAACAACCTGTGATTCTTACCATAAATATACAACGACAGTAACAGCTCACCTATGCACGAGGGCTGCGTGCCACTCCAAGTGCCGTCATACTGACAATATCTCCTTACAGAGCCCACCAGGACAAGAGGAGGGTAGCAAGAGAAGGAGACTGACGACAGGTAGGTGAATCCTCTGTCCTCCCTCCTCCCTTGGGCTGGGGTGCCTGGGTCTCCACAGAACACAGCTGCAATGATTACGGCGGGAGGGAAGAGGAATGTGAGTCTTGTCACAGACAAATCAACGGCATGTAATGCTATTGGGCATTCAAGCACAGGGACACTCACGGAAGCACTGAGGTTTCTCTCCACTCCAGTTCCCATTGCCCTGGCATGTTAACACGGTGGGCAGGGACAGCTGGTAACCTTGGTTACAGGAGTAGCTGATGCTGGAGCCCCAGGTGAAGTCCGTTCCGACGACCTGTCCGTTTGGGATTGTGGGCGGTTGACCGCAAATGATTGCTACAAGGAGACAGAGATGCATTTTGAGACCGGGTCAACGGCACCCGTTTGCTCTTTTCTTCCATAATAACTCTCAGAACGGTCATCGTGTTACTATTCACACAACTTTACCTTTACACTGTGGTTTGGTGCCATTCCAGGTACGATCCTTGGTGCAGACAAGTGTGGAGGCCCGGTCAGCGTCCATGTTGAAACCAGGAGAACAATGGAAACTGATGGTGTGGTTGTAAGTGAAATCATTCCCTAACCTCACCCCATTAGCTGGCACTCCAGGGTCGCCACAGTTGATTACTGTCAAAAAGTAAGAACATATCAATTAGACACAAGGACATTGATGAGTTAACGTGTAAGCCATCATGTCTCATGTTACAGTTCTTGGTAAATCAGAAAACCAATGGCACACACACTTGGGGTTAAAGGAAACAAGTAAACACACTATTTTGGAATACACACTGGATGGAGCCTCAAAATTAATGGACTGTTATATGCACTTGACCCAAGCATTTCACCTCACCATCAAAATTTAATGTAAAAAGCAACACAGCTGACACGTCGCCACGGGCAATTAGCACTTAATTTATAGACAACCACTTTTTGATGGTATGTGTGTACCACATGCAGTATATGCTAAAAAAGACTTTTCAATCACAATCACCCACGGTGTGATTTAATGCTTCACATCTGAAAGACATGCCCTTGCACTTTGATTGTCTACAGCTGAGAGCTTTCAGGATGCAGAGAGACTAAATCTTAGGCAGGTAATCCCGCTAGAGTAGCTCCAAAATGTACCATCTTTGTCCTTAATTATTCTTTTATGTCCTGTGGGGGGGTAAAAAAACAGTGTGATTGAGTAACACAAGTCAGAGCTCCACTGTGCGACTCTGCAGCGCCAACATTGAGCTGTTGCTTTCTGACAAGTAAAATCCGCTTTCCTTGATGAAAAAAAATGTGAATGATTTCTCAAGATTTGACATGACTGGTGTTTCAGCAACAGTCCCAGTCGGCTGTGGAATTGTAGTGTCTTCCCTATTGCCCTGGTTAGAGTGAACTGCCTGCCGCCACAACATCTACTGACCCTGTACCAACACTTATATGGTTATAGATAATCGAAGGTGAACAACCACAAACCCTAGACCTCACCCTGTGCATAATACTGAGGACACTATAAAAAGGGGGCTATAACTTTCGCCTCACAGTAATAAGTTAGAGGTGCAATGCATAAGAGGCTTTGTTGAGTAAACATTTTCTTTTGCTCCTATTCATATGACTGTGATGCTGTGTGTCAACATGTACACCTTTACCTTTATGCATTACTGAGTTCTGAACACCATAATGGTGCTGGAGAAGGTTTTCATCCTCTCCATTCAGGGACAAAAAAAGAGGTTCTTTTGGTGACCTCTATTTGCCAGGGTCTCACGGCTGTGTGCAGCAGCTGTGTGTCTTTTGTGAAACATGATGATAAAGGCCTGTCAGTCAGGCCTGTGCCATTTGAGTGGATCATGCCACAAACCAATATCCTCCTACTGATGCAGGAAAAAAAAAAAAAAAACACCACATGAATTGCTAAAAATATCTGACTTCAAAATAGCGTCCGTGCTCCCATGCATTTCTAGCCCGACATTACCTGTCTTACATAAGTTGGATTTCCTTTTTATTTGACTTTATTGATTTGTAACCATTGGTGTAGTGCTCAGACTTATCCAAGCAATCGGGGAAAATAATCCTGAATCATACATTTCCATTAAGATAGGGACCAAAAAGACAAGTACGAATAGAACCACTTTTCAGGTCGTTCCTGTTGGAGCTGTTAATTACCTGAGCACTCAGGCATGTTCCCGGTCCAAGTACCGTTCACAGTGCAGTGTCGAGTGAGCAGGCCAGTAGAGTAATAGCCCTCCCTGCAAGTGTAAGTGATGGATCTGGAAAACGTGAGGCCATCATGGATCAGGATCTGGGCATTCCGGGGAGTTCCTGGGTTTCCACAGGATATAACTAAAAAACAAGGGGGGAAAAAAAAAAGAAGTCAGTATTCATTGACAGATTGTTTTCCAAATGACCAAAGGTAAAATGTCATGTGTAGTGAAGTGAGGTGGGGACAACAGTGGATGGGGTAAGGAGTGCTGGCACTATACTGTTACAGATTCTACAGTGCCTACAGTGGAAAGATCAGATCTTTATCCTCCACACATGTCTTCTACCTGTTGTCTTGAATAAAGCTGGTTAAACTCATTCTCTCAAGCTATTATATATAGTTAATATTCTACTATACCTCTCAATGCATGTAGCCTGGTTTGTTTTCCATTTCTCTGTTTTTCATGCATCCACAGGAGCTTCATTACGTAACTCTGCTTTGATGGACCAATACTTTGCTCACAGAATCCCGTCATGTCTGTCCTATCCGCCAGCAATGACTCTGTTCATTACAGTCTCCAGCTTGCCCCGGGGCCCCCAGAGACCTCCGGGCATCGCCTTACCGTAATGACCAGATGCGACCTGGCCCTTGAAGTCTGTGCCAACTGAGAACAGGTGGGCAACCTTGGCTAGAAGGCATACCGCACGCCACAGAGGGAGTGAGACTGAGTGAGGCCAAGAAGAGAGGTGGTGGTGTGAGAAGAAAGGGTTTTCCATGTGTGTGTGTGTCTGTGTGCAGGGGGTGTTAGGACCACAAGTGAAGCATGGGAGAGAGAGAGAAGCTTCTAGAAAGAACGCTTTATAATCTATGAGACATTTCTTGCTATCAGTACTGCAAATATATGGACATTTTAACTTGCACAATAAAAACTTGTTTTCTTTTTAATCGACTCGTGAATTACGGGTGATTTACAATTTTGTGAAGGATTTCTCAACTCTGCTGAATTTGTATATGTGTTGATCTGTTAATGTATATAGGTAAACACATTGTCCGAGTTTATCCGCTCTGTACGTTTCGGAAGAGCTACGTCGTCATTACGAGCAAGAGAGGGGCAAAGAAGAAATAATACAATGTGAGTAATAGATTTGTGGATGGAAGAGAGTGAAAACTTTTTTTTCTGTGTTTGTCGGTAGGTGATGAGTAAATACCGCTGCTCATGCTGCGAATCCATAACCAATGAGAGGAAAAAGCAAGTGTGTCCTGTGAGTGTCCTGACAGCTGGAAGGATAATAAAAATAAAGCGGGGCCTACTAGTATTGACAGTAAATGACTTAATAATAATCCAAATAAGGCTGATTCAAACACACAAGACTTAAGCGTTGTACAAGATTGCCACATGAGAGATCATCTATAAAAAGCCTCTTTGTATTTGATTTTTTCTGCTGAATGCAGTTACCTTGTCGCTACAAAAAGAAGCCTCGCCTCTTTGTTCTATCTTACCTTCACAATGTTGAGTAAAGGTAGGTGCTTCAGTGTAGTAACACACATATCATAACTTGGACGTGTAGGTGTAGCTTCAGTCCTCATTATCATTATGAATCTCTGGACCATCCAGGTCAGAGGCGATATGTAATAAGGATGTGAATAGAATTTCTCCCACTACACACAAGGGAAATCCTCTGGGCCAGATTCTGACTGTTTTTTTTTTTCTCCACAAAAGAGCATCTATCCATACTGATCTTGTCTATCAGTATTTCCACTTTCCACTCTCACCTTACACTCTCAACTTGCCCTCAATTAGGTAGAAAATAATTCTCATTGCCTCATATTCCCATAGCTACAACCACATGGCATGTTATTCTATCCTTTTTTCCTCCAAATACAGTATACAGTAAATGAAAGATCTGTTATATGACCATTCAAGCCTCTATGTAAGGGAGAGCAGACAAGACTTGTGGCCAGAGTCTCCTTGTGTAAAAACTGTCTTGTGAATCATGGACAATATCATCTTACTTTATAAATAGACCATTTTGGGTTTATGGAATAGCATCACCACCGTCGTCCAGTCTAGTTTTATCAGAACAGACAGGTGAAAAAAAAAAAAACACTTTGTTTTTGTATCCCTTACCATGACACTCAGGTTGTGTTCCCAGCCAGGTACCATTGGCTAGACAGGTTCTCTCAGGGGAACCCTTCAATATATAGCCCGGCTCACAGCTGAAGCGGACAACACTGGTCACTGTGAACTCTTCGCCCAGACGGATACCATGCACGGGAACCCCTGGATCGCCACACAGTCCGGCAGACTCTCCTGGAAAGCAAAAAGAAAATAATAGATTTCATTCCTGTGGAGATCAGGTACTGATGTAAGAGTGACTTTTCAAATTAAGTATGTAATTAGAGATGTGACTGCCACCCAAGAGGAATATAATATTGACTAGCTTACCAAACATTAAGTGTATATTAAGTATATATATATATATCTACATATATATGTGAATACATATATGTAGATATATATATGTGAATATATATATCTATATATATAAATATATATATACTGTATATATATACATATGTAATTGTTTAAGCCGTAGAAAATGATCAATACAACTGATCGACCTGACAAACACAAGTATTCTGCACCTCACACCATAATCCTGTTGTCAAATGCCCTCAATTTAAAACAATCCCACACCGTTTAGTACTGATGGGCACTGCTGTTGCTCCTTATTTCACAAAGAGTTGGTCAATATTACTAAGCCAGGGAAATCTTTATAAAGAGGTTGTGTCATGAATTGTGATATTAAACTGTCGCTGTGGTAGTAGTTTATCGTCAGGCAGCCTATGGTACTGTGTGTGTGCGTTTTCGTATTTGTGAACATTCAGGGGTACTCGGAGTCCTGAAGTGAGTTGCTGTGAGAGAAGATGTACCCTTGTACGTGGGCCGATGTGTTTATCGTGCTCCATAACACTGCTGACGTGTGAAAATCCAGTTCTTCCAGTGTAATATAAGCAGATTAAAGCACTTTTTTTTTTATTGGGGACACTCCTTTTGCCCTTGAGGCCTGTGGAGCAGAAAAGCATCAACCTACAGCTGCCACCCAAACTCTTTCTTTGTTGGCCTAGCATTAAGATATAAACCATGTACTGAAAAGCGGTACTACATCTAAATTATTCATGTTTCAGAGGCAGAAAGGGAAGAACAAGTTGAGAAGATGGGCTAAAGAAATATTATATCAGCAGCCCCATGCTGTTTGTTAAAACATCCACCCATCCCATCTTCTACCACTTTAGCCTAAACTTTCTTTTAAAATCGTCAAGTGCTTCACATCTCAAAATGGGGTTGTCTTCATTATTATTGCTACAAATCACGAGTCAGGCAGTCTGTCTGGGTGTAGCGTTCCATACCAGAGCAGTGCGGGGGTGAGCCGCTCCACTGGCCGTCCAGCTGGCACATTCGCGTTGTGTTGCCGATGATGGCACGCGGACCCATGCAGCTATACCTAATGACTGAGCCCACTGTCCGACGGTCGCCGGAGATCTGGGTGTACGGCGGCATGGTGGGACGGTCGCACAGCACCACTGTCCAATCAAAGTGGAGAGATGGGAAAAAGAGAACAGGTGAATAAGTTATGCCATAGAGTGATGTCGATTTGCCTGCACATGTGAATTAAAATCCAGCTTATTAAGAAGTTTTAGAGTTAAAAATGGAGAGCAAGACTCCCTTTTAGAAGTGGGAGTTAAGCCAGTTGGGCTAGACCAGTTATTTAATCTATCACTTAGTGGCTCATGAGTTGAGGTACTCACACAGGCACTTTGGCAGGGAGCGATCCCAGGTGCCGTCCCCCTGACAAGAGACGGAGCTGGTACCCAGCAGATAGTAGCCTGGGTTACAGCGATACGACACAGTGGTCTGGAAGCTGTAGCGGTGTGGCCCGCTGGACAGTACCTGCCGAACACTGTTCTCTAAGTGTCCTGGGTCTGTGCAGTTCACAACTGAAGACAGGGAGGGACGTGTTGGTGAGGGGAAATGAGGGAGACAAAGAAGAAGAAAGGCATTTTGTGTAGAAATTGTATGCATTTTGATATAATGATTTGATGTAATGACTTTTTTTAAGGACCCTTTCCCCAGCCATGATATAGATTTAAAGTAAATGCTCATTTTGGAAGTAATTTTCCCTTTGCATTTACTCTGTGTCCACTACTTTTCTCATTTACTACTTCCAAACATCCGGCATCCATCCATCCACTCTAAATGAAGTAGGAGGCAGACTCCGGAAATAAACATTTGCTTCATTAGAGCCAGTCTCCTGCTGGCCGCAGTGTTGCAGAGATGGTGATGGATGGAGAGCTCACGGGAGAAGAGGCACCATGTCAGTTTAGCACCAGATGGAGGGAGTTAGGCAAGACGAGAATGAGGGATGAGTGAGGAGCCAGGGACAGCGAGCGAGGGGAGGTGTGATACAGGGTTACGGAGGAAGAGACCATGATGGTGCAGAATGTATTAAAATGTATGACAGAGTGTCAGGCTGTGACTGCTACCAGCACCAATGTTTCAGAAACAGAGACACAAAACCAAAACCTTACATCACCTCAATAAAGTCGGAGTACAATGATCAACAATTTCTGCAACTTAATGTGTACTATGATGCCAAAACTCTAATGGTCTCTAAAACACTCTCTGACTATGCCCACACAGCCATTATGCCCCCAGTCTGCCATGCCAGTCTTACCCCCCTCCTCGAGTTTGCTTTTGCCACGGCCAGAATGAACCCATTGTATGCTAATGTGTCTAAAAGCTCACTTATTGCACCCTCCCAGACAGGCTAGCACAGCTAAATAACCCCCAAATACCAATTTAATGTATTCCTTTCAGTAGAGCGCTGACCTGTGGTGCCATCATTTACAACTCGCTGCATAATAACACTATAGTGCATGTAAAAGCATTGGACCTGCTTCAGTGTGAGACTTTCCAAGTTTGGAATTCAGCTTTGTACAAATGGGCTTGGGCAGCATAGGCTCAAAAGTGATCCAGCAGTCGCCTAAAACGACTGACCTCCTGGTACATTTTTGTGTGTGGCAGTGGGAGAGAAAGTGAAATGATGAGAGGAAGACAAAAGAATAAAGTGAAAGCGGAAGAATGGCTGAGGTAATCCATCTCTGTTCGACTCAGAAGTGGGGACCCCGGTCACCCTCTCCTCCTCTTGGTCTCCTGCCAAGTACTGGTGCTGTAAAGTGGTGTGTCAGTGAATGTTTTTTTCTGTCCTGTGTCTTTTACTTTTTATTGCTGGAAGAGAAATAAACACTCAAGTCCTCCAAAGAAGGTGTTATTGTGGCTCTGTTGCTGTAACTCAAATTGGTAGTGATTAGAGCGGGATAGAAAACTGGCTGGGCTGGTGGTACTTTCCTGCTTCCTGCATTATTGATGGACCCTACAGACTCTTGTAGTTAAAATCTAGTCCACAGAAATCATTAACTCTGTCTGACTGACTCCTGCCTTGCCCTCACCTCTTTTCCTGCCTTCTGTATCCATCAATTTCCCACTCTGCCTTTAAAATAAAAGCCAATGGCTGAGCTTTGCTTCGGCAAAGGTGAGACGGATATAGCAGATGTCAAAGAACTTCAAGTTTTCTACTTGGGGGAAGAAGAACATGACAGAGAGGAAAGCACGATTCACCAAATATGTCTTGCGTGCTGTAATTAAGGTGATAAATCCGACTGACGACCAGACTTCTAAGCAACTTATGTCTTTACGGTGAGGATAAAGCACTGCCGCAAAAGGCACCCACATCCACACATAGAGTCTGCCACACAACGCGTCTCAGAGTCAGCCTCTGCATGGAAACAGGGCCAATGCTAATGTGATGCAACTACTAAAGCATAGAGATCCAAGGCATATGTTTGAGAGAAAATGTCCCTACTCTTACTTTTTTTTATAAACGCTGAGGGAGTATTCCTGTGGGACGCTTAACCTCCTCATCCTCGTGTCTGAAAAAAAAGGGTAACATCTCTTCTCTCCTCATTTAAAACAATCTCATAAGTCAATCTGTCATTGGCTCCGTCACTAACTTGTCAGATTCTGGGTCCATCCCTGTGAGCGGCCCCTTCCTGTGCCTGTCACGAAGCCCTCACGTGGAGATTTTGAGATACATCACTTGTCACAAAAAGCACTGCACTTGCAAAGCACTTGCAAATTCAAAGTAAAGCAGTACTGTTCCCCAGAAAGACAGCACAGAGGACTCTCAAGAATCCTGTGATAATCGTTAGCCATCTCTGACGGCTGAGCCTTAAAGACTGAGAGGAAATGACACCACGTGCAAATATTATTTCAAATCCTCAACGGGCCATGCGGTTGAGACAGTGTTAATGAAATAATCCAGGTTTTTCTTTGGTTTTCCATTTTAATTTCCCAGAAAGTGACTCCTTTAAACTCTTGCTCCCGCTGCGTATCCCTGCGCTCCATCTCCGCTCTCTGTGATTGGGGTCATTTGTGGTCAAAGAAAGTATGACCTCGTGGAATACAATAGGTAATTTAATACCTGATAATAAATAAAAGGAGGACTATACAAAAAGAGAACTAGATGAGGAAATGAGGAAGAATTTTTTTGAGATCGACCAACCTTTTGAGGTGTAAATATACAGTACATATAACAATGTTCTATTTGGGTTTCTGTTTCAGTCCCGTTTATTATGGCTTGTGTTTCCTATTCTCTCTCATGAGTTTTCATGCCCACTCTCTCTACACCACTTCCTGATTTTCCCAACCAGTATTTAAACCAGCTGTATCCACCAGCTCCTTTTGAGACTGTCAGCTAATTCTCCAGTGTGTTGCTCCCGGTTCTTCTTACCTGCAAGTAGTAACGTGTTTTTTTGTACCTGCCTGCTTGTTCATTCATTTGTCTGTATGCCTGGCTTACTTCAATTAAAGTTCATTCACTGAACTTGTGTACCTATGTCTGTTTTTGGGTCCTCCCTGTCTTTGCTGGCTCCATCAGCTGTGACAGAGCGAGCTGTCCCACTAAAGACTCAGCAGACCTTAATTTTTTTTATTTTTTTTTTTTTTTCTTGTGTGCGGAGGAACTTAATGAGGTGACTCGCCATATGCATGGTCTTCAAATCGTCTGCCAGTACGCCTCTAGCATAAAGCAGAAATATGCAGCTCTGGCATTGGCAGAGACTCTTGTGTCGTCTAAGCCCGAGATGATGAAGAGTCTTGCCATCGCTGATTTTGTGGCCTCTGCAACCGCAATACTCATTTCCTCCTGTTATGGTACATCAAGTTTGCCTGCATCCCAGTTGGCTAGCAATTGCTAACATAAACGATTTTGAACAAACTGTTTTCGCTCTCTCTCTCTCCAGGCACATAGACTACGTTCAGATTACCAGGCTAAAGTGACTCATATCCAAAAAAGATTTTTCTGTCAGTGTGAACACAGAAATCTGATCGCTAGTTCCAACTTTCAATGCCGATGCACCGTTTTGTAACAGTGTGGCTGGTAATGTTATGGTATGTGATATCTGGCCTTTATCAAAGTCCATTTATCTGCATGCAGAAACGCATGACACATGCATTCAGCGATGTACTCGACACTTACTTTTACACCTGGGAAGGGAGTTGCTCCACTGCCCGTTTGACTGACAGGCAGATTTCACAGCGCCCTGCAGAACGTATCCCGTATTGCAGACGAACCGCACGGCGTCATTTAAGTTGAACTGGTTTCCTTGAGTCAGACCGAAGGTGGGGTTGCCAGGGTGTCCACACGTAATGGCTGGAAAGGGCAAAGGAGAAAAAAATTACAATGAAATTGTAGTGAAATTGTCTGAATTTGTCCCACAGCAGCTACATTTTAATATTTTCAGCCTTGACCACTCTTAAAATAATCTACTTGTAAACAGTTTACAGTTTAATGTCGCTAAAGTAGTGATCCATGGTGATCTTAGTTTGATTGGGAGAAGGTAATATTTTTGTTTTACTTACTACAAATCCCTGATGTGCCTTTTTTATTCAGAGGTTCTGAAATTCTAGCCAACATACTTCACCCAGAGCTTAAATAATTAAATTATCTCCGGATACTCACGGACACAGACAGGAGTGTTTCCTGACCAGCGGTGATCCTGTTCACAGATCCGCACTGACACACCGATGAGACGAAAACCCGGGTTACACTGGTACACAACGCTGCCTCGATAGTTGTAGTTCTCCCCAATTATCTGTCCATTCACGATAGGCTCTGGGGTGCCACAGTGGCCAGCTACGGATGAATGGGTAAAGAAACAGTCAAGGTCACATATCAGTCTTTTCAACTTTTAAAGTGCACAACTTTTAACTTTCGTTTTTTCCAGCTGCAGATCTCACCGAGACACTGGACCTGTGTTCCACTCCAAAGCCCATTTGACATACACTCTCGTACCCGAGAGCCCACCAAGGTATAACCTGTGTTGCAGGAGAAAATGGCAGTGGCTCCATACACAGTCAATGTTCCAATCTTGTTGCCATTTGGTGGGGTCCCAAGGTCCCCACAGGAGATGACTGAAATGGAAAAAAAACAACATAATATTGCAATGCCATATGGTCAAAAATAAAATCAATATTCATTTGTCTTGTTTGGGATATGTTTTTCTTTAGTCTACATTCACTTTGTTTTGGTTGGAAGGTTTGCGCCTGTTTTGTAATGATGTTTTCTTAATATCACAGTGGAAATAACATTGATTTGGATGCAATTATATTCCAAGTCTTGCAAATTTATTTTCCTGGCCTCGGATTTTTCTGTTCTTTTTCTGCAGATGAAGCAGTCGAGTTAAATAACATCAGGGAATGTAAGACTGTAAGATGTGCAGTTTTCACTTACTTCCACAGACCAGGCGTGGATCTGGGTAGTTCCAAGTGCTGTTAGCTTGGCAGCGAATGATCCTTTGACCCCTGTAGTAATATCCTGGGTCACATATGAGCATCATAATAGCATCGAATTGGTTTTGAGTTCCGTAGATCAGTCGCCATCTCCCGTGCTCCACAGCAGAGTGGCCGATGTCAGGACAAGTCACAGCTGGAGGTCAAAACAACATAATTCATTCCAATGCATCGTTTGTAATTTCTCTCAGTTCATACACTAACAAAAGACCTAGTTTGATGACGTCGGGAAGCGGCGCAGATCATGGGAATTGTGCACAGCAAACACCAACAAGCAGTTATTACTCCTTAGTAGCAAATACACACAATTAAATGAGAAAAAAAAAACACAATTCACTGGTTAATTAGTAGGACTGAAAGTTTCATTCCTCACTCTGATTTTTTATTTTGCCCCTACATTTTATAGCAGAGACAGTAAAGTGGAAAATTAAAAGGTGACAAAAAAACAAAACCGTTTGCTACTTTAAGGAGAAAAATGATGGTTCCACTACTTAACAATTACATTTTTGGATATTAACAAAAACGTAAATGCAGTGCAAAAATAAATAAATAAAGAGCAATACTCACAAATACATCTGGGTGGGGCCTCGATGGGGCTCCACCTCCCCGATTCTTGACAGACCATTGAGGTTGTGATTGGCCCAGCAAGTCGAAAGCCGGGATTACACTGATAGTTGACCCTTGCTCCTAGAGAAAAGTCTTGGCCAGCAATGCTCCCGTTGACCGGAGGCACTGGCATTCCACAGGACATCACTGCACGGAGCAAAAGACGTGCATCAGGAAAAGGAAGGCAGTGTGGAGCCAGCACTGATGTGGAGCAAATATTAGCTTAGGCAGCCATCTGCCCAGTAGTAAACAATCAAGTCTCCAGAGACCACATGCATTTCAAGTGGAGATTACACCTTGTGCAGACTTGACCAAACATTGAACAGGGCTGGCTCAGTTTTCATTTTCATCTGATACAAATATTTAGGCTGGAACCTAGATTTTGAAAGTGGATTTACTTATTTAGACTTCAAATTATTATTCTTTTAAAGAACAAAATGGAAATCACTAAACATGGGGCATCACCACAGGCTTCAAAAACACTAATGGTGGTAAATATTGGAAACATGTGCAGTTTTAAAATGACACATTTTTTGTAGTTCCAGGGTTGTTTCTATACCATTTTGGAGAAGGGAAGAAATGATCATGAAGATCATATGATAAGAGACACAAGACAATGCAGCCTTTTAGATTTCTGTATTCACACTTTTCTCGTCAACCCCCCGCCATCCCATCATCTCCCACAACCTGCTGCCACGATGTGTCCTCACCTTGGCAAAGTGGCACGGGAGCGCTCCACTGGTAGATGCCCTGTGCAGACCGGGTGCATGAGGCACTGCTCTTGCCAATGAGGCGAAAGCCCTGGTCACAGCCGAAACGCAGGGTGCTGCCCAGCTTAGTGCCGGTCAGACTGTGCATTGTGCCATTTACCGGGTTGCTCGGAGGGCTGCAGTAAGCCGCTGTGTAAAAAATAAATAAATAAAGATACAAATATGCATAGCAAAAGTGAGAGCAACAAGCTGGAAAAAAATAGAAATGATGCAAGATGATGCAAGTTGTTGTAGAGGAGGTGAAGGATTAATGTGTCTCCACTGTCAGCGGTACAATGCAATCTCTTATAGGGGAAAAACTGCAGACGAGAGACACGGAAAATTGATAAAAGCAAAGTTATGTTCTGCAAAGCGAAACAGGAGTTTGTCAGCAGCGGCAGAGGAGGATCATAAAAGTGATGGATACATAATAACAGGAGCGAAGTATCTGTTTTTGTTTGTTGGCTAAATTGGTGGCTGCAATAACTGTTCATCATTTGAAACAGTGTCGGCAACAGGTCCGGGGTTCCTGAAAAATTGAAGACTCTCAGGCCTAAATTGCCTTTTTTGCAGATCTTACAATAACATGGCATTGCCACGCACCTGCCGGAGAAGGATCACTTTGATGAAAAAGCACAAAAGACTGTGGTTACATTGAAAAAAAAAAAAAATGCAAAGTATCCTTTACACTGACATTACATTTCCATAAATATGTGAATTCTGAATCATATGAGGCAGTGAGAAAGCACACACATTTAGGTTAGTGGGCCCGTGTGAGACGTTGCTGCCTCATAAATTGCTGTCGTTAGAAAGAGAATTTAAAGATTTTCAAGTGAGCTGACAGACCATAATATTGTGGCACTGAAGGGGTATTCGCTAAAACAGGCTTCGTGTGAAATTTGACATTGAGATCCACAAAGGAATATGTTGGGTTTGTTCAGGCTTTTGTGAAATGTAGCATTCAAGTGTGAAAAGGTTGTCATCTAAGTCATGTCTTCAAAGGATGAGTGTCCTCCTCAACCGCTACATGGAGAAGGAATGGAACAAACCCAATATAGGAATCAAATGATAGTACAGTGACAGAGCGATGTTCCTCGACAAGGCCACCTGTCAGTCACTGTGAGTGGCGGCTCTTGACTCAGCCTCAAGAGCAGTTCTACAATCGTTTGCCCCTTTCCTGTGTTCCTTTCTCTGTCTCTCTTCATCTGCCTGAAACTGTATCCAGCTTGTCTCACTGAAATCAGCCCTACAGCTCTGAGTTATCAGATTCGACACAGGCAGGTGACTGCGTTGGATTAGATTATAGAGTAGTAGAAGAAGAAGAAGAAAAAGGAAGGAGGGAGAGGCTGGTTAAAAGAGACAAAGGATGAGAAGCATAAGCATAAATAGTGGGGGAAATAGTGGCAGATTGTAGCCGTGGATGGAGATAAGTCTAGAGAACTGAGGAGGAGAAGTCTGCAAGTTTGGAGACGGAAGAGTGGCCCGTGGGGAAAAAAAAAGACGGATTGATGAAGATCACAGACGAATGCAATGAATCTTCCCACGCCATCTGTTTCTCCTTCCCCTCCCTTTCAGAAGGCAACTGCGCACTGACCAAGGCAACTTGTAGGTTCTCAGCCATCACTTTGTCCGTCTGTCACTTCACCTACGATGGCAAAATCCATCATGTTTATGAAAAGAAAACAGTAAAAGACAAAAAAAAAAGAAAGAAAAGAAGGCAGCGGGAATGACAAAACATCTGGGGCAGTGGACGTAGCGTTCCACTGCAAGGACGGAAGAGGCGATTAGTCAGTCTGGCTGAGTGGTGTTGATACAGCACGGAGGGAGCCTTTTAAATATTTACACAGTCATGATTCACAGCGAGTTACGCAGGTGTCATATACACACACACACACACACATCTTTCAAGGGAGCAGGACAAAAAAGAAAGAAAATTAGGAAACACAATAAACGACATTCTCCAAATCCCCAGGACTGTGCAGTATAGCATAGCGTACCGCAAGATGCTTGCTACCGCGACCAGGTTGCCATGGAGACGGGTCATATGTCTAGCTGTTTTCAGCTGCATTTTGCAGTCCAAACATTGACACACAATCCAGTGAGAGCAAACGTACACAAATGAAAAGTAACAACAACAAAAAAGCAAATTATGAGTCATATAAGTGAGTCAGGCGTAAATAACCCACTGCAATGAAAAATCGTTTTCGGATTAAAAAAAGAATGTAACGTCATGCTGGTATATATGCTTGTTTAGGACTCACCTGAGTATCGTATTCTGAAGCCTTTGTGGCTGGTGGTGTGATCAAAGGACCAGTGCAGAAAGACTTTGTTGCTGGAGCTGGTGATACTCAGCGGACTGGAATAGTTACCACTGAGGGTGATTAGGAGTGTGCTCTGTCTGGATGGACCTGCGTAAACATTTGGAGAGAAATATGAATGACTGATAGTGGATGGTTGTTTGTCTCTATGCGCCCCCCTGACTTTTGCCCTATGTCAGCTGGGATTGGCACCAGCGCTCCCCCGCGACCCTCATGTGAAGGATAAAGCGGTAGAAGACGAATGAATGAATATTGATGATGTAAAAAAAACTGTGAAATAGTAATAATATACTATTCCAGCTAAATAAACAACAGAACAGATAACACATTTCTAAAATGTCTGTACTTCAAACAAATGTAATTTAAAAACATGAACATTACGAAGCAAATCAAATCATCCTGAGTTATGGCATTTAAGGGATTATGCACTTTGCTCAGCTTCCTATTATTGACAAAACGATTTCAATCCGTAGTTGGCTCGGAAGCCCTAAGGTTAGCAAATGCATGTTCCCCTCCACTCGGCAGGGGATAAAAAGCACTAATCAGCAACACCAGTGTATACGACAGCCATTTTCTCAGAGCAGCCTGGCAGAGTTGCTGACTGAGCCTCTAATCACATGCAAATGTACAAGATAGATGTAGCTGTTCTGTCAACATGAAAGGGAGCCTGTGTGCCATTTTCTGTTAGTGGACGCCTTGTTATAGTAATTTCAGACGGGCTCATTTCGCCTGATAATTGTGGATATTCCACAAATATGCACAAATATATATGTTTGAAAAGTTGCTACAAGTGTGCATGTCAGCAATGTCAAAAACAGGACGCACAGTTAAACTGCCGGACAACTAAATATACTAAAATATAAAGTACTAATATACTAAAAATCATATGTTTTGGTTTGGGGTCTTTGGTCTGTTTTCACATAATATCGCCTTTACGTGCAGACGCAATGACTCACCGTCAAAGATCTCGAGCTCGTCAAACTGCCGGCTGGTCTGGAAGTGTTCAATCGTGAAGGTTATGTTGAAGCCTGGTTCCACTTTGACCACCCAGGAGCAGGACTCAAAATGGGGGAAACCATTGCCCGGTGACTGACTCATGATGACACCTGTGGACGCTGTGAGCACCTCATTCATGGGACAAGTCACTGTTGAGAGACATAACAAAAGAGAGACACTTGTTCTAACTCATTGTAATGATGGGAATAACATTGGTGTTGTAGTCTTTGGTGACAACTTTAATGGTTGTTGATTCTTTTTTTTTTTGGGAATACAATTCAGCCTGAAACACAAATTGGATTGGTTTTGTCCGTATTGTTGTTGGAGGGCAACTCAATGTGACTAAATGACATAACTGAGCTAATTGTCATTCTGATACACTCACAGGAAAGACAGCTGTCTATGTCAGTCCAGGAAAGGGTGAATACAGTTTCCTCTTTTCCAGAAGTCGTCACGTGCCCCACGTCCCACCACACCCCTCAAAAAAAACACAGCGTGCACTTGGACATTTTCAAAGTTGTTTCAGTCTCAGCTCCTCTGTCTAGGTCTGATGCACATTTGCTGCAGTGCCGTGATGCCGACCTCTTGATCTGCCAGAGGTGTTTGCAAACACAGTGAAACTATAAGCTGCAACATCTAAGGAAGCCAGTGCTGCAACAATGACAACAGATTTCCCAACATTTCCTGTTGTTTTAGCTGCTGATCTAATGGGACTGCACACTGAGGAGGTAAACCGTGAAATTACCCTCTCCACAGCAGACAAGATGTACATTTGTTATTCTTGTTTGATTGCGCAGTTAAATCAACACCTCTTTAACTCAATTTCAACAAAAATAGTGACCATTAAATGGGACTTAGAAGAAGGCAGAATTTACTGCAGGATCATTGCATTAGACTTGATTACTTTAAGCTGGGTGTTGCTATTACACTGAGTATACACACAGCGTCTTAAATAATAATGACTGATCTACATTTGACAGTTCATACTGTAGCTGTTTTAGTCAACTCAATTGTTAGTCTTAAAAATTAAAAAAAATCAAGATCATGTGCATGTGACTTTAAAAGACTTAAAAGTAGACTTTAAAGCCTGTTTTTCTTCTCTTTTTTTTTTTTTTTTTACCAGATTCCTTTTGCATAATCATACATTTCATGTGTGTGTGTGTGTGTGTGTGTGAGTCAGCCAAGTGTGGCAGAAAATGTAAAGTTTATGGAAATGTGCTTGCTGTGTGCTGCAATTTGAATACCGGTGCCTGCTCTGCCTCGGGGTAAGGTAGCTCCGGGCACTCGCGGCTCCTTCATTACATTGGTGAAATATTGAACGCTCTGAGTTGCATTATCGCAGCGGCTCCTTTGTGGGACAGTGTCGTGTGCATATATTTGTGTCTCTGAATGTGCTTATCTGTTACTGTCAACACAACTGTGTGTTTGCCTTGCCTTGGCTTGTTCACCCTTCTTTCATGATGGAGTTCACACAGGAGGGAATTAATATGAAGATTATGGTAAAACAGGCTGGGTTAAACAGCATTCGCAAATAACTCTTTAGTGTTTGCTTTACCTTGCTTGGTGTCAACTATAGGTGCAGTTATTGCACAGCTTGTTTGAGTAGTAAAATCCGATGGGTCAGTTACACATACACCTTGTAATATTTCTGTATACCAGACTACTGCAGTGTATAACGTACAGTACTGAGGGACAACTCAGCCAAAAGATGTCTGGTGAATCCATCACTGTCAACTCACTGGCAGACACCGTTTGCCAAAGCCATCTGGATCAGAAACCTAAAACCATAGCCATAGAATACTTGCCTAACGTTATCATTAATATGGACAGAGTGGAACTTGAATTCTTAATTAATGGCAGCCACACTTAGGGAAAAGAAAAAACGAGGCACAGGAGAAAGAGGAAGTGCAGAAGATGCAAGAAAGTTTAAATGCAGAGAGAGAGAGAGGAGAAGTGAAATAAGCAGTTTCCCCCCCATTAAACCTGATGGACTATTTCATTCTATGGAAGCAATACAATCATTTCTAAATCATTAACTAACTCTCTTTTTTTTATTTTGAGTCAAATTATTTGGTTTTTAGTAAGTAGCTGTAATAAAGTTCAGGATATTGGGTATGAGAAGCCCTGACTGGAGTTTTTCCACAATAATAACCAGCTCACTGCATGTGTTTCCTTACTTAATCACCTCAAGAAATGTAAAATAATGCCACCAGTGTTGTAATGTAACAAAGTACAAATACTTTTTTACTGTAACTACGTCAAATTCACACATATCTGTACTTAACTTTATTTAGATGTCTGACAACTTTTACTTTTTCTCCACTACATTTCCCTAAATAAAAATGTGTACTTTTACTCCGATACATTTCCCTTAACCATCTTTGTTACTCGTTACTACAAAATAAAAGTTAAGTTGGTGACGTAATGCCTGTTTGTTGTCGCTAGTTGTTTTTAAAGGCACCTGCTGTTAGCCGCTCAGCTGTTAGCCGCAGATTTCGGCTCCAAGTGGACTTAAAACACACCAGCCCGCGTCTTCTCACTGCAAGGCAAGAGCGCTAACCACTACACCACCATGTAGCCCCCTTTGATACTTAAGTACAGTAAATGTCAGGTACTTTTACTCAAGTCATTTTCTAAAAGGTGACTTTAACTTCTAACAAAGTCATTTTCAGGTAAGATACTTGTACTTTTGCTCAAGTATCGCTTTCAAGTACTTTATACAAGACTGAATGCCACTAACTAAAAGTCATGTTAACATTATTTGTGCCAAAACCAAACCAAATTTTACCAAAAGGACAAAACAACTTTTGCAAATATACTCCTTTTATATTTTCATAAGAAGGATTTGAGGCATACAAAAGTAAATGAACTAACACAAACCATGTTTTCAAAGTGGAATATCAATTACAGAATCATTATGGACATCAGCTGCAACACAGGAGCACGCAGCAGTGTCGCCATGTTTCAGTTACTCCGCTCAGTTTGTAAAATTATTTACGACCTGGAGGGCTTCGGTGGATGAGAACCAAAAGGCTTAAATCCTTCACTCGTATTGAAACTGACTGTACCTGGAAGTAGCACATAAAATCAAAGAGTGAAGTTCATTAAACAATCAATTCTCTGAGGATGAGATGTGTGTTGTCAGTGACCTTTCAGGGAGCGCCAACGTGTCTTCAAAACTGCCTTCAGCTTGTCTTGGAGCTGATGAAAAGAGACAGGCATTGGCTCTTATCTGTGGGCTGCTACTTATTAAACGATTCCACTCTGAAATGAAGCATCACTCTTTGGCTGTAAACAAAGGGGGGTATTAGGGGACAAATCTGACACCTTGGGAGAGGCAGCTTCAGCACGCAGGGTGAGATGAACACTGATAGGGGGCTCGAAATGAAATTTCACTTTAATGAGACAAGGGTTGAAATGAACAGGTTGGTGGAATGACAATCTGCGAGACATCCTTTCCTGCTTCAGTGTAAACTGTATAAACAGTTCCCCGGCAAAAAAAGAAAAAATATGATACGCTGGAGGGTTTCCATGCGAACAAGCACAGATGCGCGCACATCTGCATCCGTAAACATGTGTGCACTCCAGTGTACGAGGATGGCAGCGCATGTGCATAAATCCGCGCTATATCATGCATGTACCACTGCAGTACCGATGAGCAGCCTCTACTCAATTTACTTTTTGTTTAATTAGCATAAGCCAAGGAGCGATAACAAGCTGATTAAAGGGGGCGTGCTTCAACGTGCGCTTTAAATTGGATCAGGACCTAACAGCTCTATAAAATCATGGACGACAATGACTGTGCAAAAACATACGGGCAGCTGTAATCCCTTCTACGAGAATAGAGGAGGTGGCGGTGTTGGGTGGGAAAAAAAAAAAAAAACTCCAGGGAACAAAAAAACAACAGACAGCTGGTGAGGCAAAGAGACAGAGTTGGGAAATGAATGTGCTGGCCGATTATGCAGGTTTAAACCAGCAATCAGTGTGGAGAATAAACTCGGGGACTTTGGATTATCAGGACTCATTGTGCGTTATTAATGAATTCATGCACCAGTTTTTACTGATGCTGTTTGCCTTGCGTATGCGATGCTGGGACTTCATGTAGTCTCGGGAGACAGCAGATGTAGTTAAAGGTGAGGAGTCATATACAACATCAAATACTATATATATTACCTGGCTGCTCAGTGGTCGCAAAACACCGGGGGAGGCTAAATCCACTTGCCGCTGTGACTAAATTTAAAACAAGTGGAAGTGTGTGTCTGTGTTTGTACGGCGTGTTAGGCGGTTGCTTTTCTTCTCCTCTGCCTGCGCTCCAGTATTCGGTGACAGACTCAGATCTGTGGACTGACGGTCACCTGTGCATTCCAGTGTGTGAGCGTACACTGCACTATGTTTTTGAAGAAGTCTCAGTGAAGGACAAAGTAAAAGAGTGCAGGGAATAAAAAAAGGTATGGTGTTACGTGAGAACAGAAGCGTGACGCTCGAGGGCCAGCGGTGGGGAGCGAGGTAGGAGAGGAGAGAGAGAGAGGAGGAGGAGGGGGAGGGAGTGCAGACAGAGGGAAGGCGGAGGAAGAGAGGAGATACTGGCACAGAGGGAAGGCAACACTGCAGAACCGGCTGTATCAGCTCCAGTGTTGCTCTTTACACTCTCAATGACAACCCTCCACTGTTGTGTAACCCAAACACATACCTGACCACTGTTTTTTGTCTAGACTGTCTGTGTACAAGCGCGCGACAGTGTATTTGTGGCGACGGCAGCTTGATGTGAAGGGAGGGTTGCGCTTGTCAAAGCAAGAAGTGGTGATTTGATAGGTGCAGCTGCAGCCGGCATGTCCCCTGCATTTCAATGAGTTGTACACTTCTTCTCTTCACTCCCCCACACAACTAAGTCTCTCCCTGTCTCTCTTCCTTACCTCTCACTTTTAAACCCCATTCTTCTGCTCAATTATTCCTCCAGCGTTTGTTTTCTCCTTAATTGAGAATCCTGCAAGCATTTTTCTTTGACCTTCCTCTCTTCACATGGAATCGTCTCCACCTCCTCCTTTACACTAGCATCCGTTCCCTTTCTCTCGAATTCCTCTCACTCAGCTCCTAAATCCTCCAGCTTTCATTGAAAGGGATTCTTGTTGCAGGTATTTTTTTTCTGTGCAAGAAAAGGGACAGGTAGGAGTAAGGTGGAACTGTATCTCCTCAGTCTTCCAGCTAAATGGGAACAATTCACAGAGAAGGTAAGCCATGTGCATAAGAGCAGATTGACAACTAAACGGTAACTAATTTCCATTTGGATGTTTTAAAAATTGCGCACAGATTTGATTTGTTAAGCAAGGCAAACCAAGCATTTTAAAAATGCAATCATAAGACAGTGTAAGCAGACACAATTACATGCAGGGAAACTTTTTTTTTACTTGAATCAGGCCCTACTCTGCCTCCCTGGGTGTCCTTGGCACATTGTTCAACATCTTCATCATTAGCCTATTCATAGATCAATTTCCCCTATCATTGCCCTCCTTTTGCCTAACTCGTATTTTTCTTATCTCTATAGCTTTTCATCTCACGCTGAGAGCATTTGCATATTTTTCCTATTTAGCACACAAAATTATCCAGCTTTGCCTACTTCTCCTCTTCTGCCACTAACAGTGTGGGATGCACAAAGTGACAGTGACAAAGCAAGATGAGGGGGGGGGGGAGACGGAAGGCATTTCAGAAACTTTAAAGCGGAACAAAACACTGAGACCCCTTCACGCACCCAGTTTCTTTCCCGGGGGGCGGCGGGGGGGAATACTGCACACCACATACAGTATTATGATGATGATGATGTGTTGGGAACACTACAGTCATTGAGTCCTCTGGGAGGAGGATATCTCAGCGTGAAGAGAGCACAACAGTGGCCACCCTCAGCCTCATGGGAGCCAAGTATCATCCAAAGAGAAAGAAGTGCTTCCAAACTGATGTGTGCTTGCTGTTCCATGACTGAAGGCAAAGAGGCCCATGGGAGACAGACATAAAAATGCCAAACTACACCGACAACATGAGTCTATGATTAGAGCAAAAATGATGGTGGCTACTTATAACCCTGTTGAAAATAAACAGATGCATCGCCTGTGTTGTGGTGTAACTGTCAATCATAGCAACATAACATAACCCTACTAACAAGCAACGTTCCAATAACGTTAGTTACAACCAAACCACAAACTAACATTTAGAGAACGTTGGGAAGACTTTCCTTATCAACCACAGGACAACCTAAGGAGGAACCTTCAGGGAACGTTCCCAGAACTCGAGAGGCAACAATAGCAGCCATTTTGTGCAGCTACTGAAGCCTACAAAGACCATTATATTTACAAATACACCCATTGTTATTGCAATAAATTATAGTTGTATACAGATTTACGTGATCAATATAGATCAATGATTCTTCATCGTTACATTTCTCTGACTGTCTGGAACAGAATAAAACAAAGAAACTTATTTCTTTTGGGTTCGATTTTTGTCACATATGAATACATTCAATCACTTTCATACACTAGAATTAACTGCAGAAATTGGGAGATTTTATTTACTTTGACCCCCTATTTGTACTAATTTTAGATAAAACATTTTTAATGTAGCCTGGAGGGAGTTTAAAGGGAGCGCTTATGCCGGGAAGTTTGCAAGTGTCATTGCTGTACAATTAGAGGTACGAAAACTGAAAAAGCAGTGCTTGACCTCTCCCTCATTAGGAGCTGTGAATAAGCCTCTTATCTCCCTACTGCTCAGGTGCAACGTCTCAGTGGTCAGCAACTCAGACTAGGGTTGCACTGACTGTATTCAGTCTCCTGGTGTGAAAGTGCCCCCCGTGTCAGCGTGAGCAGCGTCTTCCGTGATAGTTCTCAAACCTCAATCATTCACTCACCATCACATGAGGGTGGAGGCCCCTCAAACTCCAAGTGTGTCCCCAACCGGCAGGTGAGGATGCTGTTTCCACGTAACTGGTAGCCTGGAAGACATCTATAGCACACTATATCACCTGGCAAGAGAGAGATAAAGGAGGAAGAGATACAGGCAGTGACAAATCAGAGATGTGGCAAGAAGCCAACATGTCGAGAACTAATCATGATCCATTGTGTGTTTCAGTGAAAGAAAAAGTTAACGGTGGAGTAAGGTACATAATAAACACCCACTGGGTATCCTATAGATGAAACACTACGTCAGTGTCATTGCCTTTCTGTCTCTGAATGATAATGAGTCGCGGAGATATGCAAATAAACAGATAAAGAGTATACATCTCCATTGTCTTCTGCGAGTGACAGAAACAACACCTGCCTCATTATCCCTTTGGCTTTTTGATTATTTTGCCTGAAACGTTAATTTATACCTTTGCCTCATCTCCATGGTTGATGTAGAACTTTGGTTTGCATGCGGCACTCATGACTTATGGGACATGTAACTGTCAACGATAAAGAGGGGGAATGAGGGATTAAGGCTCAATCCCAGTACTATCACATAGGTGTAGTATGCCCTAATTCTTGACGCAATACTTGCTTAAATGATGACAAATCACTTTTGAACCTTTTGAAGTCTCAGTTCCAAGGGGTGGTGAGTAGGCCAAAGGAGGGGTAAAAATTAGTCATGGGATTAGGTCTAACTCTTCATAATGTTGCACTTCCACAGCAAGCGCATGAAAGTACTGCAAGAATGTGAACATAGCCCTTACAGCGGGGACTGTGCATGTGTTCGATTGTCCAAATATGTGTGCAAATATGCCTTTTGTGACACCTACCAATTTTAAACTCCTTGCTTGCCATCAGGATCTCTGCATTTGGGATGATTGGGGGAGGCAGACAGTACTGGAGCCTATATGCTTTATTGAGAGGACAGAGTCAGTCATAAACAGAATAGGTAAAAATCACTGAATTGAAATAACAGGTAAGACAATTTAGATACCTTGATAGCTGATGCGGAAAAGTCCCCCTTTCTCTGTGTTACTCCGGAAACGTATTAGCACTTGATTGGATGTGCTACTTGGTGGTTCATAGGGCTCTCCATCAGTAAACACTCCCAGCTTCCTGGTGGTCTCCTGTGGACCATCCCTGTAGGAAGAATGTCACTACTTTACTAAAACTTCAAAAATAACTGCACCCCAGAGACGCAGTGATCATTAACTGCAGGGTTTTCTGTCAGTAGCCTCTACTAAAGTGGTCACTTTGGTCTTTAACCATGAAGTACACCAAGACCAAACAAAGCCCCATGCCAGATCATTGTCAAGCAGCTTCCAGCAGCAGAGTATGACCAAGCTGCTCCCACTTCATCAAACCCAAACCAATTACTTTGGACTACTCTGGATGATTATGTTGAAATAAGGTAGAAATTACAGATAAGTATGAAATGACAGGTCTGGATCGTACAGTCTCTGCTAACTGTCATCCAATAGGAGTGTCCCTGAAAGCTGTGGCCCAGTCGTGGCAGTCCCCTGGCGTGGGCATGGCCGATTAAACCAGCTCCCAGATTCCTGCCACAACCATTCAGCTTAAAAACCATCTGTCTTTGGCTGTCAGACTGGGCATGGGCGATTACAAGCAGCTCTGGAAACGGCTGGCTAGGGACTGCTGCCTGACAGCACTGTGGCCAAGCCACCATTATGGGGCCCATTTTCTTGGATCAGTAGTTCAGTGGATTGATACAAAGCAGTAGTAACTGGAAACTGGGGAACATTATGGGCCCAATTTTGGCTCTGCGGGAGCTTGTTGGGAATGATCGACGCAGTGGGGGCTGTTTGTTTGTGAAGAGCAACAATAGATAGGAAGAGCATATTTTTAGTTTACTCGCCATGTTGCCCGAGTATCTTGAACTCAAAAATGTTTGCACAAATTTCATGAGCAGCCTTATCTTCAAAACATATCACCACCTCATGCCATATATATATATATATATATATACACTGTTCATGAGGTCATCTAGTTGCCAGTTCAGCTGGCAGTCAAATATCCGGTCTCACTGAGTGCTGGGACCTTTGGAGATTGTCTCTGAGAGAGCAGGATCAACTGGGATTGGCAGCCATCATGCGTGCAAAATCTCATGTTTGGTCACACATATGGCAGGCCCGGCTGCACATTATGGAGGCGATGAAAGCAAGCCTCATCCACTAATACTCAGTCGGGAAAAAATAAACACTCCTACCACATAAAATAATGTCCTAATATAAACATTTCCACCAGCCAATGCCAACCCTTCCTGGAAACAGTGATCACTTACCAGACGGAGAGAAAGTCATGAGGCCCGTGAACCTGAAGCAAGGTGAAGTTGAGTTTGATGCCTAAACCAGGCGACACGGTGATCAGCCAGGAGCAGTCGGCTGAATTTGGATACTCCTCCGGATATCCCGGTGAGAAGATGGTCCCGTTGTCAGAAGTGATGTTCCCACCACAGGGCACTGAGTGAGGGAGGGAGGGAGGGAGGGAGAGAAAGTCAGTGTGCACAATAGTGTGTTCAACTGTATCATTCTGCTGCAATTGATGGAAAACAGACATATTTTAGCTTTCATTAAATTCATCTCGTCCCTGCGTTCTTCACTCTACGTTTAGTGCCTTGGCAAAAGATTAGCCAGTAAAGCTTGTTAGCAAGTGGGGACTTGGATAGAATGTTTTGCTCTGATAAGACCTCTACCCTTTTTCCCAGAAGAGAGAATGAGCAGGGATGAGTCAAGGGGTTAGTATGTTCTGGGCTTTTGAGGTGTGTGTGTGTGTGTGTGTGTGTGTGTGTTGGTATACATCTACAGTTTCGGCTGCACCTATACTATGTGGTCCTTGTGTGTGGAAATGTCTTTGCCCAATCTAACAACAACGGAACGGCAGACATGCCTTTTATCCCTAAGGTTACCAAAAAAGGTGAGCACAATCGATAACCAGCCTCAAATCTACACTAATAGAAAGTTTAACATTCCTGAAATAACCCATGAGATTCTCACTGACACGGTGATTATGTAGTCTCACACTCCCACTGGTGCCCAAAGAGAAACCCAATATTCACAGTAGTGAGGCAGGGGAAAATCAGGAAGGAGCGGTAATCGCACCAGTGCAGGCATTTCAAGCAAACCAAACAGGGTATTCAGCTTAACGGCACACCCTCGGACGCCTCTGGGTTTAAGATGATTCCCAAAGCAGAGACTGCATCTATTTTTTGCCTTCACAGGTTATGTATGTTCATGTAATACAGTTGCCTGTTGTAGCCCTGTGGAAAGTAGCATCCCACTGCTGCTGCTGCTGCTGCTGCTGCTGCTGCCCCACCTGTTAAATGAGCTATTGATCAGACTGACTGATTAAACCTTGAACACACTGTGGAGCTGAACCTCTGGGTGACACCATCGATAAGCAAGGTACTTCAGCCTTATGTGTAAAAAAAAAACAAAAAACCTGTACGCTTGCTTGGAGTGTTAAGTGGGAACAGGCAGCCACTGAGACCACGGGAACTGTTTTAGAATAGAAAACGCGAAACAGATGAGTGGCGAATATATATAATGTTATAACCTACTGTTAGCACCATGTTTATTTACACTTCATATCGAATATTTTGTGTATACCTGAGTGCAATGTATTTACAGTCATAGAGAAGAGGGTTAAGCAACAACAGGAAATATGGCCCGTGGTTTCTAGAATCATCTAGAAACCATACAAACCCTGAAACAAACAGAATGACATTCTGTCTTGTCGCGTTTTCATGGGAAACAAGGAAATGAAATGGGTATTCATTCCCAAGTAATGCACATGCAAATAACACTCATCACATAATTCTGCTTCTAGGCATATAGTGACACAATTATATAAATTGGCAAGAAATGGGCAGTGCGATGATGAAGGGGTTTTTCCATCAAGATTGAGGTACCACTTCATCTCCTGCTAATTCACCTCCTCACGCCGGGTCACAGCATTTAAGCCAATTCAATTACATTCACAGTCAGAAGCGTCAGCCTAATTCTCCAGTTCATTTTTGGAAAGCAACAGACGTGCACTCATGTGAGAATAAAGAAATGTTAATGGTGTGTAAAATATTCAATACGGTATTATTGCCGCATATTACATCAGCACATTACTGGGCTGCGACGGAATTGCCTTATATGATCATTGAAATAAACACTAAGACTACAGATGCATGTGAGCGGAGTACTGCGATGGCGGACGCTGCGATACGAATGACATTCAGTTTTATGCAATTTGCACGCATGAACGCTCCTGGACGACGTCCTATACAAAGATTGACGAAATTAGAAGACTCTAGCAGGTGTCTGGTAATACGACAAACAAACAAAAAAATAGCTGTGAGAAAATAAAATCTTCCTGTTCTCTGCTCCTCTCACTCCCACTTATCTCCCCACTTGCCCGTTTAAAGTTTGAGTGTCACGGCCCTCACCTCTCTCAGTAATTTTGCCCGCCTTATTGAATCATCGACAACTGGAGCGTGAGAATGTGGGTCAAGGACGTGGCAGAAACAAAGAGCACCCATTACCTTTCTCTCCAATTTTCCTGCCCTATTTCACTGAACTTTTATTTTGTCTCCATTCCTCTTTAGCACAGTATTGATTTTCATCGTGGCATTCGTTTGCTTCATTAATGGGGGACGATTATTCACTTTAATTGCATGATTCATAATAGATAATCATTATCTCCATGGCTTGCACTTTGCACTAATGATGCAATAGCTCAATACATTCTTAAACAGGAAGTTATCTTGAGTATTAGTTTAGTTGTACATTCATTTTGCAAGTCGAGTCACTTGTTTGTGTTATTTAATGTTATTTGGATTTAGACAAGCTCTTGTGTCATATATATACTGTACCGTACCTTCGCAGCGAGGGAAAGGGTGATCCCAGTTGCGGGTGGTGCCGTGCTCACAGGTGAGGATGGAATGTCCCATGAGTTGATAACCAGGCAGACACTCAAAGGAGATGGATTGGCCTACATTGAAGCCAGCACCCACCACCACTCCATAGTGGAAAGGCTCCGGATCAGGGCATTCCTGCAGCTCATACGCTGAGAGAAGGAGGAAGGGAGGAGCAGTTATTTAAAATCTATTGAAATAATCAATCATATACTATTGAACGATGTTTTTACAATGATGCAATTATAGCAAGTCTTATAAGTAAGCCACACGACTAAGAAGAAAACGTGGATTACTTTGTACTTTTTAAAGGCACAGTATGTCATTTCTGCCGCAAGGAGTCTCTTCATCAAAACAATAAAAAAAGAAAGAATTCTTGGTTCTCCTGTGTGTTTGCACTTCACAGGGAGAGCTTAGCTTAGAGTTAGAAGACACAGCAAACGGCAATGAGTAGTCTTAATCCCTCAGTGACAAATCTCTTCTTCCTCTATCAGCTTCTCCTTTAAGGATCATCTGCCTCATCTCTTCTGTTACACCAGCCGTCCTCATGTCCTCCTTCACAACATCCATGAACCTTCTCTGCGGTCTTCCTCTTTCCCTCCTGCCCCGGCAGCTCCATCGTCACACTGGCTAATGACGAGCACGGGTTTATTTCCTTCCGCGTTCTGATGTGTTGAAGGGGATTTGCCCCGGCAGTTATAGCAGAGACGTGGAGAGGGGATGACTTTATCCGCTATCTTTAAGGATTATGTATTTAAAGGGTTGTTGTAAACATTCTAACTTTTGTAATTACACACCTCAATAAAATGTGTGATGTTAAGTTTCCCATTAGTTTTTTTAGATATTTCAATACATATTATATTTAAAAGCACATCACACATGTGCCCTGATTTAGAGATGTCCAAAACATCGACCAGGGAAATGACTGCTGCAGATCCATTGCTGCAAGCAAATCACACAACCAGCACTGATTTTCCTCAAAATATGAATGCTTCACTGGAGACAACAGTAGTGCGGCATCCTCTATTTTTACTTTCCATCTTTTAATTCCCCTTCCTCATTTCTGTGTTGTTCTTCCTCTATCTTGCTGAGTCCTCCCACTCGCTCTTTCTGCCTCCTTCTCCTCGGATAGAAGTTTTCAGAGAGGGGGGGGGGGAAAGAAGCCAAGGGCAGTTTTGACTTGTTCTGGAGGAGTATGAAATGCAGTGTGGGTAAATGATTCTCACCTTATTTCCCCTGTTGGATACAAAAGCAGAGCAGGCAGTGAACCTCGAAGAGCCAGGATATAAATATGGCTAAAGATATTAATTTCTATGGATCATATCTTCCCTTCATAGGAGACAGCTGGGAAGGGGGGGGGGGCTTGTATTTGCAAATATAATGCTTGATTTATATGCTAATGTACACATAATTATGTAATTGCACAATGCCACCTCTTGATTTGTCAGCTCGTTTGTTGAATCACAAAATATAAACTTTGTATGCCTGTTGCATTCATGGACAAGGGCAATTTATACGGATATGCACCGACGCTTTTTATTGGTACATAGTGAAGAAATCTTTTAGGGGGATCAACAGTTTTATATACAGAGATTTATAGATCTTGGGAATTTACAGGCTGTGTGGGCTGATTAGTTTGACACAGTCAATGCCGGGGCTTATTCAGTAATGTTATGGCTTCACGGCACACACCTCACAGCGAAGTGGCTTTAATAATACATAAGTGAACATGAAGGGAAAGAGTTAACACTGCTCAAAATTAGAGTTCATTATGATTTTAAAAGACATAAATCATCTCTGTGACGCTAGTCCTTAAAGTGACTGGGGTCATTTCAGGCAAATAGCTCTGGCCATTATGGGTAAATTGAGTGAACCTTTACAGAACCACATTTCAGTGGCATCAAAGGTGGTTCAAAGCAGCCGAAAAGCTTCAGGAAGTAATTACTAGTTTGAAAATAACTTCTAATACTGATACTGGCTCAGCTCTGCAATTAGGAAATGTTTGCCTGAACAATTATGCTCATTATAAAAAAAATATACTTTAGCAACGTTTATTTTTGCCCGAGACAATCAAGGGGGGGAATATAATCTAATGTCTCCATCTTCAAATCTCTCAAAGGGGCCTCTGAGGACACTCTGAGTCACACGTCATGTGTGGATTCTTACCGTGGTACTCAAATCTGAAACCAGGTTTGTTCTGTGAATGGTCACTGTGGAAATACACGGTGGTCTCGTGGGAGGTGGTGAGAAGTGAAGAGGGAACATCCTGACCACTGAATCGCCCGATCACTGTGCTTGTATCGAGGGGCCCGTTGCGAATCTCAAGGAAATCATGGTTGGCCTCGGTGGAGAAGTTGAGGAACCGAACATGGGCTCCTGGGAGAAAAAAAAATGAAGCAAAATAATGTGTTTTTTTTTTTTTTTGGAAATACTGATAAGGTACTCCTTCTCAGATCTACACAGATTTTAAGTTCTTGTCAAGATATTAGAGCTTATTAGAGCTTAGATGCTCACCAAAACCAACTGGCAGGTAGACTCTCCAGGTGCAGTCACTGTTGCTAGGGTAGTTCCCAGGGAAACCGGGACTGAGAATCATGCCCTCCATCTCCTCCCGGATTCCGCCACATTGAGCTGGTGAAAGGGCAAACACATATTTTCAATATTTTCATAATCATCTACAAAGATTTTGTTCCCACAGATTAAAATACTTGACATTATGTGCCTCATTGCACTTGTTTATTTCGTGGGTGGCTTGCGAAAAATGCAACGCTTGTTGAAAATACTTGTTTATATTGTTTACTATTATATCATAGTATAATTTCAACTTAATCATTTGCCTGTAATAGTGGAAGTGCAATTAAGTGAAAGAGTGTATTGGATCGAGAAAACTAAAAGGAGCAAAATGCCAAGAAAACAATAATAAAGGGGGAAAAAAAAGAGCACAAGCTGACTTGAGGAGACAATGAAAAAGAATACGTCTGAATGAAACCACTGGGGGGAAAAATCAGGGTGATGTACCATTGTGTTTCCTATAAGGAATAAACGAGGGGTTAAATGTTACCCTGTAGCAGCAGAAAAAAGCCTGAGGTAATCAGGAAACTGCTGATGCCTGTGAACACCATGAATCTTCCCTCAACTTTAACCAATCACGGTCTGAGATGGAACTAATTAGGCAATAGTAGGTATCTCCAATAAGTGGAGCCCGTTTGTCAAGGCACACACACAAGCAGGAGAGTGGAGAGGGAAACACTGCAGTTTCCTTTTAGTTTTCAAGGCAGAAATACCAAAATAAATCAAATGCAACAATGGGGTTTTTTTTGTTCATATAACTAATATTTCTTTTCATTTACAACAAAGAGTTAACCTTGGAATTAAGTGTTTCTCCTGCTACAGTTCGAAAAGGCTAGTGCCTCAGTTTTCACATGAAAACGCTGGGGCTGTGCTTCCAGCTGTTAACAAACAGCGTTTTCAAACAGTAACTTTCACATTCACCTCGTCTGTCAAATGAAATGAGAAATGAAGCTAAAACTCTTGTCTGAATGAGGCTCGTTTTGTCTGTGAAATGCTGTTTGAAAACACGAGTATGGATGTAGCCATTAGTCAACTGGAGTATGTACCAACAGAACGATCGCGTTCTGCTTTAATTCAAAGGCGGATGGTGATATAAAACACTCAGTGCGTGTGGTGCAACCTTTCCCTATGATGTGCTGTATGATAACAATCCGAAAAAGAGAAAAAATAGTGAAAACGCAGAAAAATGAAGAAAACATAGTCAAAGGTATTTTTACCGATGCAGAGAGGTGGTGGGTAGTTCCATCGTCTGACAGTTCCAGGCATACAAGTGATGTGTGAGTTCCCCTTCAAGCAGCATCGGCGCAGACACAAAGACAAGAAAGTGCAACAAAGAACAGGCAGTGAATTAATTTGCTCTCCCCACTGTCAGTCATCTGTTGCTTCAGTGGCTTGAACCTGATGGCTGTCTCCACACGACGACGTGGCAACTAAATGACTAAATCCATCTGAAGTGACAGAACAATAGAGAGGCTGCATCACAGGCATATTAAGATGATTAGACAGAAAGGAGGGAGAGAGGGAGAGATTAAGAAGCACCTCACGTTCATTGCGGCTCTGCCAAACAATGAGAAACACAACAGGCAGTTCTCTGAAGGTCTCTGGATTCTACACTAACTTGCAGTGAAGATTAAAAACAGATGTTTAAAAAAAAAAAAAAAAAGAACAGACTTCTTCACCTGGCTTCTCTAAAAGTGGGCAATCCACTGTAACGAGCAGCATTTTGTCATTTTTCTGTGTCTTCTGGGCAATTGAAATACACCTCTTCGTCTTTTTTCCCCTGAGGAAAAGCCGCTACTGCAATGGCTGATAATGGCTTCAGAATCACGGATGGTCGTTTAATTTCCATATCTTATCTTACCTGTGCAACTGACAGGGATACTGATGTGTAACTATGGGGGTTATCTAGTATGTAAGTGTTGAATGTGAATAATGATTGATATGATTATAATTCAACGCCACACATAACTGAGATTGTCCTCTCAGACTATTGTACATTTTGGGAAAATGGTTATGCCCATGGACAAATATTTATTACGCTCTGCACTCTACGAAATGCAAAGTAAAACAGGTGTTGGGAAAAATGATGACGTAAACGAAATCTGGCGTTTCATCACGAGGACAGGCTGTGAGCGCTGATGGGAACACACAGTTCTGATAGACCTTGTAATGTGGAGTGGAGAGACGATGTTAAAGGAAAATTTGTGTGAAGTGCTGCATCCAATGTGTTCCCCAGATGTCACCATCTGTCCCCTGCAGCCCAAATGATGACAGTGGAAGTGCCGGAGGATGTGCAGAGCACAGTCAATTTTCGGAGGCTGAGCCGAATTACAGATTACAGCAAACCGGGAACCACATCCTCTAAAATAGAACCGACATATTGTGGATACCTGTCGAGTCACACAGCCTATCCTTTGGGTGGCTTTAAAAAAAAATTAATAAAAAGAAAAATTGGAGGGCTTTATGCATCATTACATCCAGGGTGTATGACAAAGATGAATCATAACAAATCATCCCCTAATCTATGAAACCACAGAGAGGATTTCCACAAAAAAAAACACACAGAGCTCAGCACATATCCATTCCCTGTCTGGTGTAAATAAACGTTGAGGTCACAGGACTCGAAACATCACTGCAAATATGTTTAAACTGATTTCATCGCATTTACATAATACGAGCATAAAGTTCACAGAGGCTGAAAAGTGAGAGGGTAACTTCCTCAATAAACTAAAAAAAGAAGCCGGTCCACGTTGTCCTGCTCTGACATTTTGCCCTATCCACTTCCGTGAAATGTGATCATGGCTTAAGGAGATAACTTACAACCAGGAGAGAATAAAAAGCAGTTAAAATGGCAAAAGGCCAGACAAGGATAAACATCAATGTGGCTTTATTGCCATCCTATTTGCAGGTGGAAGATGCGATGTTACCTGTAGAGTATATCCAGGTTCACACTGGAAAGACACCACATTATTCATCTGAAGACGCTCCCCAACTTTAATGCCATTCATAGGAACCACGGGCTCTGGACAGTTGGTCAGAGACACAGCTGAGGAGACAAAGAATATATGAAAAGAGGAGTGTGGAAAGGACACGTTTAAATACTTCAAACGACAATGCCAAAAAGGTGGAGAGTAATAAAACCCTGTAACTATTCATAAGAAATGCACTTCTATTTGATGTAATACTTGTCCTCGGGGTGTTGGCACAGATAGTAAAAACTTACTTTTGTATTCCAGCCTGAACCCCGCCGCAGACACACTAATATCAGAGAAGAAGTGGAGGTAGAGTTGATTGGAGGTGCTGTTGAGGAGCGCCGGAACTGTGGTGCCTTTGGGACAAGATTAATCGTGGAGTTTAGCAACAGCAGCTCCGGCATAGACCAACCATAACCAAGTGTATAAGCTGAAATAAGTGTTCTTTTATTTTTTTTTGCATTGGACCAGTTGAGAGTGTGTCTGCATGTGTGTGTTTGTGTAAGTATGCAGAAAAGGCATATACACAAATGACTGTGTATAGATGTAGTAGGATAGACTGGGGTGGATAGGAGACGAAAACTGTTTAAGTTCGGGGTAGATACAAATAAGAATTATATTCTTCTCACTGCTCCTTTCCAATCGTGAAAAGTGTTGGCTCAAAATTAATTATGGATTTGTATTCTACAACTTTAATTAAAGGAACAAAAGGAACAAAATAAAAAGAAAGAAAGGGTATTAGGGAGGCAAACTGATAATACATAGATTATTTGAGGCGCTGTATCAATATGAAAATATACTTGACTGTGGTTTTCTAACATTTTCTGCATTTAAGTCTCCAACCATGAGTTGGCAGCAGGCTTTCAGACATTTAACTGTCTCTTCCACTCCTTCCACTCTTCTCAAGAGACTGGAAAATGTATATACCTAGTGGGTATATATTCAGCTAATCATAGAAAAGATCAGAACTTTCTTAATAAAATCACATTTGACAGATGTAACTTTCGTGAGGCTGCCATTTCTCTTTCTCTTTCACTTCACAACTCACATTTACTTTTGTATGTCTGTTTCCAAAACCTAAACAAACGGAGATTTCCCCGTTGTCGCCTCCTCACACATGAAGTGGGTAACACAGATACCGCAAACAAACAACAACCTCTGAGCAAAAAAGGCCCAAGCTCAACTTAAGTTGATTTTAATGCGTCTCGGATTTTTTATCTTTGTCGGTTTTCATTTTCTGTACAATATGTACCGATCAACAAATTAGTCTCACTCCAGCTGCTGGATGACGCTCTGGGATGAATGAGCTACGAGGTTACCTCAGCTTTGCATTCTGCAGGTGGGGTGATTTACAAAACATGTTCGGTCTTGCATTAAAGCACAAGCAGAAACAAAAGAATGCACACAAACAGACAAACAAACAAACAAACAAACACAGCAGTACCTGAGAAGCTGCCAAGCATGGTGTCGGTGTTGTCTCCGCCGTCAAACACCTCGAGTGAATCCCAGTTCTGCTCTGTGACAAAGCTGATTACCTGGATCTGGGAGACAAAAAAGAGGAAGAAACAGAGTGAATAAAAGAATGGAAGAGGGCCACAATGAGTGAGGTGGGGGGGGGGAAAAAAAGGAAAAACATCAGGGTATAAAGAGGAGTGCGAATGTGGAGGGGAAAACAAACATCAGCATGACGAGTTCAAGATAACTGGGTTCTGGATTCTCTTAAAAGGTTGCCGATATGATGGATGTCAGGCCTTGGATTGCTGGTAAATTCAGACCAAAGAAAAAGTGTCCCTTGTTATACATTATAAGATGGTTATTAACATAAATAAGTAATAAATAAGTCAATATTTAACACATTCATTGTTCCTTTGAGGTTTCTAGCGAGCGCTTATACGGTTGCAAATAATAAATGCTAAAGCATATTAGTTCAAGTGCTGTTAATTAACATCTTATTAATGCTAACGACATGTTTATAAACTTTTCTTTGAACAACATTTGACTTGTTTCTCATATGAGACTTATTGATCTTAAAACAACATAAAATATCATGTAATCCAAAGATGTAATATGTAAAACTGCCAGAGCACTTAACAAATGACAGTGTGCGTTTGATCGCATGTCTTCTTTTATCGTTTTGTCCTCCACGTTCATCTACTGCTGCCACTGTATGTGTCCTCCTTCATTCTTTTACTTTCCCCAAGCCTCCCTTTTCTGTCCGCTCTCACATCCATTCCTTGGCCCTCTCCTCTCCCTCTGATAGTAACAGATCGGATACGAGCCAATTAAATGGGCAGTCGGGGCTCTGGCACATCCCAGGGAGATGAGGCAGATCGCAGATTGATCTTTCATTAGAGGGCCATGGCAAATGTGCCGGCAAGGCACCTCGCTCCTCTAAGTTCTCCTCTGGATCGTGACACTTTGATCTAATGTGTCTAGCTGGTGGAGGGGGAGCGGCGGGCGAGAACGACAGGCAGACAGATAAAGCCAGGGTGAAGGTGTGAAACAGATAAAGAAGAGTAAGAACAGGAGGTATGAGGATTTAACTGCAGCGAGTGCAGCCAAAAAAAATGTAAACCCTCTGGAGTTGACACCTCACATTGTAGTATCACATGCAAAATGTGTGTGCCTACTTGCCCTAAGAACACAAACTGTCACATATCGTTAGCTTTCTTTACCACCGTCAGTCTGGTGTTTATATATTTGGCTCCCATGCTCGGAGCGTCTCAGAGGCTGTGACTAAATTCGGATTCCGGTTCTTATTCCTCCTCCATTTCACCTCCAGTCCGTCGCAATGTGTGCAGCATGCTAAGCGTGCCTTTGGGTCATCTCATATATTTGACCTGCAAGGACAGTCCACTTGATGTGGATGAGCTAATAACTGAGGGATGGCACTCAGGTCATTAGCCACAGAGGCTGAAGCATAAGTTTAAAACCTCTCCGTCAGCCCGATCCACAGGGACCTTCCCCACAGGTTTCTGGGCTAGTTCCATCACACACGCATCAAAGAATAAGAAAATGCAAACTGAATTAAGTCCCAGGAAAGAAAAGTAAAGTAATTCAAGAGGCAATTATGTACAAATTTATTTCAGGTTCTGCAATCTTAGCGTTCTGGTATAGTGATCAGCCAAATTAAATTCTGAGCCCCTGTAAAGTCTATAGTCTATCATTTAGTTGCTCTCCTGTACCATGAGAACTGTAAATGCTATACTTTGAGTCACTCTGTTATTTGGCCCTTGGCAAAAACTTAAAACACAGCAGCACAGGAGCTTGTTCTCAAAACCATGTGGAGCCATTATGGTTAGTGGCTAAATATAAATAAAATCTATAAATTCGCCAGAGACAGTTTGAACCAGAATTACCATCATTAGATTGTTAACCTTCACAGTTACACACAATCACAATCTACCCTTTTGTTCCCGAGTTGCTATGTCGAGTGAGTGTTTTTCACGGTGCGACAGTGACCTTTAGCTGTCATTACATTTTATTCTTCGACATTTATGTTCAATCTTTGTCATATCGCGACGGCAGAAACGAGGTTGTGCAAACCTGGATTCCCGATCCTTCAGGAACGGTGATCTTCCACACACAGTTGAGGCTGTTGAGGTAAGGCTCAGGGAAGCCAGGAGACAAGATGGTGCCCGTTCGATGGGTTAGGTTACCGCCACATGGAACTGCGGGGGGAAAAAGGGATATAATATCAAAATGCTCAACTGAACCATTTAATCTTCAACTTAATCGGTTCCTGTTTCCTTGTGACTTTGCACGTGTGATTGAAAAATGCGCTGTCACATTTAAAATAGTTTAACTTTAATACATTTAATCAAAATAGAGGTGCGCTCCATAATTACACACCAGAACTCATCCACCTGGCAAACGCAAACACTTCCTTCAAACCCCGTTTCCCCAGCTTGCCCCGCACACTTACACATCTGGTAGGAGCATCTGTTGCAGCTGCATGCTGTGTGTGTGTGTGTGTGTGTGTGTATGTCTCTGTGTACAAGCATATTTACATGTGTACATCTGTGTGTATTTGTGACCCTCAGCAGCTCCTGCCACCTGAGCACTGCAGGTATTGTACATTGCCATGTGGATACAGGCTATGGCTGACAGTCGTCATTTGTGTCAGGCTAACAAGATTTTTTTACACTCCAAAAATCCATTAGGAGAAAAGGAGATGAGACTTTGAAAGAATGAATAAAATAAATATGAAAGTAAGAAGCCACCAAAACAAAGAAATGCCACAAATCTCACAAAAACTAAACCACATTGTCTTGGGAAAGCTTAACCTTTATAATGTATTCAGGGTGTAATCTGTGTTTGTTTTATATGTGTGTCCTACCTATACAGCTGGGTATGGAGCTGTTCCACTGCGCCAAGGCATTTGGAACCGTTAAGCATTCAATGGCATTCGATCCCTCCAGCACGTAACCTGGGCTGCACTCAAAGCGGATCACAGCGCCGGCAGCGAAGTTGTTGCCCATGCGGCGGCCATTCCGGGGCTCAGGGACTGAGCTGCACTGTGTGGCGCTGGTCCGAGGCACAGCTTTGGGGGGAAAAAAAACAAAGAGGAAACCAGGGTGATTTGCGATGTCATGAAAATATGAGTCTGTGTTCATTGAGAAAACTATTAAAAAAAAAAAAAAAGAAAGAACTTATTATATCAGGTTTTAATCAAATCTCAAACATGAACTTGTTAAAATGTGCTATTTAACTTCTCTTTGCCCTGTGATTCCTTCAGCTTATACGTTTAATAAAATGCAAAATCAAATACTAATTCTGGGTACAGTGCATTGTTTAATAACAAATGACACTGAGATAAAAGTCCAAGGGCCAAGTGGCAAGTTTAAGGTCGAGGACCAGCCAAAATGTCCTCACTTCCTGTGGTTCATGTGTTCTTTTTTTTGTCCTCACAAAGACACACAAGTCTTTTAGAACAGACAATACCCAAAAGAATCGAGCATCAGTAGGATTTGTTTGTTTGTGTCACACTCACCCTGGTAGGCCAAGTGGAATCCTCTGGAGCTGGACTGGCCTTTGGCGGTGAAGCGGATCAGGATCTGATTGGAGGTTGCGAGTGGCAATGACTCGCCTGAGAGGGAGAAAAGTTACACTTTGTCATGATTTTGACAAAGAGCTGCCTTTGGTTTGCCGTTGTGTGTGTGTGTTCACAAACCCATGCGTATATACCATACCATCTAATCACCAAAGCATTCTGATGTATATTTCAATAGTAAATGTGGATGTCATACTGTTTTAAAGGACTTGATTATGGTCCAGTAAGAATAGTTAAACATGCAACCAATGCGGCTAATGATTGTGTGAATCATGTCTAGATATTTTTGCTGTTGTGTGACTGTAGCATTGCTTATGTGGTATGCATCATGAGGCTATTACATAAACGCAAGGTGCCGAGTAAGATTATCCTAATATTTTGCACTGCTTGTTTGATTGCCAACTATTTTCCTCAGCTGCAACTGTGACTAAATGGGAGGTCTGGTTGTTTGAGCTGAACGCCTGAATAAAAAGTCTTTCTTTTCTCCTAAGGAATTCATTATTGTACGTTTCCTTGCTGGAGCGTTGTACCTGATTGTAGTTCACATTCCCCAATTAACAAATCCACAGGATGGGCAGCTGCCGAAAAATGGTGCAGCGATACTCTTTAATGCAGCAGAACAACCAGCGGGGTTCACACCTCCCTCATTTCACTTCATTGACTGTTTGGGTCATGTACAGAATCAAATCCAAGGTTGGAAATCGTCACCTGCTGTTTAAGGCTTGCTGCAATCAAGCTCCTGCTTACACGCAGGAAGCTGTAAAGGCACGCCGTACAGGCAGGAGTCTGAGGTCGCCTGACGAGGGCTTAGTGGCTGTCCATCTGTCAAATTTAAAAACCAAGGGTGACGAAGCTTTTGTTATTGTGGCGGGCCAGGTTTTGGAACAGCCATTATTCACTCCAACTGTCAGGCGTGGGTTTCGTTTTTTAAATGGGATATGAGATCATGCTTGCACAGAGAGGCATTGCATTAGCGATTTGTTTGGCCAGTGTGTGAAATGTGTTTGAAATGTTTTTGGGTTGTTTTTTTTTCTTAATTACAAGCATTTTGTGAGGCTCGCTCATAGACTGTGTACAAAAAGTTGCACGCAGTCGTCTCCCGCTCGCAAAAGGAACCCCCTTTTTTGAAGGCTTGACATTTGCGAGGCGCCATGTCACAGTTTATGAAACTAGAAGTTCACAAAATGTCACCTGGACAATAGTATCCGTCGTCCACACTGGGGTTGATGACTCACGTGCCATGATTTGTCATCTAGTTTCCTCTAAATGGGAACATCATTTACTGACTTCATGCTCTGTTGAAGAAGACCCGAAGCTCACAACTGAAACATTTAACTCCTCAGGAAAAATGTTGACTGATGCTGTAAGTCAAGTGACTCACCAGGAGGCCATGTCTATTTTCAAATAACAATCTACAGGTTTGCTCTATCTGCTCAAAAACTATACATTACATTACCAACAATGCAAATGAACTCTCAGTGATTCTTGACTGCTTTATGTTTCATATAGCTTTGTTCCCCGGAGAACATCTCCCTATCAATAAAACATTACGGAGTTCTCAGAAAGACAATAGTGTGTTACTGATATCATCTCCCACTCGCTTTTTCAGTGTAACAGTATCATCAGACAAAAGGGAAAAACACATGCCATGTATACACTGTGACGGGGGAAACTGTCAGCTGACACAGCGCTTGATGTGAAGTGAGCAACTCTGTCTCCGTCTCTCTGTCCTCCTCTCAGTGTGCTGCGGTCTGCCTCTCTGCAGTGGATGTCATTACTCTGTGTCTGTTTGCTGTCATACTGTAGTGGGAGGCAGACGTGGCCTTACCCCAGAGGCAACATCTGTGTTTGCGTGTTTGTGTGGGTCGGTTATTCTGCACTGTTTTTGCTCACATTTGTGTGTGTGTGTGTGTGTGTGTGTGTGTGTGTGTGAGTGTGAATGTTTGTGCACATCTAAGTGCAGTGTCCTGCGACAGCTCAAAATACATCGTCACCAGATTGTTCACGTTCCACTGTAGGTTCCCCAAGGCATGCTGGGTAGTTTATTAAAAAGGAAAGACCTTGCTGCATGATGTCATGGTGACAGTGTCTCATAATTTGCTCTGCGGAGAAGGTATTCACCGAGACGGCTCGAACATGTGTCAGCATGCTGGCACTCCTCCAGCTCGACGCCACTTTGCCCTTAAAAATCCTCTACGCATGGCATGTGTGAGACTTACAGGGACGCGTTTGTAGTCAACAGTCAAAACTCGACTCGATATAAAGATGGACGTATTTTGAAAAATGAAACATGACGCGCAGGAAGTAGAATGGACGTAGCAGGGGGGGCAACGCCCCTGGTTACAAAAAGACCAACAATTTGTGACTGTTGCACCTGCTTTTTAACCATTATTATTTGACGCGTGACTGTTATGAAGTGTTTAATATTGTTTATTGTTGATGTTTCTCATCTTGTTGTTTGTGTGCCCTCGCTGCTCAGGTCATCATTGTAAATGAGAATTGGTTCTCGGCTGACTGACCTGGTTAAATAAAGGCAAAATAAATACATCGATATATAAAGTCAAGATTGAATTGAAGCCAATGGGAAAAATGCACACACTTCTCACTTGATTTATAACATCGGTTAACTGAGAGGGGTTGACAGTCTTAATTACCAGTTTCAGGTCAATTGAGTAAATGATGCTCCCATTCAGAGGATAATGGATGATGACATCAGTGTGACTGACAGCTGGTATTGTCCAATGGTGTCTGGTTGCAGGTGATGGAATTAATTTTTGCGACCAAAGAACAAACTTCCATTTTTCTATATAATCTATGTATCTATGTTTTTTTTAAATTAGTCTTTACAGCAGGATTATTAATTTTACTATAAAAAAAAACCATTGATTTAGCAGCGTGCTTGAACCGAATCAGAATTAGCAAGTGGTCAAGCCTACAAACAGTTGAATAAGTATGGACTGGCCAGTCACAGTTGATGGCCAAGAGAGTGACATTTCCTAGTTTTTGTTTTAATGTATTCAAAAATTAGCATTTAGATAAGTCCCCTTGATTTCCTCGATTCAGTCCCATCGTCCCTTTTGCCTGCACCCCACCTCCCTCCCTTTTCCAATTCCCACCTTTTATCATGCATATACATAATTTCACTTTTCCCTCGTTTTAGCTTTCTTTTCACTGATAATTGTCTTTTTGTCTGTGTGGTTTGCCCCACATGCCAAGTCAGTGCTGACAACACAGACCAGAATAAGGTAATGTGCTGTTCAAGGTCAGTTGAAACCCAACAAACTCACTTGAATTTTGACTAAAGGAGTTGACCCTGCCTGACAAACGACAACTAAAGACGGCTTGCTCAGTATATCGCTTTATAAACTCACACATGTGTATGTTTTGGGAGTGTGTATCTTGGGACTATGCCTTATTCATGCTTGTTCTGCCTATGTGCACTAGTTCTGCAGCAACAGTTCCTATGTGGGCTTAAAGTCTGTCTTCCCCTGCCAAAGTGAGGCTGCTCTGCTCTGCCATGCCTGGTTAGAGAGCTCTCTGAACCTGCCGCCAGGATTCCTCAGTTAATATAGCATCCTGTTTATTGAGCTGTAAACTGGATTTTCGGAGGCTGCCCTGGATACAAACCAATAATTTCTTCTTTTGTCATGCCACCGATTGTGGCGGGCTGAGATGAAGAGCGGCCCCAAACTCGCACGCATCACACAGACTTTAAACACGGACCCTCCCCCAACTCGAGCGATTTCTTTTGTAGCCAATCAACACAGTTATGGCATTTTGTCTCATCCATGATATTGTGATTTTACAAAGCTGTTGGATCAGATATTATTGGTTCTCCTTCAACGGCTCACCGGTAAACGTACAACTGTTCTAATTTCTGCTATTCTCCATCCACTGGTTCAGTTAAGGCCAGGGTTTACGTCACAGCAGAAAAAGGGAAAGGATCTTTGATTAGATCAGCTGGAATTTTGCTCATTATGGTTAGAACTGGGATCTTTGATGCATGACAGGTTATAGCTAAATGTCACTGCCATTGACTCAGCGTATTTTTTTACACCAACAAAGTCCCTGAGCAAATTGCACTCTGATTTATTATTGCTAATAGGTGTAATTGTCATTTTGTCTCAGATGTATGACAATGGAGAGTGTATTGAAGATAATAATTCAACAAAAAAAAAAAGAAAATGTACAATACAATTAACCTTCACCATAATCAAGCATTCTGTCTTCATAATTAAAGTCAGTTCATTCAATGAAGGTGCTGGGCTGTCTCTGCAGTGGATTTGAGGAGTAAATAAAAAGAAAATAGTACGCTATGGCAGGTAATACGATATTATTACTGAGTGTAGTATTTTGAAGATAGTGATGGTTACTGCGCTGCACATTTGTAATGTTTTCCGCCAGACAGTTCAAATGAATAATCCTGATAATTCTCCAGGCAGGAAAGGGGTGCAGAAAGGTGTAGATGATTCCTTGGCTCTGATTTCCTATTTTGTAAAAGTCACTGCACAACACTGCCACACGCTACTGCTTCCATGAATATATCATTACTTTAATGGCAAAGTGGGATTTCTTGTCAAAATATCATCATAATTGATGTTTCAACTGAGAATAATTGGCTAGAAAACGAACGAATGAATGAGTGAGTGGATTTTTTTTGCCTGATTATTACATGTCATTTTCAAAACACTTCAATTAACACATTTACAATTACTGCTATGTGCTGATTTGAGGAGATTATTGCAATTGCAACTGCTTAGAAAGAAGATGTGCGTTATGCCTGTCTGCTGGCGCGTTATCCTGCGTGCCGTCGTCGTTGTCACTGCTGAATTGTTTTTAGAGCTCACTGGAACGCACCTGCAGCCGCGGCAGCTCAGCCTGTGTCAGCAATTTGTCTACGAGGTAAACTGGATCTTTAAAGAAGCGTCGGGCTAGTGCGGCATCTCGTTTAGTCGCCTGTCATGTCACAGAACAATGGCTGCGAGATCAAATAGGCAAATGACATTTTGTTTGCTCGCTGGCTACACACCCCCGGGGAACTGAAAATAAAATAAAATAAAATAAAATAAAATAAAATAAAATAAAATAAAATAAAATAAAATAAAATAAAATAAAATAAAATAAAATAAAATAAAATAAAATAAAATAAAATAAGATAAAATAAAATAAAATAAAATAAAATAAAATAAAATAAAATAAAATAAAATAAAATAAAATAAAATAAAATAAAAGTGAGGACTACCTGTGTGCGCTCCAGACAGGGAGCTGAGTACACGGGAATGCTGCGTCGCTCCGTCGTAGACCTCCACAATGTCATTCAGCGCTGTTTGGAAGAAGGCGAACTGACTGAAGACCACTGGAGAAGACAGAAAATTGACTTCAATACTCGGAAACTGGAATTAGATCATATTAGTGAATACACATCACAGTCGCACTGAAAACTATCGCATCCATTTAATGTTACACAGCAAATCGATACTTTATAGTACCCGCATTCAAAGGAATGCTATCAGGAGCAATTTCAGATAAACTGTCAACTTAAAGGCAGGTGGATAATGTCCACAGTTATGACAACACGGGCAAAAAGTGACATTACACTCGGAGATCAGCGATCTTGTCCGGACTTGATGGCTTGTCAGTAAATGAAAGGTTCTGGCACCGACAGCCAATCTGTTGTACAATGTGCAGCCTAAGCTCCATCGTGCTTTCATCCTTTTAAACTACTCTCCTTCTATTGCTGTTGCGTGAATATATTCAGCCCTTTCACATCTAATCTATGTCTACTTTACTGGAGATGAATATTTCAGATTAAAGAGAGGGATGGAGAGGATGTGAGGGAGAATAAAAGGGCAGAGGCGACAAAGGACTAGGGCTCTCCATTAGGTTCGGTGGCAGGACTTTGTCTTCTGACTGCTACTTTTTTTCAACATGACGAAGCAAGTGTCTTTGTCCTCGCAAAGAAAAGGAGCTTTAATGACACCTTCTATGCACCAAAGGGGAAAAAAAAAAAAAATCAGCATTTTTGTTGCTTCTGTGCTGCTTTGGGCCTTGGTGTCATTTTCTAGGAAAATGCAGTAGTGGAATGAATTCAACTCCCTCCATTACTTTGATTTTATGAAGTGAAATATGCTGCTGACAGGATCCAAGGAACATGGGCTCCATGACCTCATCATTTGAGAGATTGATGTCCCCCCCCCCCCCCCCACAATGCTGTCTGCTGCTGTTTGGTGTAACGTGGTAATAATGGGGAACGTGAGCCATTAAAGATGCGGAGGGAAGAGAAAAATGTACGGCGTAGTAAAGCGGAGACATATTGTAACTGAGCCGTGTCACACTCCTGCATTGTTTTGCTTTTCTGAATAATTTGCTGCTCCCACAGTATCAAATGCCATATTGTATGCAATCTGTGACCTTTAAGACGGAAATGCCACAAAGAAGCAAAACTCCAGAAACTGTCTTCCACAAACCAATTATTTTTGGTGTGTGTGTGTGTGTGTGTGTCAGACAGACATATTGTATGCCCGGTCCGCAAGACAGTGATTTAATAGCTCTAGCTCCCCCAAAGTAATGTAAAACTCCTCACATGGCAATGAGATAATTGGATATGGGAAGTATCAATCACTGTGTGACTTAATAGTGCAAATATGAGACAAAAGTGCATTTGTTAAGGAAAAGTTGACAAAGGCTAATTCTATTGACCACGTGTGGGAAATTTAAACTTGCCTTCTTCTCCCACTGTCTTTAGTCATGTTTTATTTTGCTTCCTTATTTTCGGGATTGTGGGGCCACTTAAGTACAGTTTAAACCTAAATAGGGCATTTTGTGGAGATGCTATATTATAATTACATCTTAATTAAAAGGCAGAAACAAACATGCACACGAAAAGCTTATTCAAAACCTCACTAAAAAAAACAAAACAAAACAACAACTCTTCTTTTTGGCTTACCATAATCCTTGGGCACAGCCACAGAGTACAAGCATGTCCGTGCGCTGCTGTAGTTGCCGGGGTAACCGGGAGACAAAACCACTCCTTCCAAACCTGAGTACTGTCCTCCGCATAGAGCTGGAGAGACAGAGATGAGACATGACGAGATAAGTCAAACACAAAAGGAAGGTCTGAAGCCAATATTGTAAGATTCCATCCCCCCCCCGCCACTCCCCCCACCTCCTGTTTCCCAGCCCCTCTGTTCCATCACTCCTAAATTACTTTTCTTGTCTGATTGGGCTTTGGGTGGAACATGTCCCTGGTGTTTGCCACAGTGAAATTGCAATGTTTTCCAAGTGTCCCTCAGGGTTAAGCCTGGATGCAATGAGGCCCCCGAATCTCCTCACCTGCGTAAAGCCCATAAAAATGCTCTGCGTGGGCTCGTTTATTTGCACAAGAGCTGAATCCACGTACTGTATGTGTGTTGTGAAAAATCTGCGTCTGAGTATATATGTATTCAGCCGTACACGCAGCATCGCGCCGTCAGAGCCAAATTGGGTACGGGGGATGTTTTACCAGCTTTCAACATGTGAGTGTTAGTGGCGTCGTGGGAATGACGCAACAGGCAGGATGCTGCAGGATTTACTGTGAATGCGCGGTGAGGAGATAGAGTAAACTTGAGCATATCAAAGCTACACCCGTATAATCACAAATGCATGTTTACACGGGATCAAGCTTTAAGCAGTGACGCGGCTCGTGTCAGCATTTACCTATGCAAATGGGTTTGGGCTTGTTCCAGCTCGGCTTGCTGTCTCCCCCCATGATGCAAGTGAGGGTTGAGTCTCCCTCTAGCGTGTAGCCACTGCCGCAGTTGTAGGTGACAGAGGAGCCCAGCTTGAGCTCGGTGCCCATCCGCGTCCCGTTGCGCACCAGACCCGGCTCAAAGCAAGACTCCCTGGGGTTCTCTGTGGAGAGAGGTAACACGGTGGAAAAATCAACAAACGGAGGGAGCGCCTGTTGGTATTCAATAAAAAAAACTATTACTAGAATACTAAAACAGAATAGAAATACAGTCATTATCTGTGTAAGGTCTCCTCTAGCCTTTGCTGCTGACTCTGCTCCCCAACCCGTCCCTCCTCTTTTTAACTCCTTGCTTCCCTCCTTCAGTAAATATACAGTATCTCGCTGACTGCCACTTTTCATCCTAATCTTTGACACGGCTCGCTCACATCTGAGGCTGTTGGAGGTATGTATGGCTGTGTGGAGACAGACACGCAGCTGATTGAGAGTGGCAGTGCAAGGTCTGCTGACTGCACACAACTGGTTTTCACACAACACTTCGCTGCGCACTCAACCAGAGAAGACGACGCACATACACATGCTTTCCTTCTGTCTCACAATCACACGCACGCACGCTGTATCTAACCACATATCAATCACCACTCCTGAGGTCATGAGAAATACGTCTTGCTCAATCTTCCATCGCATTGTTCTTGCGTGCATGTAAGAGGAAGCCTGTCAATGTGGCACGCTCTACACTTTACACCTTAACAGCTAAAATAAACACGGGAAAAATGCCCAAAGCAATTTGATTCAGTCTTAGACGCAGTCTGCTGTACTCTTAGCAGCCAATTTTAAACATTTGTCTAAACACACTGACACACATGGAGGGGGGAGTCGACTGTTTTCTTTTGACGGGAAAACGTCCAATTTCGCAATTTAGTGCCTGAAGTATTTCAGTACCAACTAGCGAAAAAGGCAAACTTTGAAAAGGTAACACTTAGAGATGTGTTCACATTCCCGAAGCATCCATTCGTAAAGGTCAATAAGGATGCCCAAGAAAACCCGCGCTACTTCTGCACACCTAGAGACCAAGAGAGACGGTAGTGGTGTGATAAATGGAGCAAACTGAAAGGCCTGAAATGGTCCTTACAGGTCCAGTGAGTAACATTTAGAAGGCTTTATTGGCATGAGTTAAATTTACACCGCATAATTACTTTTGTATGGTTAATTACTTTGAGATAGAAATAGTTTGGACTTTAGTCGCTAACCAGCAGAAGGGCACCACACAAACTCACAAGAACGAGATCGTTTCTGGAATGCAAAGGCTGTATTTTCCTGAGATGCTTGAGTGAGCTCTGTTTGCTCCAATCTGTCGTCTCAGTGTCAGATGTCACTAATTTTCCCACACTGGCCCGAGAGAAAATGACAAGAGACATCAACTGTCAACTGAGACCTTTGATTTTTTATTTTTTTCTATCCATGACTTCGTCTACGTGTTCAAATGTGGCTCAGGCACCCAAAACTTCCTCCCCACATATTGCTCACTCACACACACGGTCAGAGACACAGAAACAGAAGGACATAACGACTGCTTGGTAAAGAGGCTGACAGCACCTCAGGCAGAATCTGTAATGCAATATTCAGCGGCGTGCCGACCAAATTCTTCCCGCGCCAACTCGTCAACTTGCTATTTCCCCCAACCAAACAGACGCAAACCTGCAGCCAAACGCGCTTTTGTGCCATGTTTTTTGTCTGAAACTGAGGAGGTAATTTATGTATTATTTGGTTATGGTTCATTAGTGTGGAGAATTGAAAGTCAGGAGAGGGAGTTTTTCTGGGCCACACACTGAGTCCATCTGCTCCACCAGATTGGCTGTACAGTATCACACACCATATTACACACTGGAGTAAATATTGCTGGGAGTCAGTTAAGAGGTAGACTCTGTAACGCCGCCACACCAAAACCCTGGGTCTCGCCATCAGTTATATACAGAAAATCCGCTGAGTCGCTTTGTAAAGATTAAAACCGTTCTGGATATCAGCGGAGAAAGAAAGTCCAGGGTCGATGTGAAATTGGTTAAGTGCCGGATACCTTAACAGCTCTAATTGAGGAGAGGAGATTTAAGGAGATTTAACAGTGTTCTCTCAAGCAAAGCCCTTAACAAAGATGCTCCGTCTAATTTAGAGGTTGTTGAGCATCTGTATATTCGTTAGGTGAAGGATTTAACATTCAAGTACTGACGCCACGACAGTCTGAAACACAGCTGCGGAAACACATATGTCTTGTGCTGCTCATTAAACTCTACTCTGTAAAATTCCACACGTACATTAGTAAGCAAGTGAATTAGGGTTGCGCAAACAACATGCCGTGGTCAGCTAAGCTCAGACATGAGAGGAGAGGAGGAAAAAAAAAACAGTTTGCTCTAATTCACAAGAAGCCTCTTGTGTGTCTGCTAAGCACTAATCAAAGAGCTGAGGCACAAATGCTGTCAGCGTCTCATTTTCATGATTCTCTGTGTTAGTCAGCTACTAGAGGAGGCACAGATCAATAATGACGCCAAAGCAGACCGCGGCACAAATGGCGGGGGCGGTGATCACGCCGCCGCAGCCCAGACGCCCCCGTTCTTTGTCAGAAGCAATTTTCACACCGCTAATCTCACTCGCTCCGGACTAGACAATAGGCAAAAGTAAAAAAAAAAAAAAAAGAAACAATCTGCGTGGTCGATAAGCAGCAGAGGGTTAATCTATTCTCACTCTGCCAGGGGAAGAATTTCAACACACGAGTTGCTCGGGGAAACGAACGCGCGTAGACTATTTAAAACGCACCGTTTTCTCCAGAACTTTAAAGACACTGGACGTTGCAAACACGGACAATGCCATGCTTCATCCAATTAGTCAAAAACGGGGAATTCCGACAAGCAAAAGTAACGCACCTGTGTACTGCAGCACAAATCCATTACTGCTCAGGGAAGCGTCACTGCGGAAAGCCAAGAAGAGCGTATTGGAGCTGCTCTCGATGCGATCTGGAACATCTGTGCCGTAGAAACTTCCCAGCAAAGGGCTGAGGGAGTCCGGCCCGTCGTAGATATGTAAGAAGTCATAACTGGGCTCCAAACTGAACCTGGGAACAGACGTTTACACGACATAACATTAGAACACTTGCAGTGGTCTCTGTGTTTTCGTGCCAATTTAAAACCTAGCTATTGTGACCAACTCCAGTTTGATAGACATAACGTGTTTTTTTTAGACTCGTAGAACTTACTGGTTGAAGCTCAGAGAGATGACGTAGTCTGGTGTGACAGTAACCCTCCAGTCGCATTCCCTCCCGTGAGGGTAAGGTTCAGGATAGTCCGGAGACAGAATCAGCCCACTAGAGCCCGTCAGGTTCCCGCCACATGGAGCTGTGAAAAGGGAACAACTGATTTAATGTCACAGTAAGAAATCTACCCTCAAAAATTGTGTTACTTACATTTCCCCACTGAAGTAGCTATTGCCCATAAACACTAGCTTACCACATTCTCACATATATATGTATATATGTATATATATATTTATATATATATATATACATATACCAGTGTATTAAAGTGATTAATTAGAGCAGTTAATAAACAAGGTATTGCCTGCTATTGCTTCATACATTGTACATTGTTTTATAGAGCGTGGGATGACATGAAAGGAGACTGTAAAAAAGAGTGGAAGTCTGCCCTAGAGGTCTGTGCTGTTATTGAGGAAGAGGATAATCGGATCTCTCTGTCTCTGCTGCAGTGACTGCAGAAAAAAAACGTCTGGGGTTCACAACAATCCGGTTTGCCAATTTAGATTCACTTGAGGAGTCTTTTAAGTAATCACCTTAGGAATCGGCACAGTCTACCTTTTTGACAAAAAGTGCTGCCGGCAGGAGAGATGTTACACTGCCTACTGTTTTAGAACGGCTGTGGGGCATAATATACTTGAAGTAACCTACTTTTACATTGTCCTCTCATGTCACCGTTACATGATATGGAATCTTATTGAGTTTCTTTAGCCAGGGTTGGTCTTATTGTTCACAAAAAGACCACACAAGATGTATGTATGTGACAACATTAAGAGTAGTTTCATCATCACAAGTGAGGACTACTGTATGTGCCGTGTTCATAGAGCACCCGTGCATGTGGGAGGGTCTGGCTGCCAGAAGAAGCGGCCGTTAATCTCGGTACAGGTGATCCTGTTGGCCCCCTGCAGGATGTAGCCAGGATCACAATGGAACGCCACATGGTCCCCAGGCTCCTTGCTGTCTCCGCCACGGGTACCATTAGTAGGCATGCCTGGGTCATTGCAGGAGGTAGCAGTGGAAACTGGAGAAGAAAGGCAAGACACGGTTATAGCGACGAGAGAGAGGATGATGAAGGGATTTTATCATCATGGTTTGTCACTTAAACCAGTGAGGAGTGAATTGGTTTTTATCCTTCTACACCCAGTCTCCACCTAATTATTTATCCCCCGTTCATCTGACTTTGCCTTCACCCCCTCTCCCTACCAGAGAACTGCAGAGCAAAGCCCTGCTTGCTGGTGAAGAAATCCGTGGTGAACTGCAGGCTGACAGTGTTGAAGGTGCTGTGGGCATCCGGGGGCACCACCGAACCACTCAGCTCCCTCAGCAAAACCCCTCCATCTTGAGGCCCATCCCAGATTCGGAGCACGTCGTGGACCTCCTCCGTGTGGAAAACCAGGAAATGTAGACTGTTAAAGAAATAGAGAGACGGTACTTTAGAAGCCATGACAGCTGGAAGATAACACCGACTGTGGATTTAGACTTAAAGCCCTTTGAATCAGCCTTTGTAAAAAAAAAAAAAAAGCGAAGAGAGGCAGGGGGAAAAAAAAGTTTGTCTTATCTTTGCTTTGTATTTCAGTTTGTTCAAACAGATCTTAGGTCTTTTAATAGAAGCTGATTGCATTGCAGTGTTCTCATTAAAATATGCAGTCAAGGGAAAAGTCTAGGCTCCATTTGCTCCTTCAACATAATGTCGGTGGTACAAAATACATAGGTCAGGGCATTTGGATTGCATTTGCTTTTTTATTTTTTTAATAAATAAATAAATAATGATCTACCAAATTAGGCCCGACAATTCATGATTTCTACAATATAAAAAAAGTCCGGACCAGGGAGGTTGATGTAATACATTACACAAAACTACTGTGGGATTTAAAAGATTAAAGAGAATACAAATGACTGTTATTAAAGGAGACAAGAAAACAAAACAAATGACTTTTCAGGTGAAAACACAGAATCCAAAGCCAGAGCACTGACTGAATGGATCTTTCACGGTGTCAGTCAAGCAGACATGTCTGCCATGGCATTTAATAGTGCGAGTCTAGACATCAGAAAGTTGATGCTGTCAAAGTATCTAGCCCACGACTTGTGCCGAGACAGCTGTCAGCGAGCGGGCCGTCCATTCTATGTGTAATGCGCTGTGAGTTTGTGTTTGTGTGTGTGTGTGTGTGTTAGCCTATGCATTAGACTCTTTATATACTGATTGGAGTCGTATACATGTCAGTGTCAGTGTCAGAGAGTGTCAGTACGACTTTCTTCCGTTCTTTTATTACCGGTGGTAGACTGATATTTATTCAGCTTGTTTCATTAATGTGTTTGTTTATCTTCTGACACATTCTCACACATTTTTTTTTTTTTTGCATTTGGCATTAAGACATTCTAACGCATGTAGGATGTTAGGAGAGTAAAGTTGTTTTCTGCAAATGTACAAATGTTACGGCAAACATAAGTTACCGGGGCTGAGATCTATTTGCATCTACTCGTCTCAGTGAGATAATATAAAACGCAGTTCAAAAACACCTGACATTTATTTATTGATGGGTAAAATACATTTCCCGACGATGTAATTGCATTATTGCGAGCAAACAGATCGAAACAGATCTGAACATGTTCTGTTATTTCATGCCCACGTTCCTTCCTACCTCACAGACTTGCTTTTACCCTATGAACCCTCGTGGACCCTGAGGTTAAAAGTCCATTAAAAGACCTATCTTTTTAATCTGGCTTTTAGCTAATGTCCCCTTTTTTTTATCTTGGTTAATATTTCCAAAAAATCTAAAATGGTGGCTCCTTGCCAGGCGGCTGAGCTCCTGGGAGCTGGCAGCTTTTTTTTATTATGCAAAGCATTTTGTGCTAAATTATTTGTAAAAAAAAAATAAAAACTCTCTGTAAATAAAGTTTGATTGATTGATAGAATCTGTCCACTAGTCATGCGCTCTAGTTGAAATGTAACCGCTTTCCAAGGCCAATCCATTTCAGAGGAGTGCACGGCATATTATGTGGTTTAAGGATCCTCACTCCTTTGCACACATACACAGAGCTAAGGATGATGCAGAGGAGAAACGGCAACCCACTGATATGTCGGCTTTAGCAACAAGTTCCCACTATTTCTGCATAATTGGTGTCAGACTGCGATTTCCATACTGTCTGATGTGTGAGCAACAGCCAGAGGCTACTCAACAATGTGCTGTGTGTGTGTGTGTGCGTGTGTGTGTGTGTGTGTGGCTACTGTACATAACCTACTCGACAAGTCCTGGTGTGATGCCTGTGAACAAAGTGTGTGCACAAAACAAACAGATGCACACGGGGCGTCTTCAGCACATATTCACACAGAGGAACAGGGGGCGTTGTATAGTGTGTATGTAAAGCATATGCTGCATTACAAGGTTGCACGTAAACATTCACATCTGTGAAACCGATGATGGAACAACACCATCCTCGCATACAGGGCTCATATTCATATCCTTATCTAAAAAGCTAGCAAACATAACGATGACTATAATTGCAATACTCTCACGAATGTTCAGTGATAACGCATAAATCGAAATAGTAATACAAATGAGAGGTGAACGAAGACAGACAGTAGCTTTACTCATCCTGAAGAAGCTCGGGGGGTCCCCAGACAACCTGCTATGCTTTGCCGTCAAAATTGAACTAAAAGGAACCGCTATTTTAAAGGTATTAAAAGTTAAAGTAGACACTTTTCTTCTTTTGTTTTGTGTGGTTGAGTTTGGAACAATGCCCGTCGAAACACTCTTGAATAAAAAAAAAATGTAGGCACACAGGTGTGCCCTAAGCTGTTATATCACATCTACATTCAAATGAAAAACATCACTAACATGTTGTTAGTAATAATTTAAACTACATATTTAGAGGCTGGCCAGATCTCAGTCTGTTTTGTGTGCCAGAAAATATGTCACGGTGGATTTGCTAGAAAGAATGGAAGAGATGACAAAACACTATCTAATTAAATACACTATGTTTGGCTCACTCATAATCACAATAGTCAATATGTAAGACAACAATTTCTATATAAGTATAATAGGAGCCCTAGTAAAGTGATGCGTTTTAATTTAATTTAATTGAACTAAATTCCACACATGGTTACATTGGTGGATTCATCATTTCCTACCCTTTCTTTCTCCTGCTCTTCCACCAACCAAAGGTGACGTTCAAAGCCTTCATCTGTGTCGAGTAAGCGCCCCAGGCAGTCAGATGGTTGTCATGCAAAAGCCCTCAGGTACTACAACCCTTCTATCAATACTCCACCTCCCCATACTCCAGACAGTGAGGTGGTGTTTCACAGGATTTGCCAACATGAATAAAATTCATGGCTTGTTTTCTAATACATGCGCAGCTATGTGCGTGACTGCGTGGAATATGAATGCGCATATGGACGGCATGTAGGCGCGTGTATAGTATTGGGAATATAAATGCTGTTGACACGCTGAAAGGTCCGATGTTTTTAATGCAACATTCATGACTGCCAGACAAGAGTGGACTCATGCTCTATGTACAGATATATAAAAAGATGGAGAGGTAGGTTGGAAGACCAATATCAACCACGGCCATGGCCACTAGAGGAGGATGATGGCAGGAGGATAAGAGGTTGCTGGAGAGCAGAAGGAACATCTGAAGCATGAAGGGATTTGTGCTGGGTGGTCAGAAGGATAGGAAGAAAATCGGCCGACTGTGGGGATAATTGGTTCCTTTTATACAAGATCTAATTAGCCCATCTCTCCTTGTCACTTTGTGAGAGCAAAGACTTGGGAGGCAGAAGTGGTAAGATGAGAAGAGGTGATGTAGGAAGGTAATGGGGACGAAGTATAAGTTGTTGTCAAATCTGACAATCTCACAATCTGAAATGACATATTTACCAAATCGCAAAGGTTTAATCATCCAGTTATCCTCGTTCGATGCCAATTTAAAAAGTGACATACATCCACGTTAGAAACAATATGTTTGGCTTCTAACCCTTGCACAGCAGTTCATATTTTTTTACAGCATCTCACGTGGGAACGCTCCATCCTCCTTTGAATCAATGGCACAAAATGTTGAACTCTAATAACAAAAGTCAAATCGCAAAAATGTGTCTGAAAAATCACAATAAGATATTTTCTCCAAATCATTTAGTCTTAAAGAAGGTATAAAAAAAAAGCTTAGCATTCTTTGTAGTCCTACATTCCTTCGCTATCTTGCTTTGTAAAACCTCTCTCACGCTAAAATTTAGCAGGTACACACGAGATTTTTAAACCAGGTTCAAGCTGCTAAAAAAGGCAATAAACATAATTTCCATTGCCAATTGTTATTCTGCTCTGTTTTCCACCCCTTTGTCACGCATGTAACAAAATAGCCCTGATAATGTTACAGCAGCTCCAATTTTCCACCCTTTCCTCTATTTCCGCTATAAATCAATAATTTAGATGATCCAAATGATGAAATAAATTATACTGACCACAGTGAGAAGTTTTAAAAAGTAAGGCTCACTACAAAAATAAATGGGTGCATATAATGGCTATGTTAACTATCGGCTGGAAGGTTGATGCACGTTGTGGCATGACCCGGAAAAGAAATTTGCACGTTCTCTTCGTTATTTGGCCCGGCAGTGAAAAACCTGTTTAAACCTGGAATTATACTGTTACTGTGCTATGTGATGGAGAGACACTGCTGCTGCAGCTACCTAAGAATGTGAGCAAAATGCTTCACAAATTGTCTTCAAATTGTGAAGCATTTCAGAGGAAAGAGGGGGAGACGCGGTTGCCTCAATTTACTTGTGCACTTAAAACAAAATGCCTGGGAGTCAGGTTGGATGGGGGGGTGGAGGGAGGACGGATGGCATGAGGAATGAATAAAACAACAGGTTGTGATTGGATGAAATCCAGTATTCCTCATTGAGGAGAAGGGAATTCAGGTCTCAATGTGTATTTTCTGAGATCTTCCATGTTTTGACATGTACAGCTGAGGGCTCTCCTTTTCACTTGCCCGTCTCTTAATGAGATGAAACGGTTCAATCAAGTGTCAGAGGAAATGCTGCGAGGAGATGTAGGGAAGACTTAGATGGAAGAGATTACTCGGGTCTCTTTTGACTTTGTCTCAACTATTTTGTATTCATATAAGAGACATTGGAAGGGCTGAGACTCTCTCCTAAGCATACAAAACAGTCTAGCTGCAATCACGAGTCCTGTGGGGAGTCTCCCGAGTAGGTGAATGTGTGCATGAAGATGATAAACAAGCACGTATGTTAGGGCGCGCGCAGATTATGTGCGCGATGTGAGGGAATAAGGAAGAACAGAGAGGTACAGTCGAGTAAGTCTTGCAGCTGCCGGTATGCTCACTAACTAATGGAGATTGTGCATTTTAAAGCAATGTCACACGAACAGCTAACCTCATCAATACATGTGGCCTCTGTGGGACTGTCCCTGTGGGATCATACATCACGGCTGAGGCATAGTCACACCACGGACCTCAAAAGACTCGAAGCAAAACAGAGGGCACGAGTCGTACGACCGACACACCAGAACCTGAATTTGTGCTTGCAGCGGGGCTCGGTCAATCCGAGTACTGTGAGGAACATGATGTAAGAATGTGTAAGCAGAGTTGTCCTACAGATACGTGGCGCTTCACAATTATTTTCAGACGGGAAGGTTTGGAACTGGGAAATGGAATCAGAGATAAAAGCCGAGGTTAATAGAACCCACGCATACACACACACACCTTTGCTTCCCTTGATCCTTTGCTTATCCCAGTCCAATCTCAAATATTTGCCTGACATCCAATTTAGAACGACCAAAGTGCCTGGCTTTCAAAATTAGACACTGAGAGTGCTGGACAAGCTGGTATAAATATGTAAAAAGATAAAATAATTCACATTTTGGAAAACTCAAAGGTTCCCAGGAAGATACAAACACACACACACCTTTGTGAAAGTGTGAGTGTTTAGCTCACTGCACAACTAAACTATATACACAAACTTCTGGTACAAAGTGGACAGTGTTTGAAAAGTGCACATTATTTTGAGACTGAGGGTATTTCAGTGTTGAGATGACGATAATTTCAAATAAATGTTTGAGGGCTGTAATTATGTGATATTTTAAAATTCTCTTCTTTTGGCTTGACCTTGCACAAACTACCTCCTTTTCTGTCAGGGAACAAATCCAGACCACAAATCCACAGTAAGGGGACTCAACGAGACTGGAGGACTTTATGCAAATAAGGTCTCAAGTACACTTAAGTATATGATCATAGAGGTCGACATTTCTGAAAGGCAATTGCAGGCACCGAAAAGAGTAGCACGGTGAACATTCATACCAATGCTGCAGAGTTGATCTCAAAATAGCCGCAGTTCTTTGTGGCCTGGTTTCATACAATGTTTTTTTTTTTTTTTTTTGTAAAAGTGTCCAGCGTATTGAATCTGGATGCAGTGCAATTTCATGTTCTGGGCTTATGGAATTAAACCTGACACAAATGGGCTGCTACTGTAGCAGCCCATTTGTGTCAAGCTTCAACATGTTATTCCTACTTATAGATATAGAGGTTATCTAAGTTACCATAGCCTGAAAACGCACCGTATGTAAAAAAGCCCAGGTTTAGGAGATCAGCACTTTTCAAAGTTCTCTAACCTTTTCATATGGCAACGACAATTACTTTCCGCTGCCACATTATTGGCTGATGGTATATTCCTGGTGTGTAGTGGGTCCTAATTAATACAATACCAGTCCTAGTTTACTGTACACACACATATCCTTCAGCGTCATCAATTGGCTGAAGGATAAATACATGCAAATGTTTTAATGTTCAACGGACGAGTATGGAAAAAGGAATCAATCCAAGAAAGAAATCAATAATTAAGGAATTATGCAGTCAAGTGTTTGACTTTCCCCCGCTGCAAGCCATGTTGTGAAAGTTCCACACGGGCCTAATTACGCTGGTCTTCACACACTGTTAGTCCTATTGATGCCTTGTGAACAAGAGCCAGTCAAAACAACACAGTGCGGTACTTTAAAAAACATAGTACACCACGTTTCGGGGAACACTTGAGCTCAACTTAAGAGGATGTGCTTCTCACTTTTAGACGTATAAATATGGCTTCATTGCGCAGCGTACCATGTGACCTGGATCCCTCATTTCAGCTCCGTAGAGGACACTAGTGAATGTGCCCGTGCTAGAATGGCTCATTGCCTCCATTATCGTCACTATTCCTTTTATCTTGTTATTGCCTCTTCCTCTTCTAATAATTCCCAGCAGCTGTACATATATCACTGCCACATGCATTTTAGTTGTCATCTGTAAAAAAACAAACAAACAAAAAAAAACTGGCACAATCCAGTACTATTCCATTTGAGGCTACCTTCATCTACACCATGTGGTATACAAGGAATCCCAGAGCTAAGGAATCACAGTGTTTTTTTCCCCTCTTCAATAATGAATTGCATGTGTAGGCTCAAAGGCATGGATGCTGCAGAGAAATACCAGGGAACCAAAGGTGGTGAGGGCGCTAACAAACCTGAATGAAGACTTATGATGGAACTCGGAAGTTACAGTATGAAGCAGCATCTGCCCACAAATAGATCGATGCAAATAATTATACACAACTCTACACTGTGGGCACATTTTTAAGGCGCTGGTGATAACTGCAGTTTCAGTATATCAGCAAGAATATCAATGTTTGGCATAGTCAATCACAATTTTTACAAGTTGGCCGCAGTTACCAGAACAAATATCAGACGTCAGCTGATGCAGCAGACATAAACTAAATATTAAATACAATTAAAGTCAAAAAACGTTTTCTATCCCCTAATATGACTCTTGTCTAATAAATACATAGGAAAAAGTCGATGCAGTTTATAAGAGCAGAGATTATTGCCCTCCCATTCGTAATCTGGTATTTTATAAAACCATACACACATGCATGGAGAGTGAGGGAACACATAAAAAGAGAAGGATAGAAGTGACATTTTCTTGAATGCGGGGGTTTAGGGGTAATTATTCAGAGTTGGAAAAACACATTATGCCTGACAGTGATTTATTTTGTGACACTGAAATGATCCCAGCCTCTCCTTGGTCAGTTGTGCCACACAGACAGACTTTTTAGGGGGTACATGGCTGGAGGTCAACATGTCTGATGGGGACTGGGAAAAGTTTGGGACCCACTGTGCTAGGGCACAAACTCCAAATAGATTAAATTGGCTAGAAAGAAAAAAAAAATGTTTGCAGGATGTTTTTAGCAAACTCTTCAAAGTAAAGGCTTTAACATCTATGAGCCGGAGTTAACTCGGAGCACTTGACTTGCTTTGGTGTAAGTCTAAAACCTGGAGGCCGTAATGTGGCATTTCCTCTCACTCAGTAGTAACTCAACTACAGGCCAACCGCAACTGACTGAAGATTGATTACACAGCACCCTGTGAAAGTGATGAATACCACTGCAAAAAAGCGGGGCTAAATTGGAAGTATACTGAAAGGTGGTAGATTGAAATGAAAAAAAAAAAAGGCATGGGGGGAAAAAAAAAACACACCAATGTAATCAGTAAACTAGAAGCCCTGAGAAAGGAAACAAAGAGTGTTTCTCAAACCTAATAGTGCTTCCTGGTGGGGCCTCGATGGTCCACATACAGTGCAGGTTGTGTTCATAAGGAGCTGGATAGCCCGGAGACAGGATACGACCGGCGGGCTCGTCCTTGCTGGTGCCTCCGCACTCCGCTAGAAAGAGTTAAGACAACAAAGATACACATTTACAAAGGTGAACAATGGAACGAAAATTGCAAGCTCGTCAATGTTTGCAGAGTGAATTTAATAAATGAATACTGCAAGGCTGAGCATGTTAAACAGAATAACAGAAACTGCACCGCGCCGCTGCCAGTAAAGTGCATCACATCACTTTCCATTAATCAATAATTAACTGACATAGCAGCCATATACTCCTCAGCGATGTGCTTTATCATTGTGTTTGCCATTTAAAAGTAGGAGGGAAAGTAGCCAACTCAATGTACTTTATATGTATATAGTACATGTTCTTGGCCCAGCAAAGACAATCCCTCATCTCAACCATGATTTATCAGTATTTTACTTTATGTCCAAATGAACCAGCATATGTACTACGTGGGTAAAGAAGAGAAACATGGTAAACGTATGTAGATATCAGTGTTTCGTAGGCTTGTTATGAATCATGGGAGCTAAGCCCCACTGGAGGTACACAGCGTTACCTCCGTCTCTTAAAAATAAACAAATATCACATATCTGTGACACTACATGTCAAAATCAGAGGCCACTTTTGTCAAGAACACAGCAAAGAAGGGGAGGAGGGTTTTTTTTCCAGTCACACATAATAAATAGCCATCAGAAAAGATGGATGGCTGAAAAGCAGCCCCTTCAATTATCACCATGTACCCTTATCAAAAACGTGAACGGAAACAAAGAGAGAAATATTTCCCAACATCAGGTTTGAAGTGTTTTGTTCACATATTGAGGCCATCTTAAGTGACAAGAGGAGGATAAAGTGTTGCTTGTCTTCCCCCGTGAGAGGAAAATAGCTCCTTAAAACGGGAGAAAAATGGATGTCTTGGAGTCATACTGATGATGATGGCAATGGTTGTGAAATCCATCAGTGACAATAAGCTCTGTGCACGAACACAACCACGCTGCCAGACACAAGCGGCGCACGGACGAGTAGGGAGGACACGAGGAACTCACTCCACAAAGTTAAAATGTGCATTTACATTTAACAGACATGAGGGAACCCGGGGTAATAGAAGGCACAGAATAGAATAGAGTTCCTTATTCCTTATTGTTCAGATCATCTTTGCTGTCACAGCATAAAAACACACACATACTTTGGAAAGTCTATGCTTACTTACATCAACTTTTCAAAGGTATGTTATTTTTTTTTAATGTCACTGACACTGTATGTGGAAAAAAAAGAGGCACGGGAACACTGGACGGAGAGAAAATGCAATATAAAAAAAAAAGTCTCCATCAGGTTTTACTCTCTCTGTGTGCTTTTCCCTCAGTGTGCCATCCTTTTTGAAGAAAACTTGCTGTTTCAGGAAGAGAAAAAAGAAGGCGGTGATTTATCATAGCAGGACAAAGCAAATCTCTTTTCGTCTGGCCTTATGACCTAAGAAAACTGCTCAATGGCGTGGCAGTGCAACTCCCTCAGCTACTCTTTCCCTTCAATCTGTCTCTGCTTACATCTCTCTAAAAGTCAACCAAGGTCCTTGCCTCAAATCTCGACTCAAGGTAGTTGTTCACACCAGCCTTGTTTACTCAGGTTTATCCAAACCCTGTGGAGCATTAATGAACAAAGTTAAAAAACCTCTGAAGCGAAACCAAGGAACTGGACTGCGAACTTCTTAAAAGAGGTGGTCCCAGACCTCTTCCAAATGAACTCTAAAGCAGTTCATTACTGGTGTGAACACTATCTGCACCCATCACAGGGAGAGTAGCATTTATGACTACAGCCTTGGTGTTCTCATCCACATCCCCCAGTGAGGAGAAGGGAGAACAGGGACTTATTGGTATTTCTGCTCACGGTGCATTTGAGCTTTATCAAACTTTCACCAGGTGGGCACCAACAAAACACACTATTAGGTGTAAACGCTGTCTCTGGACACCCCAGCTCCCCTGTACCAAGGCATCCTCCAATGTTCTCCAACTCAACCACAATACATCTCACATGTTAATCATTGGACCCACATTTATCACCAAATCTGGGCCACATATCCTGCACTGGCTTCCCATCTCACAACACATCCAGTTCAAAGTCCTCCTCCTCCAGTCCTTTAGACACCCAGGACTAAGCACAGAATCTGGGGAGACGGAGCCTTCTCCGCTCCAGCCACCTCCCTCTGGAACTCACTACCCTAACTCATCCATGACTGTTCTGACCTCTCCTTATTCAAATCGCTCCTCGAAACTCACCTTTTCAACAGGGCTCTTAATCTTTAATGATCTTCTTTCTTTTCTCATTAATGACTACCTTAATCATTCTTATGCTTTTTTATTATATAGCAATTTTAAGTTTCTGAAAAGTACTATATAAATGAAATGCATTATTATTATTATTATGATTCAACACAACCTCATGGGTCATGATTTATAATGTATGGAAAGAAAATTGCACATCAAAAAATAACCCATTTAAATGCAGTTCTTAACAGTGTATAAGTACCGTAGGTGTTAAAAAGATATGGTCCGTATTAAGACCTCCAGCGTCCAGCCTAGAGCAGGACAGCAGGTTGCAACTTTCCTCTTCTGTGACTTTCAGGACATGAACTATTCACGCTGGTTTCAGCCGACTTTCATCCTCCTTCATCCCTGCAAACTACACCCCTTTCTTCTGCGTTGAGTGTGTCCCCACTGCTGCAAAATATTCTCACCGCCACGAACAGAAGCATTCCCAAATTTACTCTCGCTGTTAGGGTGTCATCCGCAGTGAAAGGGGCACAGGGAGGACAAACGTGTTGAGAGATATACAGAACGCCAAATGCTGTTTATGCCTCGACATGAAATTACCTGTCAGCTTGGGTTGAAAGGGGAGCCGAGCGATATTATTCTAATCACCTTGGCTGATGTCACAGGACACAATTCCGCCCGTTTTCTATTTTCTGAGCTGCGAGCTGGTTCTTAAGAGACTCTGTCAAATCTGTCACCAAGGAGATCCAAAAAAACTGCTTTGGGTTTGTCACTTTGGTTTCATAGATGATGTGTGTGTGTGTGTATGCCATTTCAATAGTTTTGAAAACATTGCATATAATGTGTCAACTAGCAACCAGTGCCAAACTGCACAAAAAAAAGATCACATGTATCCTCTCATTAACCTTTACGGGGAAAATATTTGGTTAATATTTTCAAAGTCTTCCCACCAGACAGCTCAGGGTTAAACATCTGTCTATAGGCGTGGGTGTGCTTGTTAATGCAGTAAACGTTAGTTCAGTAAAAAAAATAAAATGAAGCAAAAAGAGAGATTTGCCACCGTCATGCAAAAACAGCACAGTCATTTCCAAGGAGGAAAATGCACAGGATAGGGTGCTGGGAAATCACCCAAATGCTAAAAATAGCGGCGCTAAAATAAACTGCACTGCACTCAGTTGGTTGTTATGATGAGAAATGAGGTCAGACATTTTTTATTCTTTCAGTGAGACAAACAAAAAAAATGAGACAGGTTCGGATTAGCATTGTGCCAGACTGAAAAGCGACTACTGAGAAATATTGTATTACAATGTCACACAACGCAGCTATGCAGTGTAGCAAATAGGTAACAGGGCAGAATGACACTGACACAACATCCCATGCGGTATCTGACATGAGAATGTTTAGTCAAATGTTGCATTTCATTTTGAAGCACTATGGCTTAGCATTTCCATTTTATGCTAATAAACAATCCCCCTTCAAAACATTCCTATGGCAATGTGAGCCACGAATAAGATTTCAAGTACACAGGATAATAAACCAGTAATTTAGCACTTGATCACGCATTCATACTGGATCAGAGGAGAGTTACTCACCAACACAGAGTGGGAGGGGGCTGTCCCATGCCCTCCTTTCCCCCCTCAGACAGGTGAGCACTTCAGGTCCTTTCAAAGTGTAGCCCGGGTCACAGCTGTATGACACAGTGCTCCCTGCAAAGTGACCTTTGTCCTCCCTCTTGTAGCCAAACTGGGGAACACCTGGGTCCTCACATTTCACCAGCTCAAAACCTTCGAGAGAGAGAGAGAGAGAGAGAGAGAGAGAGAGAGAGAGAGAGAGATACAAGAACAAGGATTAGCAGGGCGTCAGGAAGGGCGCACGTATGTGATGAAAACAACTTACAGAATAGGCCGAGATGTGAAATATGAAATGCACAGTAAGGTGGGTGGGTTTGTTTGTGGGAAGAACCGTATTACTCACTGGTGAAGTGCAGCTCAAAGCCTTTACTGGTGTTATCTGCATTGCTGATGAACTCTAGCCACATAGAGCTGGAGGTGGAGTTCAGGGTTGCATCGAGCAGCTCGCTGCCCGTAAATACGCCCAGCAGACGAGCGTTGTTACTGCCGCCGTCAAAAACCTGAATAAAAGAGAGGGAGCAGGAGGAATAAAGATGGTCATATGTGCACACACACACACACACACACACTTATCTGCAAACTCAGAGAAGCTACATCTGCCTCCACCCCTCACTTTAAGCATGTCATCCTCCTCCAGCCGGAAGTCTCTTGCCCGCAGCTGGATGCCTTTGCCGGGCTGCGTTTGGATGGAGTAGATGCACTCGTGATTGTTACCGTAGTAGCCGGGGTAGTTGGGCGAAAGCAGCACCCCTTGCATGCCAGTCACGGATGACCCGCATTCAGCTGGAGAAAAAGGGGAGGAGCAGAGAGAGCAACAGACAAAGAGAGAGGAGGAAAGAAACAAAAAGGGGAGATGGTGGTGGTGGTGTTGGAGAGAGAGAGAGAGAGAGCAGAAGACATGTCAGTTGATATATGTTTGAAAGTCAGCATGTATTTGCGCATGCCGTCATGCATAGAGGGGAGACTGGGGAGGTGATGGAAATAGGAACGTCTCGAGTGACAATACCTGCATGTTGAGAGGGCATATCATCATAATCACACTGCAGTCCAACTGTGATTAACAGAAATGCCAGCTCTATTTTGAACGCTGCCTTTTCTGTATTAAATCACTGCGAGTGATAAGGGGAGTGGGTTCTATAGAAGACCTTGCGGCCAGGATTTAAAATGACTGCGATTGCACGCAGAAATTTTGAACGTCGTGAAGATAGTGAGGTAAGATGAGGTGGGGTGATGGGGCTATATGAAGTGTCTGAAATATGGATGTAGTCAATGCATCGAAACGGATTTTTTCCATCACTGTCGGACTGTAAAGGTCTGATTAGTCAAAAGGAAATCACTTGACCTACTTCACATATATATAAACAAAGAAAAATTAATGTTTATGTTGGTACAGAAAATAAACACGACTTCCCATGTTACACTGCAAAGACCGCTTGTTTTAAATCATAGACTGTATAAGTATAGACAGTAGAAAACCTCACTGCTTGCAAATTAGTTTAAAAAGTAAGTTTAAAAACTGGGGAGGAAAAAAAAAAAACTGAAAGAGTTTATAAAAAAAATATTCCCAAAAAGTTAGTAGCTCACAGCCATTTCCCAAATGCAATTCGAGCTGAACAGTAAAGACAAACACAAGTAGGTCAATCACTATTAGCCTGTGCTTTATCTATCATTTGGCTCATGAGGATAAATTGTGTATACCTTTCAACAAACACACAGCGTCTGATAATTAAAACACTGACCTAAATCTTTGCGGTTTGATCTGTCATGTTTTTCCCTGGCACCAGCAAAGAGCAGCATCAATAATTAACATATTTCAGCCCCTTAATGTTGTCCTCATTAGAGCTGCTGCTTTATATAATTTGGACAAAGTCAAAATGTCTGTTTCTGGGAAGCTGTCCAATGAGTAGACAAAAGGTGGGCGGATGAAGGGGCCGATAATGAGGAGGAAAATGCCTCGTCTCCCAACGTGACTGACAGTTTTTGTGGTTTTCTTAACAAGTGGCCATGTGTGGAAGGGCTGGAATGGTATTACTATGAAGAGATCACGGGGGGGGGGGGAGATAAAAAGTTAAAAATAAAGCATATGACCACCTACCAACACACCTTGGCAGAGGGGAACTCCACACCCGCCTCCTGCCCCCTAAGCATACCACCCTTGCTGGACCCTCCAGTCGGTAACCTGGGAAACAGGAGAAGATGAGGGCATCGCCCACGCCGTACTGAAGGCCCTTTCTGGTACTGTAAGGTGGGATTCCAGGATCCTCGCATGGCTCCAAGTCATACTCTGTAAAACAAGTAAAAAAAACAATACTATTAATAATGAAGTGGTGATTTTATATATTTTTCCATAATGGTTTGAACTTAATTTTTATCCACACAGTATTGCACCATTGGTGCAACTTCCCATGATGTGCCAATGTGTAAATTAAGCCAATTACGGCTTCTGCTGTGCTGCTCAAAAGGTCAAGAATACGCTTCCACAAAAGGATACGGAGGGTAAACCATGTTTGAGTAGGTTTAATCACCTCTAAAACCAATTTCACATTTTAAACTTAGAAGACCAAATGCCAGTTAGTTCATTTATTATAGCGTTGTGTGCCACTGGGGTCTTTTGCACGTAATGGAATCTTAACATTCAACCTTTCGTCTGTTTAGCAACTGCTTTTTCATTCCCACTGTAAATCAAAATGTTTTTATTTTTTTTTTTTTAGATGGGTGACATTTTAAACTGTCAGCAGCATTTTATTAGATGCTTTAATTTTTTTTTTTATTTTTTTTTTAACCACATATCAGGGGCGCTCTGTAAAAGGACAGTCTGTGATGTATCCTAATTTAAAATGCATGAATTTCTCTTGACGCAAGATAATTCATGTCATATAGAGTACTGTATATGCTGTATTTCCACAAGTCATATACATATACTATGACTTTTCTTTCTCCGTGTTGCTTAACATGCGTAATGTTCAATCCTTCCTGACCCACTTGCTCACTCTCTTCTAAATGATAAGTCATGACTGTAACCAGCATTTTCGGCAGCCGCCACCTCGTTTCGGGAGCCCTTCATCCATTCTCACCAGAAAAAGTGATGTTGAATCCCTCGTAGGACACAGAGAAGTCCGAGAGGAAGCGTATCTGAGCTGTGTAGTTTCCAAAAAGGCCTGCACTGAGAGGAGAAGGCAATGTGGAGCCCGTCAGCCTCCACAGAGGCTGAGAGAAGCTGCCGTTCTCCGTCACCAGCAAATGGTCGTGGGGGCTCTCAAGGTGGAAAGTGTGGAAGGTGAACTGGACACCTAAGAAAAGAGGGAGAGAAAGACCCAGTGATAAAACACTTATATATTGAGTTTTATAATCCACTAGAGGTTGTAGTTATCACAGTTTCAGACACAGTTTAATAACATATACCGCATTGATCTTCCTTCCATGCGACTTTTCAAACACCTAACAGCCACACAGAGTGAGCATCTGCAAATAAGTTTGTGTCAATTTGGTGTGAGCGCTCTATAAAACATGACACGACTCGAGTGTTGTCTTGTGGCGCTTTAGCTCTCGGCAAACCTCTCAGCGCTCCAGTCATTCGGGGACAGCTTGTTCGGCAAAATAAACAGGCTGCTCACTGAGGGTAAATGACATTGTAAGGGAAATTGCATTTGACTCGCTGCCTGTGTTGACACGGAATGTCTGCGCTGACCTTTGCCATGGGAGGTCTCGATTATCCACGTGCAGTTCAAGTTGTGCGGGTAGAAGTCTGGAAAGCCAGGTGACAGGATGGTGCCAACGTTGCCCTGGATGTAACCTCCACACAGGGCTGATGAATGGAAACGTGCAAAAGAGAGAGATGAAGCAGAGAAATGAGGAAGAGGGACAACCTCAGAGAGGGCATAGTTGACGGAAATAAAAAGCAGGATGAAAAGATTATTATCATTAGCGAGTGGCCAGAAATCAATACTGTCCTTATATAAAGCGGAATTTACAGATGAGGAGAAGGGAAACATCAAAGACCAAATTCACTGCCATACATTCAAAACATTTATGATGAAAAGAGAATATTTTAAAGTTTAAAACAAGAGGCGCAGGAAGGAAACCTTCTATAGATTTTATAATAAATCAGACATACTGTATAGCAATTTTAATGTGAAGTCTATTTCTCGCGTTGCAAATGTAACAACATACAACAATGAATGTAGCTTAAGTCCCATTCATGAGTAGATGGAGATCTCGCAGGCGACTATTCATTTTTATGTCAACAATTATGGGACGTACCATCACAGCTGGGCAGGGGGCGGCTCCACTGAAAATTGGGTTCACATTCTAACGGCTCGGTGTCACTAAGTGTGTACCCCGCCTCACAGCTAAATGTCACCAAGGCGCCTACGTAGAAGTCGTTGCCATGTCGCTGACCATTGACCGGTATCCCAGGATCCACACAGTGATCGGACTGCAACTGCAGGGCTACAGAGAGGGAGCGAGAGAGAGAGATGTTCAAAGACACTCATGAACAGAAAGTCCCCCCCCCCCCCGCTTACAGCATCACCATACTTTCAGGCATACAGCAAAGGTAAATGTACATTTGTAAAGTGTAAAAAGAAGAAAGAAAAGTAAACGCTGTTTGCAATCCTTACACATTTCTCATTAATAATTCAAGCAATCATCCTACAGTACATCAACACGAATTAACATGTGCCTTGTGTACATTGCATTGCAGTAGGTAGTGCGCACAGTGAATTACTCAACCTTTTCAGCGGCTTTACAAACAGAGAAATTGCCTAAAGTGTCTACGGTGTTACCCGGGAGGAAATCAAGGTTGAACAGTCTTACGAGTTTAACTACAGCATGGCTGAAGACTGGTGTGAGGAAAATTGCAATGTGTTTCAAGGAATGGATATATGACTCAATAATCTCAAACTTTGTAATAATAGGGATTTTCAGAAACAATGGCTTTGTGGAGACATTGAGAGTCGGTGGAGATTGTATTGACAGACATAGCTCAATAGCTTTTACTAATATGCTGAACAAGGCTTAGTGTTGTCTCTGATTTCCCTGTATGTAATGGATTCATTTCAGTGAATCCTGGGTGAATGGGCTCTTGTTCTTAATTGCATCTATCCGGCATGCTTGCAAATCGAGCCTCACTTTCATAGCGAATACGGAAGCCGATGTCAGAGTGGCTCTTGTCAGTGGAGAAGAGGAGATACAGGAAGCTGGAGGTGCTGATGAGGAACTGGGGAACCTGGGTGCCCTGGTAACTTCCGATCAGAGGCGAAGATGGGAATCGGCCATCGCGCACCTCGAGTACATCGTAGTTGACCTCTGTGCGGAACCTGTGGACAGGAGACAAAGCAGTCTTACTCAGTGCGGCTGTTCATTTTGCAGATTCCTTTGAAAATAAGCACATACCACAAGAGAGTATCTGTGTCTGTGGACTCATTTTGTTAAAATAAATTAACCACAAGCAGGTTAATTGAACTTTGACTTTCAGTTTGAAACGGCAAAGTGTATTAAACAAAAAAAATAAAATAAACCAAGTTGATGAACTCAAAGAACTGGCCACAATTAAAATCCTACATTAGTGACGGAAGCTTGAATGCAGCTTATTCAGTTTAAATGACACTCATTTAATCACTGTGAAATCTCTTTGTGTTGTTGTATTGTCCTTTTGTATTGTACATTGTTTCTCTTAACTGTAATGTACAAATGTTAGATTTTTAACAAACGTGTCAGCCTTTAACAAACATAGTAAAACCATGATGGTTTCAGTGGATTGTTTTCAATTCATGTTTCAGCTTTGGGAAATCCTCAGACATTTGGCATGCTTTGGTGCATCCGTGTGCTTGTGTTTGTGTGTGTGTGTGTGCATGCCTTGTGTTTCTGTCTTTGTTGCCAGAGCCACTTCATCTTCAAAGCCATGAATAAATTACTCAGTTTCAGAACCATGTCATCTAAATGAAGCAATGTGTGATATTTTATTGATGCTACATGAAAATTAAAGCGCAACAACATTTATGTTGTTTTCATTTTGCATGGCAATGCCATCGCGGCAGGGACGGTGATGTGACAGCGTCTGAGGACGGGCCTTAGTGAAACGCTAATGTAGCGTTTGATCCTATGTATGCTTCTCTCTCTCTCTCTAACATCAGATAAATTACCCCCTCATCCATCTCTCCTTTTCCCAGGACAGACCATCTCCAGTTACATACGAGCACGTTAACGTTAGATTTCTACACATGTATAATGTTTCAGTGTGTTGATGTGTAAGTGTCTGCATGGAGAGAACATCCCCAGGTCTGCAGGGAGCGGGGTATCAAATGAAAGGATGAAATACTTATGGCCTCTTAATCAATAAAACATAGTATTTTCCTAATTGGGCACATGCTTTAAAGTGCATTAGATCTACTGCATTAGCCACTGTGAGGACAGATGAAAACAGTTTAAAGCAAGTGCTGCAAAATTAATAATATTAAAAATAAATAATCACATCCACACAGGTTGAAATTTAAAACCCACCCACACACATTCTAACTTCTTCTGCAAGGGAAAAAGAGGCGTTAGGGGACTCACTTGTCGAATATGATCTTAATGGGGTAGCCTGGAGGAGCCTCAATAATCCATTCACAGTTGAGAGCCTCCTTGTACAGTTCTGGCCAGCCAGGGGAGAGGATGATCCCACTGGGAGCCTTAAGATCGCCTCCACATGGTGCTGAAGGAGAAAGAGAAGACGGAAAAAAAACTGTTGATGTATGACAAAGTCCATATATGATACCATGCATCATCTCGGGCTCATCCCATGTAAATTAAATTGGTGACAGCACTTCAAGGTTAAACATTGCTCCTAAGAACATGCCTATTATTGTGCATGTGAGCGTGCATGAACACCGCTGCATACATTATCTAACCATGTGAATGTGCCAGGTTCCCCCTTTATCCTTTTGTCTTTAAATCCATCATTCAACTCACACAGAAGGTACCACTGTCAACCCCACCGCAGAGCATGAGCACAAAAGACACTTGAGCATCTCCACCTACCCTCATCTCTGTTACCACTCGCTTTGCAGCACGTCTGCCGGTCCTTACCCCGGACACACATGCACAGTGGAGGGGTTGAGTTACAGTGCCAGCTCCCTACACTCTTTGAAGTGGAGTGATTTAATCAGCTAACTCAGCATTGTGAAGGACATCTATAAAACGCATTACGCTACAAACGCAGCGGCGTGATAGATGGTCTCAGAGGAATACAAAGCTGCTCCGGCACAGAGGGGGAAGTGACATTTTTTTAATAATGGATCCCTCTTTTGCGTATCATGAATAGTGAATAGGCCCCTCAGACTCCTAACAGCATTGTGAATGAAGGTGCTATACTGCCGGTGTCCAAGAACCTTAGCTGGTTAGCATCACGTTTAACCAGGTACAATAAATTAGCCTTTTTCTGTTTTGCTGTGCAGTTTATTTTAGAAATAGCTCCATACCACTTCTCTCTGCGTCTCATACGATACCAATATCACCACCTTGAGGGTTCACTGATATACCAACTGGTCAGAGGGCTAGCACATAAACTTAGCCCTTAGCCCCGGGCGGCTAGTTCACACCAGGGAAAAAAAATTGGTTTTCAGCTGGAACCAAAAAAATAGTGATTCTTTCTCACTAACCATGACATATTGAGTGGGCGTGTCATATTCTGGGTTGTGAAGACGAGCGGAGAGAAGAGGAAGAAGTAGTATGCCTGTCTGAAATAGCGTCACACAACTATTCACACCGATTTATAGTTGCCAAATGAAGCTAATTTAAGCTAGCTGTGTGTCTTCAGACTGTGGGATGTAGCTAGGAGTGCCAGGAGGTAACACAGGCTGGCAAAAGTCGAATTTTCAAATGCTATATTTCTTTCAAAACCTTTTGTGACCACTGCCTTGCCTACCTTCACAGCGAGGAACCGCGTTGTCCCACACCACGTTGCCGTCCTTGAGGATGCAGGATATCGTCTGCGAGCCGTGGGTCTTCACAAATCCCTCCTCACACAGGAACGAGATGGAGCTGCCCAGCTGAAGGCTCTCACCGAAGCGCTTCCCATTGACAGGGACACCTGGGTCTGGACACTCATTGTGGCGAAAGGCTAAAAAAAAAAGGAGAACATTCAGAGAGAATATGCGGTCAGTGTGAATGAATTGTCTGGTTAAACATGTTGATTCTGAAAAACAGTGGATAACATAGAATTCTGCTGGTATTACTCCTTGTATTTTCTGTGCAGAGATGCTCATTTCCATGGAGATTTCTGAAATAATTACCCAAGTTTCTTAACAAAACTTTTTCTCTCCACTGTCAGCATTCAGTAATGCCAGCATTTAACAAGGAGAAATTAGTTTCACTTAGTGAGTCACATTGATTCACCCCGCTGCAGTGAAGTCTGGCAGGTGGGAAACTACACCATATGCAAATCGTCAGTGCCAGATGACACAGCCGAATGATACGTGGAGCAAATAAACAAGGGAATTTGTTTTCATGCATCCTCTAAAACGTCTGTGTCAGACTTCCTAATGCCGAAGTGCAAGCGAGAAGTCCCACAAGAAGAGGCATGACCCTTGAACAAGGCATGTAAACAAATACATCACCTGTGCCACTATCTCTCTTCGCCCCTTGTACACACACACATGGCTGTGCGAGGCGACGCGTAGGTGTTGACAAATCCCTCTTCTGTATCCATTGGACCCAAACAGAGTGCCAGCCACACTTCATCCATCACGGTCATCCTATTTATTAACGGGCCAAGACTCCCCTCAATACAGTTTGGCACGTTTTTAATTAACATGAATGATAGAAGTTGTCCGCTCAGCGCTCGCAAAAACCCCGCGAAAAAAACCTGCAGTGAGACGACGGCGTTGCAGTCATCTTCAGTTAACTGCTCCCGACACTCACTTACCATGCTGCATTGGTTATTTATTTATTCATCTAATTTGGCTAATTATTGTATTAGCCACCGTGTGTGGTCCACATCCTGGCTTCATAGAGGCAATTATGTGTCTGCAAACGAGCTGGAGCCAGGGCCCAAGAGCATTCTGGGTAAAGTACATTAGAGCAAGTTTTAAGAACGAAGAGCAGAATGCAGACGGAGTCAAAATGTTACAATTAGAACTATGCCACCATGGTGTAGTTGCTCAAATGAGCATGCAAATAACATTACTAGTAGATTTTGTTTGGATATTCTCGTATAAAAATTGTCCCCAGTGCTACAATAATAATAATATTCTTAAAATTTATTTAACCACCAGTTAAAGTGTTGCTGCAGGATATACACTACATAGATGTGATATGCATGCAGCCTACACCTGAACACTGTATTACTATAAAGGTTTGTACACAGGACACATGGGATGTTGTAATTTCTTTAAAAAAAGAGACTCATCTGGTTAAGGAAGTCACAAGGTTTTGGTGACAAATAAAGGCATTATTATTTCATTTAATTACCCAACGTACTGTAAAGTTCTTGGGGTTCGCTGGCATTTCTTTCGAATGTGCCGATAAACACGCAGGAAGATGTGTTTCATGACTGTAGATGACTATACGGTGTCTTCTAAGATAATAATGCATTGGACACATCTGCGTACATGACAATAAATTGCACAACTAAGAAAATAACTGCAACTAAGATTGCCAAACAGCTAAATGTCCAAGTCGTCCTCAATTTTGAAGACTAGACTATGACATTTTAGCCTCGCTTCAAAGTGACTCACTGAAACTACAACAGCACCTTCACAATGTATAAATATTTTATAGGTTTTAAAGGTTATACACTAACACCTTCGCCTACCAATCACAGAACAGTATACCAATTAAACTGGCTTACCATAGAGCCAACATGTATTGGGTAAAAGTACAAAATCCATCTAGAATTTCCTCAGAAGTCAGCAACAACACCGGAATCGAATGTAATGAGCAGAGCTGCGATGTATGCATCAGGTGAGGCAGTCGCATCTCTGTGCGAGTTTTATTTAAATGTCAACTCAGACGATAAAGATGTTTTTTTTTTTTTTATCTTAATCACTTCTCTTTGCATGTGATTGTATAAGGAATGGGTTGCTGATGGATGTACGAGTTTATGTAATCTGTGGGAGACAGGCACAGCGATAAGCAGGGCGCGCCGTGATTCATACCGCACATGCACGCAGACAATTGAGAAAAACATAAAATGCAGTCTGAGTGGGCTTTTGTGGCAGACTTTAATGGCTTCACTTTATCTCCTTTACAGTAGCGCTCACTACTTACTGGTAAATGTGATGTTAAATCCTCGGTCAGTGTAGGTGTGGTCTGTCAGAAATTCCAGGCGCGCTACGTGGGCACTCGTTGTTATGGGAGGAGGCAGGGCGTCACCAGAGAAGGTGCCTAGGATCGGAGACTCGGCCTGAGAGAAAGATTAAGATTCTCGAATTAGAACTGATATGTCATGAACCACTGTATAAAAAAAAGTTAAATAAATCCTATAATGAGGAAGACGGCAGAAAAAGATAACTAGCGAGTTCAGGGAATCTCAGACAGGATTGTACACATATTCTAAGCACAGTAACTCAAAATCAGGCCAAAACAATGAAGTTACACAAAGAGAAGCAAAAAAAGCAAAGTCAACAATACCTTTCCGCCATCTTTGATCGAGAGGAAATCAAACTGCTTCTCCATGCTGAGGTCATTGAAGGCCAGATTGATCCGGCTCTCAGGGTTGCTGATAATCAGCCACACGCAGTGCATATTGTTCCCATACTCTTGGGGGTAGTTGGGTGACAGCAGCACCCCGGACGGAGTGGTGAAGTTGAAGAAACAGGAAACTACAAGGGCAATAAAGAGGTCCCAATAAAACAAAGTGACATAAAAAGGAACGCTCAAGAAGCTGAGGAAATTATTATTATTATACATTATACATTACATTTCATCTCGTTGATTAGTATACAATGTTACAATTCACTTTAATGATTCCGTCAGAATCTCGTAACCCAGATATACTGTGCATCTACCGACCAGCAAGGGAGCCATGCTACTGTTATAATTAAATAAATAAAAACGAGGTGTGCAGCGACTAACAAAAAAAAAAAAAAAGGCTGAATGGAATAAAAGTTGTCAAAAACACGAGCCATCAAAACAAAAAATTGAGGTTTTTACGATACATCCCACTCTCGAATGGCCAGTCCAACCAGTATTGACAAGTCTGGAGTTTGGGGAGTGAGATTTATGAGCAGAGGCATAAGCCTTGCACAACAAATCTCATTTAAGCGAGCTGACATTCACACCCCAGTTATTCAAATGGATAGAGGGCAATGTTACCGAGCAGAGCAGATGTAGTCTTCTTTGCAAAGCCAGCCTAGTATGACAGTGCTTTCCTTCACTCAGATATCTATCTATCTCCTCGGGAGCAAAAAAGACCTCTCTCTCTCTCTGTCACTGCAGCTCAAGTATATCCAAATGCAACTGTGAAAAAGTGAAGTTGAACTTTAAAATAGGGCCAGTGCTTTGGGTAGTAAAAAAAAATGTGTGGTGTTTGGGTTTGTTGGACCCATTTTTAATGTTTGAAAAGGAAAATAAAAAATGCAATTTAAGATTTCTTCACCACCAGACTCATTGGCCTTGGATCATTTCCTGTGAAGGGCATATAAAGAGCCGCACACTTTGATTAAGACGAAGACACAGTATGCATCAAGTGCAATAAATACATTTGCAACACATAGACCATATAGACTGTGTTTAGTTTCTATATAGCCTAAGTTCAAAGAAATAAACATCAATAGTGATCGAAAAACCTTGTTTCATATGTGTCACACGTTGAATGTGATTTATTTTCCTTTTTATTGCATTTTCTTACAACAAATGTAAAGTGCTTACTGTATATTCATTTATGTGGTCTAACATTAGCAAATAGTGCTTACATGCATTTTTATTATTGAAATATGAAAGGTTATAAATATTAATAAATGTCTCTCTTACCTTATGCACACTGAGGCTGAATAGTTTGTGGAAAATATGCAAATATGATTTTCCTGATTTGAGCGGCGATTTAACTTTAATTTTGGGAGTCAAGGTCCAGTTCAACTTCAGTTAAAAACACAAACTACTCCACTTTCTACTGAAAACGACTCATTGTCCAGTGATAATACATACAAGCAACTTGGCAGTGTGCGACGACAAAGACTTGCCGCATTGTGTCGACATGACTAAAACATTTTTTTTTTTGTTAAATGGTAACAAAGTAAAACATTGTTCCCTCTTTTATTATGCAGCCAAATTGACTCTTGTGCCAGCAACCTCCGTCAGTCAGCTCAATGATGTTTATCCAGATACTGCAGCCTTTTGTCCAGCCTATTATCTCATCAATAATACAACAGTGGGTATCATCTGCCTGGTCAGCTCTATCTCCCGCCCCCCCCCCCCTCCTCATCTTCTATAATACTCTCATTCTCTGTGTTTGTCTTTCATGGTGTTAATTAGCTAATAAGGCCCCCTATTGTTTCAAAATCCACAGCCTCTGCTCGGCAAACGGTGGGGATAATATGACTGTACATTATGCAGCCATCCCTGCCCTCATCTGCACAAACGCTTACATTTATGCACCCACTTGAGTGGTGTTGTGCGTGCGTGTGTGTGTGTGTGTAAAAGTATCAGAGGAATAAGGCATTAAGCGGCTTACAAACACAGCTGGGTTTCTTCGCTGACCACTGGTTGTTCTTCTGACAGGTGATGTTCCTCTTCCCGACCAGCTCGAAGGCAGGGAGACACTCAAAGTAGAGTTTGTCGCCGTGACGAAATCCCGTCCCTTCCCGCTTGCCATAAGCTGGGATTCCAGGATCTCCACAACTGCCTTGTTCAATTTCTGTTTGGGTAAAAAAAAAAAACACACAAAAACAGCATCATTGCTACGCGTTGATGAATATTAAATGAATTCACATACAGATATGCATTTTAAAGGTCATATTTTAATTAGCACAATCCACCTCGGTGCCCTCCCTTAAACCTCGGCTGCAAATTTAATCTCAACTCAAGGTTATGACAAACTGTCGCCTCCAGCAGATATTGACAAGATGCAACTACAGAGATATTACATGCTATAGAGACGCTGGATCACCCAAGCAAATCAAATCCCACGCAATGTGCCATTGATTTGTTTTCTGGCAAATGTCAGTTCGGCTGGTTAGCATAAGTTGACTCCAGCTGATTGACATTCAGTCTCTGTATTACTGATATGTGTTCAACGACAATAACATAACAGGACAATAATCCTCGGTTACCCTTACCCCTCACAAAAAAAATATTTTATATGTTTATTCACTTTTTACAATTATATTTTTTTTGGAATAATTTGCTGACAGTGCATTCATTTGCAGTTATTATTATTATTATAATTATGCCCTTCAAAGGCACACTGAGGTTTTACAGAGTGATGCTTATTTCTTGTGCACCCAATACTTGGATTGGTAATAAAAATGAATATTCATTTAATATCTGTAGGTCTAGTAAAGTGACAAGTTCGGGATGTATTTAACCTTAAAATCCTAACAAGAAAGTAGATGGAATCAGTACATACATACTGAAAATGCATGGTCTATAAATAAAAACTACATTTTTGTTTCCACAGATAATTTATACAATTTATACAGGTATACCATGTTTAACATAGAGAGAAAAGAAGTTACACAATAATGCTTGTTTTAATATGAAAATAAAACCATGGTACCAAAAAATGGTAAATGGTCTGTATTTATATAGCACGTTTCTCGTCTTGATGAGCACTCAAAGCTACTTTACTCTACAGTTTTCACACACCTTCACTCTGTCTAGCCAGAAATCAGCCAGAAATCAAACCCACAACCTTCGAGTTGAAAGACGACGCCCATCTACCACTGAGCCACCGTCACCTCAGAATCATTGGACCAGCTTTTGTTCAGGTTTACGTGCAGCACTCGGGGAGGATGGGAACACTTCCGAGATAAAGAGCAATCTGAGAGTTTCAGTCTGAGACGCTGTGACGCACACACGTCCTTGACATTACCTTAAGGTTAAGTAGCGCTTCCTACGCCGTGGAGAGCCCCTGGTTTGACATGACGCACTCTTCCTGTTTGGTAGTGTAGCTAAGCCTGAGTACACACAACTGAACGCACAATACATGAGGAATTAACAATGAATGACTCGCACTCGGAGTTCATTAATGTCTGGCAGGACATACAGTATGAGCTTCTGCACTCCATGGCGTTACAATCAAAATAACATTGACTTTTTTTTTTTTCCCCATCTGATGTAGCCTTTATCCTCCCCTGCCTAAAATATCACTCACTAATCTTTAATCTTAATTCCCTCCCTTGACTGTGTGACAAACATTCTCACTTCAGATGGAAGCTGATGTCAGCATTTTCACACACGCACGCGTCCATGACCACCTTTTGCCCTTAAAAAAAACCACACACATGCCAATTTCATTACAGAGAGATTTATGCGCGTCTCTTTCTTCCACTCACTCTTCCTTCTACTTTTAAAGAGGGTGCAGTTTGCATACGGGAATGCTGAGGCATCCTATCGAGGCATCCAGATGGGGAAACACAGCGAGCGAATAAGCTCATCCATCCAGGAAATGATGGCAGGGGCCTAATACGATTTTAAATCGCACCCGGAGTGATGCAGGGTATAAATCCATACCCAGCCCTAATGATGATCATCATTTAGGACACATATTTAGAGCTCACTGCTGTTTGGATGTATGGCTATCCCGAGGCAACCTCATTCACAAGACAACTCATTGATCTTATGTAGAAGTCACCTTTAAAAGAGGGGGAATGCTGAAAGCAAGGTTTTAGTGGCGGCACCTGAGAGCATAAGAAATGAAAATGAATGAAGGCAATATATAGGATCCACGAAAAAAAGAAAAATCCAGAAGGAGAAGCCATTCCTTTGTGGAGGGAAAATGCAAATTGCGTTAAATTACACGGACACTTGATTGTAACGGCGTCACTGAAAAACCTGAAGTCGTCCTTAAGGGGGAATGCGGCTTATATGCGGGGGCCTTTTAAATGTATACGTGTGTCTTTTGTGGACTGAGTGAACCCGTTGTACGCATGTTTCGCGGAATGCATCCGTGATTCACTGTGCATGTTGTGTATACAATTACATGCACAACATACACAGCGGTGGGAGTGTATAAAGCAACATTCGATGCTCATGAATAATGGAAGAGATGTGGGGGGGAAAAAAATGCACATTTGTTGCCTCCTTGACATCCCAGAGTAATCTCGGCCACCGTTACGGTCCTGAGACTCGCATTACTGTCAGCAGCTGCACCGCAACCTCGTGGAGTCTGTATTACACAATATTACATATGATAAGTCAATGGGCTCTACGGCACCACATTTCCACAAAGACCTTATTCTTTGTGGAAATGCCTTGTCTTATTTGTGGGAACTGGTCCTACACAGGCTCATAACCCCACATCACACTATATAGAAAATATAGAGACTATAGTGCTGCGCCGTTATTTGTTTTCAAATCCAAACCCACAGCAATCATTTCATACATATAAAAACGCTTAGACAGCATTATGATGAATCTCTACCTTTAAGATCAAAAATTAGGATTTTTGTTCTTCCTAAAAAAAAGTCATCTTTTTTTTTAAGATGAAAAAAAAGAAAGATTAGATGACACAAATTATGAATCACATCACAGCTGTTAATCTGACAGAGTAAGCCCATGGCCAAGCGGAAAGGGAATTTGGCTAGTGACCGGAAGGTTACCGGCTCGAGTCCCCGCCCCCCCAGTCACCCGCTGCTCATTGTTAATTGGACGCTCTAAAAGTGACCCCAGCCACCTCCAGTGCCCTCCCAGTGCTGGTCCCTAGCCCGGATAAATGCGCCAGGAAGGGCATCCAGCATACAAATCTCTGCCAAATCATGCATGCGGGTCATCCGCTTTGGCGACCCATAGACAGGGAGGAGACAAAACATTGACTTTGTTTGGAAAGCCGCAGAACTCGAGCTGAAAGGTTCCTCGGCAAAGAGAGAACAGGCACACTGGCGTGACTATGTTTGCGATCGCACCTCATGATCAAGCTTACGATACGAAGGAACTGAAAATGCTGATTGGATTCTTTGGCGCTCCCATCTTGGGGGGGTAAAGTGGTTCAAAGCATTTCTACTAATTCATTATGTAGAACTCATTGTTTTAATTACACTTGTTTAGGCGGAGGTGCTCCATTTTCTCGGTGTTTTTATGAAAAACACGCATTCGTGGGCAAAGGGAAGACTCCCGGTGCTCCAGAGGGGTAAACTCACAAACGGATACACCGATAATGCCCAACCGCTCAATGTAAAAACAATATAGAACTCAGCGTCTTTGTTATTTTTGATTTTTTTTTTTTTTATGGCACGTAGCTCCTTGCCTTTTTTTTATCCTGACACTTGTGACTTTTATTTATTCTTCTTTTAAAAGCCCTCCATGAGACAGACGCACCACGTCTCGTCAAGTCCTTATGTTCTTGAATCCAAGCTGCGGATGATCAACGCACAGGAATGTCAACAGTGTGACAGTGAACTGTCAGAGCCAACGATGTCAGCTTTCAGCATTGCCTCTCAATGCTGAAGGGCACGATACCCAAAATAACATTTCTTTTCAACTTAAGGTTGTCCATGAGGGAGTTCTGCTTTGTTCGACTCCAAGTCAAATATTGGAATCATGAAAAACCTTAAGATGATTTGACAAAAGATTGTCAAACAATTGTAGTCACACGGCCATGAACTCCATGCAACTTTATACTCTAATGCTAACCCAAGAGTCAGAATACCAAAGCTGAATACTTCAAACAACTCCAACAATCCTATTTAGAATTCAGCGAGCGGAGCGGCGTCAACCGGACAGTTTGAAGGGTCCTCACCTTCGTAGGAAACTTTGAAGCCGAGGGAGCCACTGGTGTCATCTGTTTTGAAATTGAGCCACATTTGGTGACTGGTGCTGACCACAAGATCTGGGGTGGTGGTACCCGACAGGCTACAGGGAAAAGAGAAGAGGAGGGTGAGTCTCTAGGAAAGAAACCAGTTACATTCTATAGTGATGTCATTACTGTTTTGACTCAATCATTAAAAAAAACCTAGTTTTTTTAGAGTTAGAGTGGATTTTGTTGCAATTTTACTTGTTTGTTAAAAAAAAAAAATCAATTGTCAGTCCGTGCCATTCACTTTGCCATGGCAGAGGAGACATTTGCTTTAGTTATGCTTGAGATGTCTCCCAAACAAATTTACTGGAGTCCACCTGCGGCCCGGTGTGCGCCTATAAACCTATAGAACATCTGTGCAGGGACCTTAAGTTCACGGACGCTTCGCATCCATCCTAACAAAGCCTGCGATTTGCCAGGGAGAACGTGATAAACTGCCCAACTCCAGGTGCACAAAAGCTCATAAAGACTGTAATTTCGGAGACAATTTCAGGCGTTCCTACAGTGTCCTGATTTAAAGGTCTGGATACTTTAACAAAAGAAAGTTTTCTTTCATTTGAAGCCATTAGTGAAAAATTAATAGCACACAGAAAAAAGGGGAAAAGTGTAATCGTACCTAATAACAATTTAATCTATAACACAAAAAAAGCGAATACTCCCTTCACCTCATAAAAAGATTCGTAGGCTTTTTCTTATCAAACGCTCAAAAACTGTTGTAGGCAATTATACTCTATGACACTTCAATTCTAAATAGTTGGTGCCAGGGAAGTGGGAAAGGGAGGCAGAATCAGTCAATACCACAGATGTAATTTAGTCCTATCTGAATAGTAATTCCACCCAGCTCTAATTAGTAAGTGTATAGCTGGTAATTAAGGGTTCTACTTTTAGTGATGGCACAAGGAAGAGGGAGGGAGTCGCAAGGAAGTCGCAAGGAAGTCGTGTCTGGATTAGGTGGCTCTGTGGCCCTGAAGCCTTTTGTTAATGTGGTGAGTTCCTGCGAACCCATCACTGCACATGTAATGCGCTCATTCAAACACGACTGTAGGAGTGGGGGGGTTATTTTTTTTTTTGTTGACGATTATGCAAATGTGCACTTTGCGTTACCATTATAACTGAACTCTTAATTAAGTTTCATAAGAAACAAAGGCATCTTTTTAAAATGTGGTATGGTTCAGGCACGAAAAGCACCGTGGAGAAAAAAAAATCATGGTTTCCCTCGTAGCATTGCAAAAATATCTTAAAAAAAACGAAAAAAAAAAAAAAAAAAATTAAATGAAGACAGAATGTCTTATTGGCAACTAAATTATCCTCGACAAATCTCTTCCAACATTTGCTGTCGAAATGGTCTCGTACTGTGGTCTCCTGCTTGGCAGGCATTTAATCGACATATTGCAACCACAGAGTCTTTTTTTTTCTCTCTGGGTGAAAAATTCGACCTCAAATATGTTTCTTACAAAAATGTGCTTGAAAATGCAGAGCAGCTGGTTGGGAATGTGATTTCTGGGGAAACAGGGATGGACGAGGACCGGATTCCATCTACCAAATACTTATGACTTCTTTTCAAAAAGTGTTTTCTCACCACTTCCGTATCTGCATTATAATCATAGGTTTGTGTGACTGATTGTCATCCCACATCCAATCTAACCACTTTGGATAATGCGATATAATTGACCTCCCAGCTAATTGCAATCCAAAACATTATCTTTCATGATGGCACGTTTAAAGGTAGTCTATCAGCTCATTACAATTATCTTCATCCCACACGAGGACATTATTTTTCCAGATAGGGGGGTGGAAAAAAACATTTGTGGAAGATTTCGCATTAAATTGTCCTTTTCCATTATCAGACTGTCACCGAGCAGTGTCTTTCAAGTGTAGGGAAAGTGGGGATTTGATTGGTTGTGACTCACTCTCTATTAGCCAACACATTTATGACTGTGCTGCTGTGGGGGGAGGGTGGGGGGGGCTACGAGCCCATGACCTTAAAGTTACAAAATAAATAATTCCCTACACCCACTTTCCTGCACCGCCGATTCACAAAAATATAGTCCCGAGTTAAACTGCACTGATGGCCGCAGTATATTCTCCGGCTCTAAATTGTTGTAGTTTGTTTGTGTGCGAGAGCATATCCAATCTCAATGATGGAAGCACTCACTCTCCTTTCACATCATAAAAAGGTCCATAAAGGGGGCGGTGGTTCTTAATTGAATAGATTAGGCCCCTCGGTTTGTGCGTTATGAAAGTGCCCAAAAAATATTAAAGTGAGAAAGACGTCAACAAACCCCGCCTCCGCACACCTTCCTTCTAATTTATCACCCGCCCCCTTCTCCGAGTTTCCACCAGGGCGAGGCGGCCCTCACATTAAAACTGATCTATAAAAAAAACTTTATTAACGTGGTAAATTTCAGCACAATTAATAACAGCATCCTGTGAATTGTTAAGGAGCATCTGCTAGTGCAAACCCCATTAGGGAGCATCACTATGCAGCTCTCCATGTTGCGCCGCGTTTGCTTGTGATCTTGTTTTTAACAATGAAAAGAGCGATGACTGACAACGTGGCGCGGCATCTATTTCTCATGTGCTACTGAATCAGGTGATGATGAAATGAAAGAGAAAGAGCACAACAGAGAGAGAGAGAGAGAGGGGCTCGAGGCTAAGGGGAAAGGGAAAGGGCGCTGCCGGGTACACAGAAGCGATGAAGGCGGAGAGGCATGAATGTCAAAATGAAGAAAGGTGGAGAAGAAAGGGGAAAGGGAAAAAGTCATGATGTGATCACAGGGAACACAGGGAGCAGAGGGGAAAAAAAAAAGAAACTAAGTGGGAGGGATGAAAAGCAAGGGGAGGCAGGGGGAACAGGCAGTCCATTAAGGGCAAAAAGGATGGAGGTCAACAGAGTCACTCACACGTGGAAGACGGTCTTCTGGTCGCCCACCATATCGCCGTCCCCCACAGTCAGAGTGTCGTAGCCTCGCTCCAGGTCAAAATCCTCAAATGTCAGCTTGATTACCTAGACAGCAGCAGGGACATCGCCGAGACAACCATAAGCGACAGACATTTAGTTGCTCCCTGCAGCGTTCGTATGCGGGCAGAATACGATTTTTCATCCTCTGCCAACCACCTATCTATCATCTGTCAATGAAAATGTTTCTTTTTTTGTGTTGGCACATTTGCATATTTGGTACTGTATACACCAGCTGTACGTATTCTATGAAATATACTGTATATGTGGTTTATTTTCTTTATAAGTACTCAGCGAGCTTCTAAGCAGCGCATGTGTGTGTAATCTGTTGATTATAAACTCTCTCTCCCTCTTATCAGACACCTGATTGCCAGCCAGACGGTTCTCCGTGCCCCGGACTTCTTTTCCTCCTCCAATCAGCAGGTTGCAGACACATTTGTAGCTTTAAGCACACCAGGAAGATGCGGCCAGAGACGTCGTGTTTTGTCCACAAGGTGAATACAAAAGGACTTAAAGGTTAGGGTGTTGACTGTTAATAAATGACAACTATAAAAAGACTCTTCATTTCAAAGAGAGGGGAAACAAACGAGCGTGCCTCACCTGAAGGGAGCGCGAGGGGAAAGTCTCATAAAGGCGGGCAAACAAATGAGATTTAATTACGATAGCGCGAAATGTTGATAAATAAAGACAAGAATGCAGCGTAAGCAGGTAACCTGAAATATAAATAAATACAAAGCAAATCAGGGGAGGACTTGCTTTGTCTCCAATTTTAAATTAGCTGCCACTGATTTCTCGCCAAATTCCTAATGTTTTGAGAGGGCCGAGAGAGCAAGGCCTAATGAAAAAGCTTATATAAATGCAAATTGCATTCTGTCCCATGTTAAACCCGGTGCCTAATGAAAATTGCCATGGTGGAGAGGAGAGACGGATGGCATGCAGGAGAAATAGGTCCGATCACTCGATAAACAGATGCCTCATACCACAAACTCATCTCGCATCCGCAAATCAACAGGTGAGCCACAAACGGGGGAGGCACTGAATTTGTGCACTGGAGTTTGTTTGTAATCTCTACACAGCATCTACAGTGTTTTGTTGTTGTTGTTTTTTTGGAACGGGTGACCCACAGCGGTTCCTGAAGTAATGACCTTCAGGTACATGATGAAGGAGCAACATTAGTCATGATGTCACAGGTTCTGGAGTCTGGAGAAAAAAAAAAAAAAAAAAAGCTGTGTCATGCCCTGCCCACTCCCAAAAGCACCTCTGCCTCACTCTCCCGTCTGACCGAAAACATCTCCTCTGCCTGCGAGGTACGAGCAGGAATAGAAGGCCATTACGTCTCTGAATGGAAAAGAACAGCCTCACTCCATCTTCATCTGGACCAGACACAGAGCGAGAGACAGCCCTAAGTAGCACTGTGGGTTTGAGCAGGCTGAATGCCAGATATACACCAGGGTGTCTGAGTCTACGCGTGTGTGAATGTATGAATTCAAGCTAAATTTGGGGGTCGAGTGGGGATGTGCCGTTATCAGACTGCCTCTCGCCCCGCACCAGATTTGTCCAACCATTTAGTTTTGAGTCCAGAGAAGGATATTTGGCAGTAAAGCAGCTGGGTGGCCTTGAACACAACTCCAAAGTCAATGGTCTGAACAGAATGGCGATGACACTTTCATGATACCCTCTGAGCACACTCTCAGAACCTCTCCATTAGTCTTCTGTCCATTTATACTCCTCTCCCGCGCACCACAGGTGAATCTAACAGCTCTCTTTGTCTTCTGCTGGCTCAGGTCCAGTGTTCTTTTCACCCCCGTCCCCCATTTTTTATTTTATTTTCCTCATCTCCCACGTTTGTCGTCCACGAGAGAGCTTCGGTTGCATTAGTGCGTTCAAAAGACGGCAGATTGCAGACGTAGTAAATGAGTCATGTGCGTCACAGATGAGCCTCCCCCGGAGTGCCACCAAAACAGGTGTAAACACAATAATCAATTGTGGGTTTTTGTTTTTTTTTTGTTTTGTGTTGTGTTTTTTGCTGGCAGCTCAACACAACCTCTTCAAGACAGCACCGGTGATGACTAAAGCTAAATTAGCACTCCACACCTGTTGAATGACGTTTTTTTGGGTTTTTTTTTTACCTTAGATGCGTCCGTGGCTGTGATGACCCATGTGCAGTTGGCGTTGTTGTCGTACTGGACCGGGTAGTTCGGCGATGTGATGACACCGCCGGGTCCTCTCAACTGACCCCCACACATCGGTGCTGCAGGGGAGGACACAGAGATAAGACACGTGCTCGGTTAAGGACAGCGCGGTTCGTCAAGGCTCATCTCCTATTTTTCGATTTCCTTGTGTGGCTGCCACTTAAAAATAAAACGTTTCCTATGAGGACAATTCAATCAAAATCCATCAATCACACAATCCATCCATCAATCACACAAGTCTAAATGATGATGTTAAAATGCTAGATAATGTCTCACCCACTCGAAAAACTACACAAGATGTAGCCGTTAACATATACAGTATATCGATCGCACTTAAATACCCTCACTGAAAAAAGGGAGGGGGCGAGATGTTTGCGTACCAAACTTGTAAGGACAATGTGACTTTTCTTATCAAGGTACCCCCCACCCCCCCCCCCCAAGGGTGTCTGCATAGCAGAACTGTTCAACAATTAAAACAGAATCCATAATGAGCACTATAAGGGGCAGCGAGAGTGTACGTGCGTACATTTGTGCGCGACAGCCGAGCGTATTTGAAAGGGTCCGAACCAGCTACACTGATTTTAATTAGTTATGTCTGTAAAAGAGGACCTTCGGGTGTTCCGAGCCCCGCACGGTGGCTCCATGCACCGGCCCCCTCATTCACCAAGTCACCCCTATTGAAATGTGAAAAATAAAGGGAACTTTGCTGAAGTTAAGGGGTGAATAAAGTAATTAATTTGAGTTGTTCCGACATTGAGGGTGACCTTAATGGGAATAATACAGCGGAGATGAAAAGCCTAGTGAAGATATTATGTCCACTTCTGTTTCCTTAAATCACAGGGTCCAACAACCCTGCGCGTTTGGTGACAGACATTAAAAGTACATCAAGTTAACCAGCGTTTAAGATCAGTGTGCCCGGCAAGAAAGTATGAACAGACACAGAACTTTGAATTAATTGTTCCTTTTTTTAAAAATGTTTTTATTGCTGGCGCGGTTCGCTTAAACAATGCCCAGCGCTAATTTCGGATACAGATCTTCAATTACTCCTGTACGTTTGGTTTTCATTGAAGCAAAGTGGGGCAGAAGAGAGGTATTATAGCAAAGGTTAAATGAGGTCTTTTTTTTTTAAAGGGCAACATTTGCGGATGTCATGTCAGTCTTTGATTGTTTCTTTACATAAAGTGGGGAATCAGCCGGCGGGTGATAGTGTGGTCTGCACACATTCACGCAGCCTTTATCAATGTTTGTGCCATAAAAGGGAAATTTGAAGAGGGGATTATCGGAACTAAAACAATATAACTATGTGTGATATGACACTAATCCTTGGTCGTCATTGTCCTCGAGGGATCCCTTTTCTTTTACTGTTATTTTACTGAATCAGTGAGACATTGTTGAATTTCTGAGAGGACATTTAAAGCACATAACAATGAAAAGAAGATATGAGGTTGGGAAGCACAATTTTTTTAAAAATACTACCCCTATTCTAGTAATACAAAGCTAAATGCAAATCAGTGAAGTATTCTTTTTATTTTAATTGAAGTGAAACAGCAGCGGCAACACTGGTAAAAAAAAAAATAAAGAAAAATGTTAAAACACCAAAGAGCTGCATGACGATGGTCTTACAGACATTATGGCATTTTAAAAGCTCTGGTGGTAGAAAAGGGATAACACAGATAACACTACTGGGGGATGAGTGTATTGACGAATAGGCGGTAACTCAATGAATAGTTTTAAGGTTAATAAAAGTCAACCGGTCCAACATTTAAGTCAATGACCAACAAAAAAAAATGTCATGCGAGCTTTTGGGATTGTGACAGTAATGATGAATTAATATGTTAATCACACTGGAATGCAGAACTGTTTGGCTTAATCTCGTTATCACGCGTTAATTTGCAATAACAGGGGCCTTTTGGAGAAACGACAAAGCATTTAGCGCTGTTGGATCAATAAAACACATAATCAACTGACTCCACACTGCACTGACTATTTTTGGGTTTTTTTTATATTTGGAAAAAAAACAAAATTTGAGTGAATTTGACAAACTCGTAAGCAATCTGTTGCGCAGTGATACGTCCAGCATTAACGAAGCAAAGTCAGTCCTTTGCCTGTGTTTTCTGGCAACCTTGCAAATCCAAGTTCAGTGTTACATCTTTGTTTTCGGCACTCATGTTCATCTCTACTGGCTTCTCGAGCAGCTAGTTGGCAACATCATGATCATGTTGCTTTCTACAGTGTCATTTTCATTGAGTTATTATTATTCACTATCTACTACTATTATTATTATTATTAGAAGTAGTAGCAGCATTATTATAATTATTATTATTATTATTATTATTATTATTATTATTATTAATACTAATACTAATAATAATAATAATAATAATAATAATAATAATAATAATAATAAAAACAATAATAATAATAACTATTTTTAATGCATTCATAATGGTCACTTTATGGTGGAATAACTAAACATAGGACATTATATCTCCTTGTACTTGAATCTCACTCCCAGTACATCAAACAGAGTGCACTGAAAAATACTTTTGATTTTTCTTTCTATTGTTTTTTTTTATCCTTTTTTTGTTCAAAGAAACACAATTTGACAGTTTATTTCTCTGTACTGAGTGTTTAAAGATGACACTGACAATAATGGGGGGGAAAAAGCACCAGAAAGCCTTTTTTGATCCTATTTAGTTGTTACATGATTTACTGCTACATGAAACAAAGCCCCAGTATCGTAAAAATCCCATAGTATTTAAAATGAATTTGGATTTATATTAATATATCATCCCCCAATTACTCAGTCGTGTGTGGCACACCTCTAATGGCTATTGCACATTGTGAAAATGTGTATTTTTGGACCATTATCACATAGTATTTATATCACCATTAAAATAAAACACAGTACAAAGTTTTCTAATAAGAAGAATAATCATTTCCCCTGAGATTTTTGGTTCTCTCATCTCCGAAAAGGAGAATAATCCATCAGGTGAATTTAAATCAGGTCACCGGGGCTGAAAACTAAAGCTGAAGAAGGCATGAACGTGGGGAATGTCGTAGAGGGAGTCTGACCAATTCTCCTGCATGTCATAAAGTCGTCAGAAGTGAGTAAGGTATGACTGATGAGCTGCAAGATGCCAGCGTGGCTTAACAGCAGGGAGAAAATATATGCCGGCTGAAGGTCAAAGTCAGGCCAGTCGGAACGTAGACCGGGCATCTGCACTGAATGACAGAAGACTCCTGCTTAGACCATCTAAACTGCATGGTCTGAAGTGCGCGGTGCATGCGCGTTAGGGCGTGTCCGACTCCAATTTCGCTACTTAAACGATTCTCTGCTGAGCAGACGGATCTGCTCGCGCACCCTCGGGTGCAAAGCACTTCCCAGTGGGTCGGGCTGTTTGTGCAACGAGCTATGAGGGTAGTTGAGAGTGAAAAACAGTAGAGACAGGGTGGTGGTGGTAGTGTGGGGGGGAGGCAGAATAAAAAAAAATATGAGCTGGAAAAGCTAAAGTGTGCAGCTGTATATTTTCAACACTAGATGGTACAAACTGTTACTTGCACTACAGTTCATGAGGAATGAAAATAATGTAGAATGATGCATTTGGGCCTTTAAGTAATACAAATACTTTGTTACTGTGCTTAAGTACAAAATTCACGTATCTGTACTTTACTTTGTTATTTATTTTTCTAGCAACTTTTACTTTTACTCCACAACATTTCCCCTCATTACCTTTGTCACTTGTTCCTACCAAATAAAACCAGAAGAAGAAGAAGAACAGTTGGTAATGGTCTGTATTCATATAGATTCACAGTTTGCAGTTTTCATCCATTCACACACTTCAACATGGGGTTAAGTGTCTTGCAAGTGATCCCTCAACCTTTCAGTTGAAAGACAACTCTCCCTACCACTGAGCTACCATGGCTCAATCCTAACTCCTCACTTTTTTAATACTTTTTACTCCTAAAACTAAAGTACTTTTTTACATTAAGACTTTCTGGTAAGACACTTGTACTTTTATACAAGACTGCAAGCAAACACAACATCATCATAGTCCGGAGTATAGACATTTAAACGGGGCTCATGATGACACTACACCTCCGTTACACATGCGCATTGATGGAGAAAAGCAAATGTGAATTGTTACCTCTGCATATAGGCCGCTCGTCACTCCAGCCTACATAGCTGTCCGTCACTCTGAGGCAACTTATGCTCTTTGAGCCTTGGAGTTCATAACCCTCATCGCAGGAGAAATGTACTGTGGCTCCTCGCCTGCAGTTAGATTCCACACATGGAGAGAGGGGGGAGGGGGGGGATAAATAACATCAGCATCGCACAGTGTTTCCGTGAAAAGAAAAAAAAACACATGTGGCTAGAGTGCAGGTGATGTAAGAGAAACAACGGGGGAGGAGAAAAAACTAACAGTTTACTGGAGGAAATGTATATATTGTTTGACTTCCTGGCTAGGATTTCTAGCAGTGCTGCATTGTGGGAGATGGATGGCTCCCATTTGTCTGTGTTACAGCTGATGGAAACAATGGCTCTGACAGGAATGAAACGCCATAATCCCAACCCGTCATATCACCATCCCACAGAGGCAGCCTATTGGTGTGCAGTGGCTCAAATGGTAGCATATTTGTTTTAGCGCTCGCATTTCCCGACCTGGTTTGGCTGCTGTGGCTTTATGGAGCATGACGTTAGATAATGCGAGTATCTGGTTTTGGAATACAGGAGCCAACAGTGTCCCACAGTATGTCATTACAGCCACGTCACTAACAAAGAAGCGGGAGAAGCTTCGTGGGGTCATTTGACGCAATTTTCCATTTTGTCATTGTCGAAAACCAGATGTGAATTGGGACTGATCCGTTATCCATGCACCAATTAATCCAGCAGACTCCGGAAAGGAACTACACATTTTGTACACGATCACGTAACAACAGTCATAAAATAAAAACAATGGCATATTTTCTGGTATTTTCTGTCATTCAAAATGTGCAAAACACTCCGTTACTCCTGAAATCATTCTTCACTTGATTTTACCTGAAGTCCGAGCCTTTTCTTTTTCCTCGGTCTGGGATCCCGGGGTCTGGACACATGTTGTGTCCTTGGGCTACACCCATCTGAGACACTAATTGGTAAAGACAGAGGAGAAAAACATCGATTAAGGAGACACTGACTTTCATTTTGCTCATATATATCTATATCTAGATATCTATCTATTTATCTATCTATCTATCTATCTATCTATCTATATATATATATATATATGTATACATAGATAGATAAATAGATCATTAGATCTATACATATATATACACGTCTCAAACATGGGTAATTGAAGCACAAAGTTGAAAGTAAATGTTTACTCAACTCCACTTATACAGTTACAAAGAGCATGTTTGTCTCCATATAATTAATTGTGGCGGCGTTTTGATTATAGCATGCAATGGCAAGCTTTCACATTAATGGATTCATATTATAGGGTAGATTTTAAAAGGTAAGAGGAAAGGTTTCTCTGCAGGGGGTTCATTGCATTTTACTTTTTCGAACGAGCAGATCTGTAGGGAGAAACAACACGTACATATCGCACTTATTGTGCCCACCTATAACGTGCAGATTGTTTAAAGATGACAAAAGCTCCCCAGTGATAAAACCAGCAAACTGTGTTTAGCGCTGAGTGCACGACAGCGTTCCCAGCACGATTAGCTTGTCTGCGCTCTACCTCCTGCCCACTCGTGACCAATAGTCACTTAAAGTTGATTTATCGCTACAAAACAAACGTAAGGTTAAAAGGCTGATTAGCAGAAAAAGCACTAAAATCTTTTCTTATTGTCAAAGGAGAGCTTGATATTTGCACCGCACTTGGATCCATCAACTAATTCAGCAAACACACTGTGACCCCGCGTAACATTTTTCACAGACAGCGTTTTATCCCCGAGCACGGTCCTGGTGGTGCTCCGTTAAATCATGTCACAGGGCAGAGGAATAATGGAGGGCAAAGTGCCAGAAGGGGTTTGGGGCGACCAGGAGAGCCAATCTAACCCGACTGAAATGAGTCAAAGGTCTGCACGACCGAACCGACGTGACACCTGCTCATTGGACGCTGTCCAAGTTTGATTTAGTAATGATATAATAAATTAAAAACAAGGATCACTGCTGTTAGAAAATGTAAAAAAAAAATACAAGACAGGAAGGATTAAATGTGTATACGATTACTGTGGAATGCATAAAAAAATGCAGTGTTACAGGTGATTCAGGGGGTGCAAGATTTAGGAATTGCGAGAGTGAGGAGGAGGGATTTATTGACACATTTTTATGAAAGTACTACTTACTGAATATTGGGTAAAGTTCATTGCTTTAGATATACAACGAATAAAAATAAGACTTTTGTTTGAAAACCGTGTATACTTCTGTAACAATCTGCCCGTCTTTCCATTAAAGGTCACACGCAGTCAAATAACGGGGCAAATAAAATAGAGATGGAAGTGGAAGGAGGTATAGTGGAAAATAAAAATGCATTAAAGCAACACAATTGAAGCCAAAGAAGAAGAAAAGAAGCCGATTTTGTTCTAAGACGTGACGGTTAAAAGCAGAAGTGCAAATCAAAAATGGCCTTGAGGCAGGATTACCATAAGTACACCTCTAGGTTTATCTACAGGTCGTTCCTGAACCCTCAGGCATTCTTTGTGCCACTCTCTCTACTTCAACCTTCAAGCGGTCGTTAACGTGCCGGTCGTTGAAATGACGCCGGGTCAGAGGTGGCGACAGAGAAAACAAGGAGCGAGGGAAATGCTGGCGGTGAAAACAGGAACCGATTGCAATTACTGCTGTGTGTTTGCCGCACAGACGACAGTGTGTCCTTTTTGTTTGCGCCTCTTACAGTCAACATTTACTCCTGGTGAAGGAGTTCGAACGGAGAGTGAGAGAAAACAAAAAAGGCATCAGAGTTGAGAGAAAAGAAAAGTGCTATGTGTCTCATCGGTAGACACAGATATTGTGGCGTATCTCATGTGTCAAGGTTGCCGTTTTTCCTTTCTTTCTACAGAGCCTTTAAATCACTTGAGTCCCGAAATAGTGTATTTTATATTTTTGTTTTTATAGTAGAATCAACTCTTCATTTCCTATCGCAGTGGAAGCTGCTGCTTATAGTCAAATACAACACTAGTGTCATTCAGCGGTGCGATGGGGGGTAAAAATAAAAGAGAAAAAAGTGCTTGATTCCCGTCTGCGATTAAAGATTCTCACTTACACACTGATATCTTGTGATGGTTGTCTTTGCTCGGCAACATCTTCACACCTCGAGACTTCAGTTCGGTCATCTTCTTCACTGTGGAGGCACAGAGGACAGTGAGACGTGTGCAAAACACATAACATACCGGACTATACATATAACTGAGCTCATGTTCAAAAAAACACATTGCATTATTGGTGATTTTGCGGTGCAGTGTAGATAAGTGTAGTGGGTGGCAAAAGCACATATTTTTCATACAGCGTGAGCTTTTTAAATCGCTGAGTTTCACAATAATTGTCGGGGATAAAAAAAAGAAGAAGTAATCACTGCAAAATAACCGGGCTCATCTAAATGCATATTTATTCATCTGTTGAAGCAATACCATCAGCATTTCTGCGTACCCCGTCACATTCGCCCCTGCTTAATTACTCTGATAGTTCCTGACAATGGAACTTTTTCTTGTTTTTGCACAAATGTGTTTTGATGCGTCGCTCAGTTTCTGCTGTATTTGAATTCAAAGCCAATTTGACTTTTAAAAGAAAGGCTCTTTTTTTTTTTTAATCTTTTTAAGATGTGTCACTGTGTCTGCAGAAGAAGAAATAATCACGCTTCGAGCGAGGAAACTAAGCACTCAGGTGGCAGCATTTGGCGCCGTTTCCTGTGCCATGTATGAAGGACACCGGAGAAGAAAAGCAACAACGCCAGTGGAGATGTTTAATCATCACTAGAGCAGGCTGCTACTGTGGAATCATGGGAACTGTCATGGAAATGCCTGGTGGGGGATGGTAGACATGGACTCTGTTTAATCTCATTAAAGTATTAGTCTCCCATTTCTCTCTGATCTTCTAAACATATTTATCTGACATTGAACCTGTAATCCCACAGGCTTACTCTATTTTCTTTTCCATACTTTCCCTGCCTCTCTCTCCCGGCTTCCCCATCACCTCTTAAGGTTTCCAGTGGCTGGTTGGAGGTGAGATCCATAGAGATCACCTTTTTTTCTGGATGAAGTAATCCTTTTTCCCGCGCTCATCCCGTCTAAATATCGACCCTTTAACCCACTAAGAGTAATGGGTGCGTGGGGGGGGGGAGACAGGCTTTTGTGCATATGTGTGCGTTTGTGTGTGCCACAGCAAAACCAATAACTGGCTGTGATGTTATGACTAGCCCTTGTATGTGTTTGTGCAATTCCAATTGCAGCTATTACAGCTTGAAAAAAAGCAAAACACAACATGACAACTACTGAATAGTTTTTTATTCTTTATTCTAGAATAAAAAGTAGAATAATAGATGTAATAAGAAAAAACCATGTCTCAGTAAGATTCCCACACTTTAGTCAACAGGCTTCAAGATCACCTGACTCTTAGGTCACAAGAGACCCAAGACTGAGTGTACACACAAGTGGAAATTACATTTCACGTCTTCACAACTATTACCTCTCTTTGTCTTACCTTGGTACTGAGCACTGAAACCTCTCAGCTTGTGGTTGCCATCAGAGGTAAAGTGCAGACGAAGCCAGTTCTTGCTGCTGATGATGGGCGAGGGAAGGTTGGGGCCAGTGAACCTGTGGAGACGGGAAGACACATTTTTTTTTTTGGTTAGCATCACACGAGAACGCACACAAGAAACTAAGAAACCTGCCAGTTTTCCCGTCGATTGCCTGGTGTGTTTTTGATAACTGCGCTAATGTTTCACAGTTAACATCGCCATCGCACATAGATGTGTTAAAAGGCTGCTAAGAGCTATTAAAGAGAGATTCTGACACTCCAGAAAAACAAGACTGGGGACGACCAGTTATGGCATTTGCAGAGAAAGTTCATTTTATTGCAGCATATGTGCGACTGAACTGCCTGCAATATGGAGGGCAGGTGCTAAATGATTATTTCAGTTGTTCAATACATACTATGGGTACTCATCCTCTGAGCCTTCAGTACAAGAGAAATAAAATAATTAAATACAGAAGGAAAACTGGAGAAGATAGAGAGGTTGTTTCCCCTGTTTCCCTATGTACTGTATAAGGTAACACTGTAAAGTGCCAACAATATTATTCCAGCTAAACATGGTCACAGAGAGAGCTACAAGGCGTGGAAAAGAGAAAAGGAAGTTGGCATTTATCAAAATGCGAGTCATTTGGCTTCCTCAGCCACGCGGCAACAAGAAAATGGTGTCGAGTGTAAAAAAACACGATGATGTCGATTATGAAACTTGAGCATTTTTTGACCTTGGCATCCATTTTCTCCTCATGCAATGTGCAAAAGTTCATCCCTTCACTACTCCCATCGAACCGGTTAAAAGATTTCCACTGCAAGCGTACGTCGCTGACCTCAAATGGTTAAGGTCAGGGCCAAGCGCACAGTCGAGGTTGAATATATTCCTAACCGCAGATGACTGAGCCGTATTCTTTCTTTCTTTCTTTCTTTCTTTTCAACAAAAAGGACAACGCACAGCAAGGACAAACACATGTGTGCGTGGGTGTGACATGCATCAAACATCTCACATACTAAGCGCAAACGTGGATGAATTCATAATATGAGGGGCCGTATAGGCCATAATTCCTTTTTTACCTCACACATACATAATTTGACCTCTTACATTCACTTTTTTAGCTCTCACATACACTATTTTTGGCTCTCACATACACTATTTTTAGCTCTTACATTCACATTTTTTTAGCTCTCATATTCACTACTTTTGGCTCTCACATACACTTTTTTTTAGCTTTTACATTCACTTTTTTAGCTCTCACATTCACTTTTTTAGCTCTCACATTCACTTTTTTTTAGCTCTCACATTCACTTTTTTTAGCTCTCACATTCACTTTTTTTTAGCTCTCACATTCACTTTTTTTAGCTATCACATTCACTTTTTTTTGGCTCTCACATTCACTTTTTTTAGCTATCACATTCACTTTTTTTTAGCTCTCACATTCACTTTTTTTTAGCTCTCACATTCACTTTTTTTAGCTATCACATTCACTTTTTTTGGCTCTCACATTCACTTTTTTTAGCTCTCACATTCACTTTTTTTTAGCTCTCACATTCACTTTTTTTAGCTATCACATTCACTTTTTTTTGGCTCTCACATTCACTTTTTTTAGCTATCACATTCACTTTTTTTGTGCGTGTGTGTGTGTGTGTGAAGCGTTTTTGTGTGAATGCAAGGTACAAAAAAAGTATGTGTGAGAGCTAAAAAAAAGTGAATGTAAGAGCTAATAGAGTGTATGTGAGAGGTGTTTTGTGTATGTGAGAGGTAAAATTGTGTATGTGAGAGGTATAATTGTGGATGTGAGAGCCAAAACTAGTGAATGTGAGAACTAAAAAAGTGAATGTAAGAGGTAAAATTGTGTATGTGTGAGGTAAAAAAGGAATAATGGCCTATACGGCCCCTCATAAATTCAGCTGCTCCTTGCACATATGAACGCGGAGCCCTTTGCAAATGTCTGAAGCAATATTTGATCCATTGCTTGAACTCCACGTTGAGCTTTTTAGTGTTAATTGACTGTTTGAAATGTATATTATTACACAGGCGAAACGAAAAGAAAAGAAAACATACTAAAGCAGCTTAGGCTTGACTGCCAATAGGGCGGCTTACTGTGTCTTTCATGGAAAACAATGAGAAAGATTAGAATGTTTATATGTTGTAACCTCAATGATGCCGACTCATGGATTACTACCGATTGTGTGTGCACTGCTGGACACACACGGTGCTTCAGGTGACACATTTCTTTACACTGTTGTGCCCCGAAGTCAGTTGCGAGCGCTTCTTACAACTGACGTTTCAAGGAACAACATTAAGTGTCACGTCATGACCAAGGGGAAGAATTTATGACGACAATTACCTAATCTGAAACAATCTCCCCCTTAACAGACAACAATGGATTTAGTCTGACCTCGACATTCTAGCTCGGCCTTTTTCCCTGACACGTCATTGATGAGCAAACAAAACACAGTATACAGTATATCACACACATAAACACGCGTTACACATCATTGGATTGTTCCCTTCATTGCCAATAAGGCCTTTAAACATGGACATAATTAAGGCATTTATCGGATCGGATGATTGTTTTTGTTTCCTTTCAACGTGGCCCCGAGGCTGCAAAGGGAACATGAATAATAACCTATACTGTAAGGCCGTGTTGAATGACACTGACCTTGATTTACAACAGCATGTACACGGCGGATGAAGTGAGCTGGCATGCCTCAGGTTAAGTTTTATCACTTAACGGAGGAAAAGGAGCTCATGAGGGTTTGGAACATATCTGTTCAGAGTGATACTAACAGGACGGAGAAAACTACAATCACCTCTGGGACCTGCAGCGGCTCAATATCCTTGGTAGCAGATTCTACCTATGAATTACAGTGTACACACACACACACACACACACATAGCTGCAAAAGCCCAGAGCTGCAGGCAAAGCTGTTCACTTGTATTGAGCTTCTCCTCCATATACCATTGGGACAAATGAAAATGTCCCTTTGAATTAAAGGGCAATTTGCGCCAGAATCAACTTTCATTAACATGCAACAATAAAGACTTCAGACTCTGATAAAACGCGGCAGTGGCAGAGGATCAAGGACTGATGGATATGCCACTAAGGATTAGGAGATTAATACATATGGGATGATGGATGAAAAGGCCACCGTAAATATCATTTTGACCCAAAGTCACCTCTGCTTGTCCTCATTTCCTCATTAACCCCCGACTTTATTTTCTTATGTATTTTTTACTGCTTGAGATATTGATGTTATAGCGTGAAAGTGACCACGGGGAGCAACAAGAAAACTCTTGAGCACGCTGATGGAGGTCTCCTGAAGGGTGATGTGGCTACTTCTATACTTCCTTTTCACCTTCTCTCTCTCTCTCTCTCTCTCTCTCTCTCTCTCTCCCTCTTTCTTTCTTTTCCCTCACTCTTGCCGACCATATTAGATATTACGCGGAAGTGTCTTGAGAGAGCGGTGCTAAATCACTTTTCCTTTTTCTGGTCCCAGGGCTCCTAAAACCGAGTCAAACTTTTGATGATTGTCCAAGAAATGTGTATTTTGGACAAGGCAAGGTGATCGGGGGGGCAGGCGGTGGGGCTCCTGACTGAGGGAGCTGAGCTCTAAGAATTAATGCAGCTATTTTATGTCTTTGCATGCTGCATGTTCATCGACATTATTGTCTCTCAGTCAAACAGAAGACCCAGTTTGATGACACGACAAAGCAGCTTGGAATCATGGGGGTTGACGTCTAGACGGATGTCATGTTGTATTTGTGACAAATACACGCAATGAAAAGCAAAAACAAATGACAACAAACTTGATAACTGGTAGTACCAATGATTATGTCCTCAATTGTATGCTTCCTTTGCGTTTTGGTGCACAAGTTATAGCTGTCATATACAGTAGTATGCACATTTTCTATTGTTGCCTTTTCTGACACGGATGGGTAAAGCGGAGGACGTCATTAAAAGGTGATCAAAATCAGTCTGCTACCTTGAATATAAATATATAAGATTTGAACACATCTTCTCAAAACATGTTTTTAATTCAAGATATTTTAATGTAGAAATGTTACTTTTCTCTAAAATCTGACTTGAAATTGATATTAGGAATACACACGACTAGTCAAATTCCATTCTACGCATCAGTAGCCCAGAGATCGTTCCCATACTGATGCGATGTGACTCATTAAATTGTTAATGCTCTTCAGGATTTTGAACGAAGGTCGTCATCACCAGGCAAGTCAGTCACCTTACTTCAGTGAAACGGGCTTTATTTCCCGCACTTCATACACATTACACTGTTCCATGTCAGCGCTTTTCTGGTCGCGGGGGGCGATGGGTGGAGTTTGGGTGTCGTAGGTGGCTCGGGATGAAGTGTGTTTAATCATGAATATGATCCCAGTACGGCATGTGACGTGCTCACGTGTGGGGCGTTTGCATGCGTTGCATTTGGGGGGGCGCAGGGCTGTTTTCGGCGCGAAGAGCATCGCTGCTACAGCTCATCAATCACGGCTCTGCTCAGTATGCGAGTCCTGGCTCATATCAGAAACGCTGCGGGTCACAGTGACTTTAAAGCCAAAAGTTTGAGCATTTTAATGAGGCCATGTGAATTATTGCACGAGCCATATATATACAAGCACGCATGCACAACCTATTGCAGATATGTTCACCATATAAACACATCGTATATGCAAATATCCATAAATTATCAGTCCTCCCTCCCTTTTATGCATTTTCACAAACACACATGCACGTGAGACATCTTTCTGAGGTAGGAACTAATCAGTGTAGAAGACCCTTAAGTCCAGAATGGCAGTGTTATTGTGATGGCAGCGGTGCTGTGACCTTCAGATGTGACTTGCACTCCGGGTTTAAATGAACAACCAAAGCCCCCTGCTTTGAGACAACACTGCCATGGAGCCAATTAATTTCTTAAAACAACAACTGCTCAGGCAGTAAAAACATCAACCTTACAGTTTACGTTATGGTGCAGCATTATAAGGGGCTTCTGGGCAGTGTTGTCTCCTAGGTCTGTGCTGCACCGAGTTGAGGGAACACGGTGGTGCAGAAGAGAATGAGAGCAGCACTGGCCTCTCCAGTAAAACTGCAGCCCCACCAGGACCAACATGCTCATTCTTCCTTTAAACTCCCTGGTCCAACAGAGCTAAAACGTCTGTTCTTCTTCTTCTTCTTCTTCTTCTCCTTCTAAGCCCTCATGTTTTATTCATACACAGACCTCTGGCCCCATCAGAAAGCCTTGTTAAATCTTCTGAGGGATTCCTTTCTTCTTTTTTCCCACAACTAATTTTCTGCCCCCACAGAACATATAATATGAACTGATTGAAAGATATTTGAGGGGGAAGAACAACGTACCAACCTCCTTCTTGACTCTTTCCCGTACTATGTTCCCTCCCTAAGATTTCAAGCTTTCCTACAAAGTCATTTCATAAACAATTGATATAGAGTCAATGCACATGCTTTTTTGAGGTACATCTATCGTACTTAATAACTTGTCATTGATAAAGCAAATTGGCTCAGATCTCTTGTTCAAGGACAAGACTTGAGGAAAATGACATTAACCTAATTCACATCGCTACCATACTGTTTCATTTTCACCTAAAATAAATGTATAGTGAGCACAGAAGAAGAACAATGGCATAGTTTAAGCCATGGCAATAATCTCTCACATGAAATTTGGAACATTTCATGTGTTATCAAAAGTTCAAAGACTTGCCAATAAATAATCAACGTAAGATGTCGTGTTTGCCGTGTTTACGAACATTGCAACCGTTGTATTTCATGCCAAAAACAAGCAAACATGTATATACACCATAGTTCAAAGGGATGACGCCACGTTTCTCTTTGGTGTGACGATACTTTCCATGCTAATGTGTTGAAATGCAACATTCTCCCAAAAAAACAAGTGACCCACAAGAGAGGACGGTGACCCCATTACTTCATCCACCCATTTTGAGCGTGTCTGTCTGGAGAGTTAATCTGTTTCCTGCACCATGACCCATGAAATACAATGGTGACTTCGGGAGATATTTTGGAAACGGACAAAAAGGATACAGACGAGACAAAATGGGGCAGAAACATCAACTCAAATGGCTCGAATAATGAAAAAAAAAAACAAAAAAAAAAAACACACAGTGCCACGTGTTCTGCAGTTGAACCCAATAGCAATGTGATTTATTACCACAGCTCTAAAAGTCAAGATAGATGCAAACAAAGTCACGGCGAGCAGAGACGCAGGACTGAATAGCTGCTGAATGGACTGCAGGACAACGCAAATGAGGAAACCAAACTGCCTGAGATTATTGGGTGTTTGCTTTCAACAAATCACCCACGCGGGCTCAATTTACTTGTTTGACTAAGCTGATGCCAAAGGCAAATACAGGTGTTGACAAAGTCGAGGCTATTCTCTCCATTTATTCCCCTTTGTTTAATATCTTCTCAAGCACAGCTGACATGATGCTTCACCTTCGTTGCCAAAGAAGGTTGGCTGAGACACAAACACACACACACACACACATGTATAAACACCATTAATCACATCACACTACTCCAAACAAAATCTGTGCACTTCTCAATGGTTGTAATTGTCTGCTGAGGGTATTGGATTGGTGGTTAAAAAGAGGAAAACACACACACACACACACACACACACACACAAAAACCCAAATGAGTTTTCAAGGTCAGTCTTAGTGGCAGTGATAATAGAACCATCCCTTCAGATCAGTCAAACACAACAGTAATAAAAAAATGCCAATAATATCCGAGGGCCGATTACAAGAACATCATCCTTCGCTTCCCGAGGAGGCTGGAGGAGATAAAGAGCGTGAGGTAGTTACGGAGGAGAGTCCCCAAATCATGATTCTGAATGATTAACAATTACAATTCAGTTGTTTCACTTCCCCCCCCTCCGTAACACTGTGTAGTGCTTGATGCACATGAGCGAAACGTTTACATTAAACATTTATTTTTTTGTTGTTCTTGTTCACAGTTTGCAAAAATAAGCTCATTTGTATTCTTGCTTAGAGTCGGATGAGATAATCAATACCACATTTTATTGCTACAATAAATGTGAAAGTACAGCAGCCTTATAGCTCAGATAAGCTGAACAGGAAGGCTGGCAACAGGGAACGATAGACTGGGAAGGTTGCAGTTAAAAAGTTAAAAATAAAAAGAAGAGAAATCATCTCACCAGCTCAGCAGTGAACACATTACATCTGGTTTGTTTAATCACCGCAATACAACGTGTCGAAATAAATAAAAACAAATCAGACAACCTGTCAGTCTAAGATTATGCTACACTTCCCTTTCCCACCCCTGTCTGTCTCCCAGTCTTTTTCTCCCTTATTATGTGGTCTGTGTGTAATGTATGAGCTGTTACTTTTCAAAGTGTGTCTAGGATGACTCCGGATGCAGGAGGTCAGGTGAAACCTTGCTAATGATGTTGAACCGGCATCACAAATCCCCCCCACAAAAAAAAACAGAGCCAGCACACTGTAATCCCCTGATACCAGAACATCCTGAAATAACCCCACTTAAACTTTCACATAAATCCTTATGTGTGATCGTACGTCCATCTCTAAGCACTAAGATGGTGTCTGTGTGGCAGCACTCACTACTATTAGAGCTTATTTCTTCCATACCTTAATTTCTGTTACCTTTCCTACTTCCTTTTTTCAGTATAAGGACACTGTGCTTGTTTTGGCCCTTTTACTTGTGTTTTTTTAATGTCCGAAGAGCCCACACGGATCCATGACCCTATTGTTTACAGGAGGGATCAGCTTTAAGAGCTCCGGTACACAGCTTTGCTGCCTGATGAGCTACCTGGTGTTCCCCGTGAGCTGAGGAGTAGGCGACGGGGAAGCCGAGATGGAGCCCCCCACTGTGTGAGGAGGAGACGTGTCAGACCGGTTCTCCCGCCTGTCCATCATTATGGGAAATGTAAGATTATCCCCTTAACACTCTACGTCATGTTGTTTATGGAGACATGGCTCGCCAGGGCTATCCCTGACGCGGCCACGTGGATTCCAGCTGATACAGGCAGACAGGGCGGCAAGAAGGGCGGCAAGAAGAAAAGAAGAGGGTTGGCAGTGTTTGTGAACGCCAATGTTAAAACACCAAAGAGACATACTGAGTAGAGAACGCTGTACCCATCAGGGCAGATAATGTTTTTCCAACAACAAACCCTGGATTCATCCTGTCATGACTCTCCTTAAGGCGAAGAAGAGGGCCCTTAAAGTCCTCCTGCAACAACTTGCTGCAACTTCCCTCATCTGCACCCTCTTCCTGCAGTCCCCAGCTCACCCCCCACCAGCACAACCCGCCGGGCACTCCAATCCGTCATTCACACCTACACCCAGATGAAAAACAAGCTTAGGAAGATCAAGCCAAAGCCTGCAGGTCCTGATGGCATCAGCACCAGGCTCCTCAAATCCTGCACTGACCAGCTGTGCATGATAATGGGGGATCATCTTTAACATGAGTCTGAAGCTGGGGAGAGTACCACAGCTGTGGAAGACTTTCCGTGTGGTACACCCCACCCCAAAGTTTCTCAGCAGCTACAGGCTGTTGGCACTAACATCCCACCTAATGAAGACCCTGGAGCGACTGGTCTTATTTCATCTATGCCCCATGACGAGAACAGCGATGGACCTACTGCAGTTCGCATACCAGCCTGACATTGGGGGCGGATGACGCTGTCCTCCACCTGCACGATAGAGCTCTTACTCAACTGTAGAAGTCATGTTTTTTTGATTTCTCCAGTGCTTTCAACTCCATTCAGCCAGCACTTCTAAGGGACAAACTGGAGCATGCCGGAGTGGATCTCCACCTCACATCCTGGATTGTGGATTACCAGACCAATCAACCAATTACCAGACCAATCATGTGAGGAACTGGGGATTGTGTGTCCGACATGGCTGTCTGCAGTACAGGGAATGGATCTGGCTCCATTCCTCTTCACCCTGTACACTGCAGACTTCTCATCTTGTGGACTGGTGCCTGCAGAACTTCCTCCAGATCAATGTAGGGAAACTAAAGAACTGGGAGGTGGATTTCCATTGAAGAAGACAACCCCCCCCCCCCCCCAACACTAGTGAACATCCAGGGAATGGACATTAAGATGATGGCATCTCATCTCAACAGTGGACAGGAAGAGGCTGGGCAGACCAGCTCAGCCGTGGGATGCCCCCTTGACCCAGTAAAGGTGTTGGGACAGAGGAGGATGATAGCCAAATTTTCATCTATGATGAACAACCTCTCCCAGGATTATTTTATGCTGTCTTAAGAAACACCATCCAACACTTTACATTCTTTACTGTCTACAACCTTTCAGTGAAGACAGGATTTGTGAGCGCCCAGTTTTCACTCGTATTGCTGCGCTCGCATCATATTACGTCGACGAGATGATGCATCATTTTAACATGTGCGGCAAAGATGAGTGCTGTTAGTTTATGGAAATGTATTTTTTTTATTATTTCTTGAGGTTTGTGTGGATATTAAATGCATGCATGATTTAACAGCAAACCATTAGTAACAGCAACTAACTGGCAATCATAAAACTTAATGGCATCTAAACCTATGTTGCTATACAATCTGCTCATGTGCAGTTTTTATAATGAAGCCATTGGAAAGTGCAGCGTCAGAATTTTTCCCTTTAAAACAATAAGGCCTGAGGCTCCCACGTATTTAAGGCAGTAAATAAAGGTTGAAATAAAGTATGAAGCCAGCTAATTAACTGCAAGTGGGGAATATATACACTGTAATAGCAACCATTAAAATCCATGCATGTACTTTTTCAGAAACTACTGGTGAATTATTCAAAGGTTAAACAGTTCATTTGTTTTTCGCCATTTGATGTTGTTTTTCCCCCCATTTTACTCAACACCATGCACTAATCAACAAATACTGTAAAAACATACTAGTTGTTAGTTATCAGGGATTCTCTCCTTAATTACCACTACCTGTTCTGGCATCTTTCAGACCATCTATTAAGTGTTGTATATGACTACACAAATAAGACTAAAACTCTATTTTGTGCCAGCACAAAGTTGCTGATAACACCAACACAGATAAATGGCCATTTTTGTCAAGTCAATTTTTTATGCTTGCACCTGTTCCAAGACCTAAATGAAGCTCCAAATGCGCCAAATGCCCATCTCCCATGGGTAAAGTGAAGTAAATAGATTTGTGATGATGCAGATCAGGTGAAGCCCTGCAGGTTTTTTTTTTTTTAAAGAAACACCATGGAATATATTGGATTTCAGTAGTCTATGAAGAAAATAGACAAACAAAACTGAATTGCAAACAGTATATTTTGACAGAAAATGCAATCCAGAAGATTCTAATGATGATCCGTTCATCCAATCCATGTCACTTATCCTTTGAAGGCCACGAGTGGAGCCAGGGCTGCAGCAATGATAGCAGAATGATTGAAAGTGCAATATGACTAAGTGCAATATTCAAATCAGAAGACAAATATTGTGACAAAACAGCTTTGTGGTGTAATTCAAAATACACCGGCCCAAAAATACTGATGAGAAAATAAGCTTTGTTTTTCGACAGACTCCAAATAATAAATTAGCATGTGCGTCATACCAATTGTGAATCATATTGCAACCACAGTATCTGTCGAAATCGACACAATATCGTTTGCCCATTGTTGTGCAGCTCTAAGGGGAGCTAGGGCCAGTCCTAGCTGACATTAGGTGAGAAGTTAGTATTGGTAGTCTATCACAGGGCCTTCACACCGAGACAAACATGTCACACTCACAAGAAGTCAATTTACAGGTAATACCGTATGTGTGTGCCTTTTTTAGGCTTCTCCAAAATGAGTGCTCTACTCTCTTTAACCAATGTGAGATATGAGTAATGATGTTAAAAGGAAATTGTACTTCTATCAATTGCAATATGCAGTCTTTCCTGTAAGGTTTCCCTATTATGGGCATGATTACCTTTCGGGGGAAAAAAAATTATCTCCAGAAACATGAATCAAACTTAAAAAGAGGACATTATCCAATTTTGGTTTGTTATATCTGAGGTCACCCTTTCAAAAATGATTGTCCTGTCCCAATAAGGCCACACATGTGGTGTTAATAAGCCAGTGAGACAAGCTGAAAAAGCATGGTTCGATGCACCTCAGATGACCAACCGGTGTCACAATCTCTGCCACGACTCATTTAAAGTCAGATTACACTCCTACGTCGCTGTAAATTAAACACCTTGACTTTTCCCGAGCTCCGTCAGATACTGCAGCATCTTGTGAGAAGGTTGTGAGAAGTGACATGAGTTCATGAGAATTCCCGGCCAGCACAATGGCAGATAGGGGAGGAAGGTGGGAGGAAGGACAGAAAAAAAGATAAGCAGCTTTCAGGGGACACAGGGAATGAGTCAGCCAGGTAACAAGTGGGTGTATGTGAGTGTGTTCAGTGCCTGTTTTTTTCTCATCATATTGACGTTTTGTCCACACAGAAACTGCATTTTGGGAGACCTGAAATAGTATTTTTTGGGAAAAACGGATGCCAGAGGCGGGAAAATGTCAAAACGCCGCCCTTGCGTTTTCGTGCATACAACAAATACGCTACTTTCATTAAACGATGATGTTATAGTCCCATCTACGTCGCTGCTGTCGTCATCCTTCGCTTGTGTTTGGAGATTGTTTGGCAGTGTTGCCAAAAAACTAGCTGTAACTACAGCCAGTTATCAATACAGCACCACTTACAGGCCTGGCATATGTACTACAGCATTTTGAGTAATTTCCTGACACAATGCTGTGTTTATGGGACAATCTGGAAAAAGATTGTTTACGTTTTGTGCCATGTCCGTGTAGATTGGGCCCGACTGTCCTCCTTGCTGTGGACCCAGGTTTTTGTGTTTGTTGTTGCTGTTGAATTTGTTTTCTTTTAATTATTTTAACGGTTGCAAGCAAAGCCATTATTACTGGATAAACCTTCAAAGATAAATCCAAATACATGAACTGAAATGAATGAATTCATACTTAATTCCACTGTTGTTGCCATTGCTTGTTTTCCTTTTTTCGAGATGAACATTTACTCTTGTCCTTTTCTGCCAATAATCCCTCCTACTTTTTTTTCCTCCACTACTCCATCCTACTTTGGGGACAATATGGATGCCACAGCCACTACAGTGAGCTCCGTCTTTCTCTTTCCAAAAACATGAGTGAGCGGGAGGACAGGGGATGAAACGGCCAAGAGCAGTGTCGCTGTTAAATTGTTCATTTATGCGCTGTAAATAATTTAAGCAAAGGAGTCCTGATTGTAGGTGGACAGGAATGTGACAGAGAGTCAATGTGAGAACAGAGAGGTGAAGTGACAAAAAAACTAAATCTCAAAGTAAAAGCAGATGGCACTGCTGATAAAGTAATGGTGAAATAAAAGCACTCAAACAACTGTTGTGTTTTGGCAGGGAACCGAGGTGTGAGGTTTGTTGGCAACCCCTGAGAGCAGCTAATGGGGCTATTTGCTTAAATAAAGCTAAGGAAACTGATTAAGGTGTAGGGGATATTAAGGTGTATAGTAGAAGTGGGACAAGTTCTCTTCCATTATATCCACCCTCACTGATAGAGCCTCATCTCTTCATCCATTATCCTTTATTGGTCCTTAAGTCTGAAACTATTCAAGGAAGATAAAGCATACTGTTGTAGTCTTTTATAGTCCAGTTATTTATTCAGCTTTTAAATATATTTATCTCCACCGTGTGCTTTGTTTTTCCCTCATTTCCCTTGCCCAAAGTAGAGAGAGGATGATTGCAGGTAAGTATTAAAGTCATCAATCGAGTGAAGTGGGAAGAAAATGGGGGGAGGGACACCTCGAGGTATGAGGAAAGAGGAGAGAAGAGGCTGTCTTTTACACATTACCCGTGACCATGACCGATTTGTTGTAAAACTACCCTCCAATTAAAAGAGAACTCTCCATCTGCTTACTCTTGAGTCAGCACTGACCTTTCACCCTCCCTCCCTCCCCCGCCTCACCTCAGCCATGATATATGTGCCGCCTCTGCTCATTGCAGGTGTGTGTTACATTATAGAGAGTGGAACGCACCAAGTGACTTACTCATGTGACAGCACGCTATATAAGGAACTGTAATCATATGGGACATTACAGTGTCCAGCCTCGCCTGTCGCATGACCAAAGAACTGAAAGCAGAAGGGAAAAAAAAACAGCCTTTCATCGTCGTCGTCGAGACAAAATAAATATCCGACTGATATTTCTAGATTAATGTAGAGTGCTTGGCTGCTCATGTTCTTAACAGTGGGTCATTGGAAAAAAAACAATTCTTGATGTTTCTCAACTGTAATCATTTCTAGAGCTCCTAAAAAAAGAATAACTGTCAAGAAGATGAGGGGAAAGAAAATTGCACACACTGTGAATGACTGCACCACTTCAGCCATTTTCTCTCTCTCTCTCTCTGGGCTTGTTTCCAACTTTTAATGCACAGTGTCTTTCATTGGTTTAACATGACACTACTGCCGATAATCGCGATGAGCGACGATTATTGCGACGTGTCTGTGTACATGCGTCTGCACTAACATGCGTCTGGTCCCTATTGTGAGGCAATGTACAAAGATGAAGATGCATCCTGCTGTACGATACATGTATAAATGATATGGGTGTGTGGAGGACACTGCAGTGGATGCGGTCTGCAGGAAGATGCATTATCCTCGTCCGCTCGCTCGTTTGGATTAATGAAGCCTCAATAGCCCATGTCATTAGGATGGGTGGACAGTGACTATACTGCAAAACCCTGGGGATTTGTTTCATAATAATACAAGGCCATAATACATATGGCCAGTATATAGACATTAAAAGTGTCGGTTCAGGCCACTGCCGACATGTCATTTTCTGTTCTTTTCTGGCCCAGAGGATCTGTCAATTGAGGCACGTGTGCCACTCTCCATGGAAACCATGAAAGACAATTATATCAATCTTTGCCTGTTCACCCTTGAATTCCATCTTGATCTAAAAGACTGCAATCGGCCTCTAAAAAAAAAAAAAAGTGTAAACATGCCTTCATTTCACAACAATTACCCTCTAGTTGTTAGGGTGGGGGACACATAAATCATCCCTTTGACGTAAACATTACAAACACACGCACAGACAAAAACCTGGGGGACTCACTCACAAACACTCACAGGGGCTCTAACAATGTTAAAATGAGGAGTATAAATCACGCTGCCCTGTCTCTTTGGTGATTATGAACACATTAATCAGTGGCATGTCTGCCAGTCATGTGTGGGCATGCCAAGCAGAACAAGGAATGTTGGGGAATAGGGTGAGGTGATAGATGTACGCCGGTAAACACTTGTTGTATTGGTCCTTCAGCTCACTGACGCCATGACCTTTGACCTCTTGGTACAGTAGTAGCATTGCAAGCTATCGTAATGCAAGCCGGATGGACGACGGAACACCAAATCGAATCATTTCTAAGAGTAAATCCTTATATTGAAAAGAAACATCCGGATGGTTTGGCTTTGATACGCATGTACGCCTTTATTTTGAAATATTTTTTTTTAATTATTTCCTGTGGCCCTCAGTACCACATGTGTCTATGCGCAATTCCAGATTGTAGTCCATCAGTTTTTGTGCATATGCAAAACGTGCAGAGCAACATTCCCCGACTAGAACCCCAAACACCAAATGAAACACATCACCCTGTATGCACACACGTCTAAAATTGCAGTCACGCATAGAGACACGGGTAGACCAGCAAGTGTTTGTGTACACAGACGTTTTTTTTTTTTTTTTTTTACTGACAGCCGTCTGCTCGTCGTCCCTCAACATCTATTCTCATCACTCCCGAACCGTTTCTTTTTGTCAAGGAGACGTCACAGCGGCCGTCTGCGGAACAAACAGCATCTCATTAGCCTCTCTCTCGCCAAATAGCCCCCGCTAATTGGTAGTCATTTCAAAACTTCACATTTCAAAATGGTAAAGCACCAGTAATAAGAATGACAGCAGTAACATCAGTTAATTGGGATAGGAGAAGCCTAATGGCGTGACAGAGGCAACACCGCTGGCACTGTCCTTAATTTCCCTCTCATTAATATTGGAGCGATAAGCAGGAAACACTTAAGAATAATGAAAATAGGTTATGAGGTGGATGTGTCATTTTTTGGACATTTTTTTGGGGGGATTAGAGACAAAACAGTAAGATATATTACCATTTAACAAACTCTTTATCACTCAGCTTATACTGTATGACTGCTGGTTGTACTATGTCTCTTTATAATATAGAGATTATTTTTCTTTGAAAACCAGGACAGACGGTATGTAGAGTAGGAGTAACAGTATTTGAGCTCATCCATTGTGTAAAAAAAGACATACATATGCTACATGAGTTGCTTTATATCAGGACTATATATATATAAAAAAAAAAAGTTCCATGCATTTACTACCTTTAGGCCAACAAGGAATCAAAGCCTGAGCACGCCTCAGCTCTGCCACGGTGAAAGTGATTACAGTCGCCGGGACACAAACCTTGTGTTAGCTGTCAATCTGCATCGGTCTTTCCCTGACAGGCGGAAAGCCTGCGGTAACACAGTCACACATGGTGCAGTACTGAATCTTGCTTTTCCAAGGCCCTGAGTGAGAGCCCTTTCCCGGGCTCAGTACAACGAGTCAAAGTCACCGGAGAGTAATTAACGAGAGCGAGGCGGCAGCGATTTGCCTCACTATTGCATTTCACCCACCTCTCACCTACCGTGCGAAGTCCGGTGAATCATTTCTGCTTAAACCGACTTTCTGTTTCCTGGAGGCTCTAATCCTACAGGAGTTGTACGGACCCGAGGTGTTGCCCGAAAAAAAAAAACACTCAGAAAGAAGAGTGTTAAGAGTTAATACTTTCTCATTGCTACATAAACTCACAATATAACATTTTTGTGTTACACATTTACTCTCAGAATTCATTGTTAACATGTATTGTGAGGATGTCAAACAAGGACACTGGTTTGTCTGTAAGTGAGACAAACAAACAAACACATAAATAAATAAATAAATGCCGCCACCACCAGGCTGTTTGTTTGAACAAAGGTAATCAAAAGGTATTTTATCACCGTGGGTAAAACAAGTCTCAGCACTGTCTCAGAAAGACAAACGTTACATCTCTAAGTGATATGACATCCCAGAAGTAATACCCAAAGCAGATCATTAACCACTGCTGACGGATACTGTATTTTTAACAGCAAGGCTTATAGTTTGAGTTAAAATCAATGATATTCATTTGCCAATGCCAGACTGATCATTTACTGTGTATGCGATGAGATGTGTAAGCATAAATCCTGTTTATTTCCCACGGATTGAAACGGAGAGGGAAAGTGGAAACAGGTCGTGATACTGGATGAGACGACACATGAGATACCGCGCAGCAGCTATGCATACGAAGTTCCTTCTCTTCCTTTTCTTTGTCTCATAAGTAAAACTCAATCACAACAAACAATCCCACCGGACTCAATTAGCGAGAGTTAAATAAATGGTGTGACTTTAAAGCCATGCCCATGAGCACCCAAATGATATTTCTGCCAAAAATATATCTCCAGTGTGTGTAGGTGTCGGTGGGAGTGCATGTGTGTGTGTGTGTGTGTGTGTGTGTGTGCGTCTGTGTGTGTGACTTAATGTTCACACTTCCTCTGTCCTGGGATCTGCCACTGAGCTCCCCGAGCAGCAGCGTGTGCTTGATAATTAGCCTCGAATTCACCACTTCTGTGAACACACGCCTGCGTTGGCAGAGGGAGGGTCGCCTCGGGGAAGAGTGAATGCTATGAGTGACTATCATCCACACTCCGTATCCAGACACAACTAACAATGAACCCTTCTGTTAGTGGGAAGAAAAAAAAAAAAACAACATATATATATATATATATATATATATATATATATATATATATATATATGTGTGTATATATACACATATATACATATATATATATATATATATATATAAAACAAGGCTACAGTTCCAGCTCGTGTCCATAGCAGCAGACTTTGGTTTTCTATAATGAATACGAAGCACAAACGAAAATGAAAAGGCAGATGATTAAGTAAGTGAGCAGCAGGCTCCTGGTAATTTCCAACCACACTGTATTTAGCCAAAGACTGTGTTGCTTGCAGGAACACTGCCCACATGTAGCAACATGAATGAGACAGAGGGAATAAAGATTTAAATAAAAAACAAAACGATTGAGGACAAGGGTCACGGAATAAGCAGCGAAATGAAAGATAATAACTGGAATTATCCATGCATTCTTTAATATTTGTGTGCCTTAAAAAAAATAATACTTCTCTGTCTCTTGGCTGAGCACAAACGATGAATTAAACAGAGCCGTTTGACTATGGACCATGGTGCAGCTGCTCAGGTGGGGAGTGTTTACGCGGGATTATTGGAGGCGATGAGCCAAAGATGAGAATGAGATGAGAAGAAGGACTCGCACTGGATTTCATCGGGTAAAATACACTGGCATTCTGGCATCACAGTGTGTGATATCTGTCAGTTGAGACTCAAAAGGTATTGCTTTTTCCTACCATTTTGCAAATAGAGATAATCCGAGGTTTCTATCAACTCTGTTCACAATATTAGCGTTATATAAACGTTATAAATGACATTAAAATCTACCTGTGTAGTGTTACCTTTTCCATTATAATCTCTGAGAGTACAGAGAAACAAACGGCATGGATTTGTGCAACAGATTGAATGTATAGGGTTTACATAAGGTCATAAAAGGATTGCTTATATACTGCAGGTAGACAATTTAGAGCCCGTGCTCATTCATAATAGAAGTGCAATTACCGCGTCTGTAATCTCGGTGCAGCCTATATTGCATATCATCTTTCCTGTAATTCACTCTCGATGACCACACACACACACACACTCCATCTACTTCTATACATTCAAAGTGAGGATTTATCATACATAGTACATCTTTCCAACTGCGAAGATCAGATCCTCCCACATGACCATTAATGTTTCATAATCTCTAATCCAGTTTGATCCCGACAAGGAACACCAGTGGTTTAACTCATGGGACTAATGCACATTTAGTATTTATATTTCACTATGTGCACACATCTTAATCATTAATAAACTCAGCTTCACATCAGCTTGTAATACACACTGGGTTGAGTTGAGTCTGGATCTAGACCAGGGCAAGAATAGTTTCCAAGGCAAAACTAGATTCTTGCAGTTGCCCAATTTTTTTTTTTTGGAGTTATTAGAGGAGGAAAATCAATCTCATTTGGCAGCAACAGAAGACACAATAAAATAAAAGTAGAATGAAATGAAATGCCGCTGCCACAAGCACTCCCTGACCTTGGCATGATTTAAAAAAACAAAAAAAAAACAGCATCAAATATCTCACCTTTCTCCTTTCTATCCAGTTTGTTTACTCTTTTTTATATTTTTAAGTGAAGCTCAACAGTCTCAGTTTAACAGATCTGCAGCTTCTGTGCTCCCTCATCCTTCACATCTCTTGCTCAGCCGTTTTTTTCCCTTTCTCATTGGGTGCCAACATGTGTTGTCTCTGCTCCTCTGCCATTTCCCCTCCTCCTTTCTCGCACGTTTGATGTCAGGAGGACAGCTAAAGCCTGAGCTAATCTGCTGTGGGGCTTCCCGAGCCACAGCCAGGCAAGGGGTTGGAATCGGGAACATATGGCACGGGAACAATGGAGGGACAGAAGGATACTGCAAAATATTATTCATAAATATCCTAAGATGTGTTACATTTCGACTCAGTGCTGGTTTCGGTTTGTGTTGCTCCTGCTCCATTTTCGATCTTCTTCTTCTTGTTTTCTAAAGAAGTAATCCATAATTGAGTGGAAGTGTCGACATCTTGAAATTACCTTGAGAAAGACAGATTGCTGCACTGGCAAAGCACTGCTTATTTCACATCAATGGTAGAACTTCTCATTTCAAGATAAATGATAGTTCAAAATAAAGTATAGATCTGAGCATATTTCACCGAGAGGACAGAGCCTGAGGAATGGAAACAAAAACAAGCCGAGCACAATGGCAGCGTAAGAGTCACAAGTGTGTAACATTAATCTCAAACAAAACGTCTCTTCGATTCTAACCAAAGCAAAATAAGATTGCGTGATGATGATGAGATCTTGCGTTGTGATACTTGTGATTTATTTTCTACGTCAAGACCTGCCACGGCAACAGCGACGCTGAGCTCGCAAAGCGAAACAGGTTGGAGTGCGACTCGAGACAGCGTTCAAGAAACTGAGTTCTACGGCTCAAAAAGAAAGTTGTTGTTCAGCAGGTTTTCTTCCCCTGTGATGCCGTTGTATACATACAGATGCTCCTTCAGTACTGCGTTCAGATAACGTTAATAACGTTATACTGTTTCTGATAATGAAGACCAAACAGAGGCAGAACAACAACAACAACAACAACAACAAAAAGATCTTATAATCGATTAATCTGTCCATTATTTTCTCGATTAATCGTTTGGTCCATAAAATATCAGAAAACCTTAAACAATGTTGATCGGTGTTTGTCAAACCTGAAAACGATGATGTTCTCAAATGTCTTGTTTTGTCCACAAACCAAAATGATTGACGTTTGATGATTTCTTTGTTACCCGGAGCAAAGAAATGAAGAAAATATTCTTATTTTATATTCTTATAATAAGATTTCTTATTCACATTTAAGAAATCTTGTTTTAATCATTTCAGCTCTAGTGGATACATTATTTAAAAAAAAGAAAAAAAAAAGATGGGACTTATATAAGCTTATGATAATTGGGAAAGAAAGCTACTACAGGAGGGGAAGGCTTTGTGTCCCTGAGTTGCAAGAAGGATCCTAATAAGGCACTAAATTCATTAGTTTTAGTGCAACCTACAGATAACTCTCCCATTCCATCCCCATGGCTTCCACACCAACAGAAGAAAAGGCAGAATACTCCTTCAGCAGCACCATTTATCTGCCCGCTCTGACAGCACTATTTATAGCGCACACAAAAAGGGGGAACACAGTACACCTTTCTTCACCTCAAATGCAATACATAACAAAAAAAAACAAAAAACCTTCAAAGTAAAAGCCCCTCTAATAGAATCAAGTATAGGTAAGTAAGGGAGGAACAGTGAGCTATGGGAGTCAAAGGCTATCCGGAAAGATATTCTTTAAATAAAACACTGACTCCGCTTTATCGCAATAGATATAAGCTCAAGTTCAGGTCTCATTTTAATTTGCACCGCAAAAGGAATTCATAACACGAAGGGATCAAAACGTTCCCACATTACGGGGGCTAATTATGGATACAATAGACGTAATCCAAGAACACTGATTCTCCATTATGCGGGCCGAGTCGTTTCACAATGGCGTCTTAAAGATTCAAAAAAATCAGCCGCGAGTATTTCAAAGTAACATCCTTGTCCTACATGCATTACAAATCCCATGATATTCACCCTTTTTTATATATATATATAAATATGTATATGTATATATAAAACAAGAGATGTAAGGAGGTGGGAAAAAAGACCCAGTAGATGAAACAAAGCACTATAAATATATCATGCAGTATTCTTATTCACCTCGGGCACATCAGCAGCAGTAATTAACATGACGGAGCAGTGTAAGCAAACAGACTAACACGTCACTGTTGTGGAGCCACAGCCGGCGGCCACGACTGCTCTGCTTCCTCCACCACACTGACCGAGCAAAACCTGATTTAATGCGCACTTCTTCTTCTTCTTTTTTTTTTATTCACAGGTTTAACGCGAGACTGCAGCAGCTCCGCATGTTGATATGTGTAATTATTTTCGCATGGAGCTACACTGAAGCCGCCGTTGCTGGCCCTCCGTCAAAGAAACAGCTTCATCCGCCCTGATCCGTTTCATCCGTGCAAACAGCGCACTAATTAGCCATGCTAAGACAAATCACACTGTTTTTTCCTGGTTCACTGGCCACAGCACCTTCTGTAATCCTCTGTTATCACACAGTTGGGGAGGATAGTGAAGCTAATAACACTGTGATATTAGCAACACTGATCTGTGACAGCGATAGAGGCAGGCCGCCCTCGCCGTTTATTCTGTTTGCATGCGCCCCCAGACCGGACTAATCCTCGTTTCTCTCCTCGCTCCCCTGCCTATACCCTTCTTGTCAATGTTCTCTAATCAGAGCATCTAATTAAAAAACGGGATTGGCGTGGCGAGTGGGCTGCATCGATGCCTCTGACTGGGCCGTGCCACTATGACGTGTTATAGCAGAGCCATGTGGATCGTGGCGTTGTTTCTACATTGCTCATGTTTCAGGGAACCGGGGAGATCGTTCCATTCTAACCTGCTTTCTCGCTTTACCGGCATCGCTGCTGTGCTTGTGCCTTCCCCTCCATCAGTCATGATGTGAAATGCATCACTCCGTGTCTTCACAGACACACAAAACACTCCTCTATTGAGAAGCACGTACGAGAGAGAGAGAGAGTCGTGCGGAGCAGATCAATTCAACGTAATGGACAAATTGACTGTTGTTATTTTTAAATAGATTGTTCATAGATGCTTCCTCAATCTGTTCTATTAAAGCCCACATAGACCGGAAGCTCCAATTAACGCTGCGTTTGTGTGTGTGTATCTGCGTCTTTACCTCGTTTATGAAACCCTAAAGCTTCAGAACAAACAGTTCAGCCACTGCTGAGAAAATAGTGTTTTATTGTTTTCCTGGGCTCTGCGAAGCGGATCGGCACTTCCTTAGTTTGATGTCGTCATCAGAAATCCTCTCCACTCCTCTCACCACCGTAGCGCCTCCCGGTGCGGGCACTAGTCCGGGCACATCTGGTTGCGTACATTCAACCGCAGAAGAAGAAGAACTACTCTCGTTGTAGCTGCTGAGATTACATTACATGTCATTTAGCAGACGCTTTTATCCAAAGCGACTTACAATAAGTGCATTTAAACATTTGGGTACAAATAAGAGCTAGAAGTAAGTAAGAGCTTCAAGTAAATCAAACTATGAAGTGCTAGTCATAAGTGCGATATATATAATTTTTTTTTTTTTGCAGAGCATCCACCGTGCCAGAGGGGGAGCTGTGTATCTGAGAGCTGGCCTATCTATTACGTCACTTCCAGGTACCTGGCCAATCACAGGACAGTAGGAAAGCTCTCGTTGGCTGGCCAATCACAACACAGTCCACATTCTGGGGGTGTGGTTTTGGTCTGAAACAGCGCGGCTGACGAGAGCGTCAGTGAGGAGATATTTTGATCGGCTCGTTTGCAGCAATTAGGAGGATTTTAACCATGAAAACAAGTTAATATATGTAAGTAGACCTCCATAACTAACATTTATGTGTGATACAAGCATTCGATGTCACCTTTAATAGCTCATTTCCCGGTACCCTGAACATCACACTCGATCAAGACACAACAAATTCTTCCACACACCACCCTTTTTTTTATGTATAAAATTTTGTCCAAAAACTAATTGTAAATAGTATGAGAAGAATGTTTTTGGTGTTACAGGATTAGAGCAGAAACAATTAATCGATGAATCGATTATTAATCGACTACTAAATTACTACTAAAACAACTATTTTGGTAATCGATTCATCGGTTTGAAGCTTTTTTCATGATTAAAACAAGATTTCCGATTACAAGACATTTGAGAACTTCATCATTTCCAGGTTTGACGAACACCGATCAACATTTTTTAAGGTTTTCTGATATTTTATGGACCAAACGATTAATCGATTCATTGAGAAAATAATCGACTTATGAAAACAATCGTTAGTTGCCGCTCTAAATGGGATATCATACTTGTACAAGTACAGTGTGCAAGTCTGACACGTGATTCGCGTGCGATCATGCACGTCAGCGTTTGAGCACGAGCAACTTTGAGCGTCGTTCAACAATAGGATCACCTTCAACCTGCAATTTGGATTACTGTGGTTACAAGATACTTACAAAGCCCCTGTCATCGCAGACACAACCGTTAAAGCTTTGTCAAGATTTAAGTTTTGTTTCTTTCTCTCTGTCTTTGCTTCTGTCTCATCCTGTCAGTGGAGAAAGTGGGATTAAGAAAGATTGCAGTGCTGCAGGATCAATATGGCGCTGACACCTCTCTGGCACTCTCCAAAAATCTCTGCCGAGAAAAAAAAACTTCTTACAGAGGGTGGGGTGGGGGTAGGTGGGTGTGTGTGTGGGGGGGTCTTAAAAATTACATAACCACCACATCACTTCAGCTTTGACGTCACCCGTGAAGAGGCAACAGTGTGCAGTGCGAATAATTGGATATTCAAAAATGTAGATAAAATAGATTGAGCCTCTCGCAAAAAGCCACCAAAACACCTTTGTAGAAACTCGTAATGGAGGAACTGCTAATACTGCGATAAAAAATGCAATAAAATCATAATTTACTGTGTGACATGATGCAATAAAATGCAGACAGCATAATGTGTTGCCTTTTAATATATGTATATATATCTATAAATATATATATATATTCTATTTTTTTTACATTATTTGCTGTGGCATTTGGAAAACATTTTTTTTCGCAATTTATTTGCAGAAATATAAGATATTTTCTCACATAATTACTCTCAAAAGTTTGTTAAAAGCAACAAAAAATGATGCTTTAAGTCACAAAAGCCAGCAACTGTACAAAGTGGCTGACACAAGTTTTGAACTAAGGCACTGACTTCTTTTTTATGGTAAGAGACGACATCGCTTCCCATCACCTCTCCTCGTTTATTGATGTGTATGGGAAGAGTTTTTTTATTTTTATGGAGGCACGCCGCTGTGCAGCCTGTAATTGCCGGTCAGGACACGTTCACTAGTTCATAAAGGTTCCTCTATAAATATATTCAGGTTGGCCTATAGGGCGACCTCATACAAACAAAAAATTCACCTCTGTTTGATGAATGGGTGGAGGAGGGCCATCGCACCACCGCTCCACACAAACCCATTCAGAGCGGCACCAGTCAAATATATCTCCTGACTGTAACACCGCAGCGAGGGATGTGGCCTCATGTGACCAAACAGTCTTTCGGTTTTCTTCCTGAAGCCAACTGGGAATTAAGAATTTATTGAATAGCCACTAGGGGGCAACTCAGCTGGTTATAAAAACAACTCTGCTTGAATGGAAATCTATGGGGAAATGAGCCAACTATTCACTTGAATTATGTCAGTCAGAAGTTAATGATCTCGATTGCTCTTCAATATATTCATCCATCCATCTCCTACCGCCTTATCCTCCACATGAGGGTCGCGGGGGGTGAGTTGTGCCAATCTCAGCCGACATAGGGCGATAGGAGACACCCTGGACAGTTTCCCTGTCCATCACAGAGCCACATGCAGAATCACACTCACACCTATGGTCAATTCAGTGTGTCCAATTGACCTAATCCCGATTTTGCATGTTTTTGGATCGTGGGAGGAAGCCGCAGAACCTGTAGATAACCCATGCACACACGGGGAGAACATGCAGACTCCATGCAGAAAGGCCCTCGTTCTGACTGGGTCGCGAGTGCTAACCACTACACCAACCGTGTAGCCCTTGAAATGATGTTCCCATTTAAGGCCACACAGTGGCGCAAAGGTCTAGCGATGTTGCCCCACAGCAAGAGTGCTGCTGGTTCGTGTCACGGTCCTGGCCTTTTTGTTTGGAGTTTACAGCAGAGGGTAACTGAACACACAACTAAGTTGTCGTAAGTGTGAATGGTTGTCGGTCTCTGGACCTCTCCAGGGTGTGACCACCACCTTTCACTCCAATGTCAGCTGGGATTGGCACCAGCGGCCCCGCAATCCTCATGTGGAGGATAAAGTGGTAGACAATGGATGGATGATCCCATTTAAAGAGAAAAATAAACAATAAAGCAGACATAAGCTGGCATCAGTCAATAAAAGCCTTGTTGCTGGTAACGTCTGAGAAAATTGTGAATCTCCAGGATTTGAGACAGGAGTTCAGACTCTTATGGGTAATGTCACGACTTGTGTGGCCTCAAAGGGAAGAAAAAGTCAATTGCAATTTATACAATTGAGTACATCAACTGTGTATGCTCTCAATGACTCAGGCTTTAAGATTTGAGAGACATTTATTTTTGAGTAATGAAATCTGACTTTCCCCCAATTCCGTTAGAAACAAGCAACCGTGTCATTCCACTAGTATCGGCACAATGGCATTTGATTTTCCCAAAAGCGCGCTTATTTGCACTGGAAAGAAGGGGAGTTATCGGACGACCCTTGGCTGATGTTGTCAAAATGAAATTACCAATCAAGAGGGGCTTGTTTTTCAAAGCAGAGGTATAGCTGCACATGTGGTTAGTTTGTGCTTTCTTTGGTTGTTATATTGTCAAGCTGTTCCGTGGAGGAAAAAAAACAAAAAACAAAACAAAACAGAGTTCGCGGACGGACAACAGGGGTGTGTTGTGGTTGAGCGGTGACCCAGATCAGACGGTGTCATGTCCATCCACTCAGGGGAAGCTCAGGGACAAGATATTCTGCTGTTACTGCAGCAGGACCACACTGCAAAGATCCACCATAAAAGTCTGTTTGTCTTGTATTTTGTCTCGACAGTAAATCTTGTGTTTGTCACAACATAAGACACGACGACTTACAATCTCTGTTAAAGTAAGTGCAAAGGGGTAATCCGCATCCCTGGGGGACGCCAAAGCTCCACAGAGGGCTTTGATTTTAACACGTTAAACGGATTTAAAATGATTCCCCATGTAATTGTTTTTCTTCTTTTTTTTGTGAGTAAAACATTACGAGATAATAAACTTGAAGAGATGAACGCCTACAGTGTTCACAGAGTAAAGCGAGCCGAGCAGGACAAGCGAGTGAGCTGGTCTTGCATCTCGGAGGCACACAGTGAAAGAGTAGCAAAACAAGAACCTAAACAAAGCTGATCGCGACGCACGAGGAAGAGGAGGGCGCAGAAATAAATAAGGAATGAAATAATAGCATGGGAAATCTTGCCTCAGAGCTGTCATCAAAAGTCAGGCTGCTTTAAGATGTTCGTATGACAGTGAAATTAAAAGTAACTAATAATAAAGAGAGGAAATATGTTGGAAAAACTTTGAATAGTGGTAGGTTCTTTACTCTCGCTTGTAGGTATGGGTTGGTATCAGTGGGGGTCCTCGGTGTATATAGTGGTAAAAATTGGCGATCTTCTTAGCTTTATGGGTTCAAGTTAAAATGTTATTTTAAATATGTTTTAAACTGTTAACTAAAACTGAAATTAAAATTTCAAATTTAAACAAGCCAAAGCTGGTGTGTTTCTGTTTTTCTTCACTGTAAAAGTGTCAAAACAGTATTTTAACATGAAGTCAGTTGTAAATAACTGCCAGACATTGAAAGTGATTCTGGAAAAAAGTTACAGGACATTTCCCGGCCCTTTTATGGTTAAAATAAGTTTAAAAAAAAACAGGTTAACAAATGAATCGCTAGTGTCCTCTATGACAGTCCACTGTACTTTTGGTACCCATTGATTCCACCTGCTCCTTCCCTCCTAAGCCTCTCCTCTCAGCCCTCCCTCTTCCTATTAATCTATCTCAGCTAATTACCGTGATTGATTCGTCGAGCGGCGTGACGTCCCTCACAGTCACTAAAAAGCTCAAAGGCACAACGATCCAACAGGAGCCAGCGACGTTGACCAAGGCACTTGAAAACAATTTCCATGTGGCCATTAATCGCTTTTGATCACACGGTAAACAAGAACAGAAGCGTCTGAAGCGAGACGTCCTTTTAGTGAGCTGCATGTGAACCAAGAAGTAAATGAAGGGATCAAAGTGAACTGTGGGACGCAGCATCAGTGGACTCTTTAAACCAAACGTGCATGCACAACAAACGGTGTTCACACAAGTGACAGATGATGAACGATAGAGAGATTACATGTGGTTTCGGACTCAGACTTACAGTGTAAACTGTTCCACAGATCATTTCCTAATATGATAAATCGCATGGTACAACTTGAAAGACAGATGACACAGTTAAGTAAAGAAGATAAACATGTCCTCAAGGGCAGAATTAGGAGGTTGGGGGATTACGGATGGAAAAAAAATCAAATGAAATAAAAAAAACACAGTGAAAACATTTAGATAAGAGGATTATATTGCAAACATTTCTTTATATAATTGCCAGAGACATATTACACTGAAGTCTAGATATGCAAGATACAAGTTCAGAAACTGCCCAGGGCGCCAATGTGCACGTCTCCAAATGCATCTCTGTGTACAAATCAGAAGTCATTTGTGCATCTGTGGGACTGTTAAAAGCGACAGATCGGATCCCAGCGGTGCAGTGCTTAGTAAACACAACTATAGAGACACCCATTCGGCGCACAGTGATCTGGCCCATTACCTCTAACCTCTGCATGTTCTCTGGTCTCAGTGGGATCGGGGTGAGGCAACACATGGGCTAGACATGCTTACACACACACACACACACACACACACACAGTCGCATTGCCATCCAGCCTGCTGTCACCAGGGGCAGCTGGTTTATGGGTTAGACTAAATATTGCCTAGTCAATCGCAGCAGCCCGCTGCTTCTTACCACGACATCGACGATCAGTGACAATTAAAAGCAAATAAAGATCAAGAATACCTTGAAAAACCTTGAAAAATCAGACAAGGACAACCAAAAACAAGCCTTGAAGGTTGACATTGGGCCTGTTTTTTTTTTTTTTTGCTAACCTTGCCCTGCATCTGAAATCCCCCTTCCTTTTCTGCTCTCAGCCTGAGCAATGTGACAGAGTGAGTAACAAAGTGCGGCGTGCCGGGGTGAGCCAATCTGCAGCACAGCACCAGGTGTTGGAGATAATGTTCCGCCGGAGCATTTCTTGGCGGGTGGCGCAAAGTTCATCGTGACTGCCGTTTTTTTATTGATGGCACATTGCAGAATGAGTCCTCAACCAAGCGCTGTTGTTAATAAATCCTGACTCAGACAAACATACTTTGAGGGAGCAGCGGCGGAGCGACAGTTATCGATCCAGCGGTCGAGCACATGCCAGTAAGCAACGCTATTGGAGGGATTTACCTGACACTGCGGATACAATTTAAAAATAGGAAAATGGTATTTTTAACAATCAGACAAAATTCAAATTGGTCGACCTGTTTTTCAGATGACCTAATATAATACGGTGCGTCATACATATCCGTTACTCGGGTTAATCCATTACTTATTCTAACATAAAAATAGCACAAAAGCCGTAAATCTGACCGTCATCTTACTTAAGGACCAAATTTAATGGAATATCAAATAATGAATCACTGTTTTTTTTTTTAAGTGATGGACACGGGCCCAAATCTATACCACTAAATGCAGGCCTGTCAGCATTAACGTGTTAATCGCGATGAATTAAGGGTCAAATTTAGCAGGTCTTGTATTTTTAGAATCCCATTAATCGCGCGGAGCATCTTGTGCACTATGAAATGTATCTGAAATGAGAGAGAGAGAGGAGGAGGTGGGAGGGAGGGATGGAGGGAGCAAGTGGATGTGGGATACAACGTAACTTTGGGTAAAAGGCAGATCAATCACTTAATCGAGAAAAAAAGGAAGTAAATAAATAAAGCTGCAGCTCTGCGTTAATCAATCACTACAGCCTATATAATTTTAGACTGTTTGCATACGTTAACACTGCAGCGCTGGGCATGAAACACAGAAGGGAACTAAACCGGGACTCTTGCAAAGTGCTCATGCTGTTGCATTAACATTCCTCGGGCTTATCGCGCGTCATTTAATTTGAAATAATCTTACACGTGTAAAAGCCAAGTTCATAAAGAAACCTTCTTTGAATTTATCTGAATTCCAATAAACATACACCGAGTCAAGAGAAAATAACAGTTTTTTTAAACCTAATAAAAATGCAATCAATCACAGTTTTCTATTGACCCAAGTTAAAAGCTTTGTGTATGTGCAATGCACT